>NW_024080770.1:638990-899591 GCF_003009895.1 Hyaena hyaena
CAGCCCACTCCCCACCACGGCAGCCTGGGCCTGGGCTCCGTCAGAGGGCGAGACCCCAGGACGAGGCCTCCTTCCCCAGGAGGCAGGTGCCCGCAGCCGGCAGGAATCTCTGTTCCTTCCTACTGCCTGTGCCTGAACTCTGCCCGGAGAGCCCCAAATGGAGCCTCATCTCAGCCCTGTTCCTGCCCATGGCCATCCCTGTCCAGGGACATCCAGGCTGGAGGGCAAATGAATTTGGGCCCCAGGGTCTGGGCTGCTTAGCTGCACAATGGGGTGGGATGTCTCCCACTATCAGCCCAAAAGGCCTGTCTGTACGGTAGAAGGAAGGGGCCTGGCTCCGGACCCAACAGCCTTGCTGAGGTTTGGGGCTGGTTCGAACCACCTTCCCCACAGAGCTGCACGGGGAAAATGGAAGAGTTCTTTCTATTTGGAGCCTTCCTGGAGGCCTCAATGATCGACCGGAAAAATGGAGACAAGCCAATCACCTTTGAGGTCACCATAGGTGAGTGCTGGGCTCACCGAGCAGTCTTCAGGCCTGGGGGCTGCTGGGTAGTGACTGCTAGGCCCTGCACCATAGGTCAGGGGGAGGGGGAAGGAAACTGACCGCTTCCCTTTGCACGTCCTGAAGCACCCACGTAGCACACGGTGTACCCACGAGAGTATACCCAGGGGTACCCCGAGCAGGGCCACCAGCAAGATCTGTGCAAGGGGTGGAGGACGTGGGCGCCTTCCTCTGGCTAGCGTTCTGTCCTGTCCAAGCAAGTAGACTCACGGCACCTTCTGCACTCCCCGACTCACCCCTTCCCTCCCACACACCCGAAGCAGTGGATCAGGCTGCAGGAGCCTGGTGGGGGCGGGGGGGGGGGGGGAGGGGGAAGGACTCTAAGCCCTCAACTGCCATTTCTGCCTCCAGGCAACTATGGGAATGAAGTTGATGGCCTGTCACGGCCCCAGCGGCCCAGGCCCCAGAAGGAGCCTGGGGATGAGGAAGAAGTAGACCTGATCCAGAACTCCAGTGACGAGGATGCTGATGAGGGTGGGGACCTGGCCTCAGTGTCCTCCACCCCACCCATGCGGCCCCAGATCACCGACAGGTGAGCGGGGGGCATGGAGGGGCCTAAGAGGCCCTGCCTGTCACCTCCCATCCTCTCACGCCTGCCCCCTCCTGCCTCCGGGGGCCCCAGTCCTCAACCTCCCGCCTCCTCCCACCCAGGAACTACTTCCATCTGCCCTACCTGGAGCGCAAGCCCTGCATCTACATCAAGAGCTGGTGGCCGGACCAGCGCCGCCGCCTCTACAACGCCAACATCATGGACCACATCGCAGACAAACTGGTCAGGGCCAGGCTGGGGAGGGGGGTGGGGAGGGTGGGAGCAGGGTGCTTCGGAGGGCCTTGCCCGGCTCAGGAGCCTCCCCTACAACACGCAAGGCAGTCTGCCCGGCAGCTTGTCCTGGGGAGGGTGGGGGACAGGGGGTGGGGATTGCAGGAATAGCTCCAGCAGGACCTCTGTTCCGGTCCCTGCTCCCATGTCCCGGGAGAGGGTGGAGGGCCCGAGGGCTACCTAGAATGGAGTCTGGCCCGTCTTGTCCTGGGGTTCCCTGGGGGAGGCTGGCCAGTCCCTCCGTCTCTGGCCCGAGTTCTGCCCAGCCCCAGCAGTGCACCGGGACCACAGCCCCACGGCGCAGAGGTGGCTTCTTTCTTCTGGAAGAAACAAAACCTGGGGAACCGGTGGTTTCCGTAAGGTGGCAGGACCCTGGGGAAGGGGGGTGGGCATGGCACTAGTGAGAGGTCCCAGGTCACTAGCCCCTCATTCCCCTGATGAATGGGGGGAGACATCTGGGGAGGCTGAGGTTGGGGGGCTGTGGCTCAGCATACACCTCCCTCCGGGTCCACAGGAAGAAGGCTTGAATGACGTGCAAGAGATGATAAAGACGGAGAAGTCCTATCCCGAGCGTCGCCTGCGGGGTGTCCTAGAGGAGCTCAGCTGTGGCTGCTAGTGAGAGGGACCAGTGGGGAGCGAGGGGCCGGAAGTGGGGGGGCTGGGCAGGGAAGGAGGTATCTACATGCACATGCCTGCTGCTGGCCGGTGGGCTCCGCTGAGTCCTGCTTTCTGGTCCCCCAGCCGCTTCCTCTCCCTCGCTGACAAGGACCAGGGCCACTCCTCCCGCACCAGGCTGGACAGGGAACGCCTCAAGTCCTGCATGCGGGAGCTGGTGAGGACACACCAGACCACCCAGGGCATGCGGGGAGGGTCCCCCAGGTGGGGGGACATCTGTCTCCGAGGTCGCAGCCACCAGGGCCAGCCCCCTCCACCATGCAGCGTGGCCTGAGCCCCACTCATAGCACACACACCCCCCAACAGGAGAGCATGGGACAGCAGGCCAAGACCTTGCGGGCACAGGTGAAACGGCACACGGTGCGGGACAAGCTGAGGCTGTGCCAGAACTTCCTGCAGAAACTGCGTTTCCTGGCAGACGAGGTGTGGCCCCGTTCAGCAAGCGGAGAGGGGGTGCCCTTCCCCTAAACCGGGGTGACCAGAGTGGAGGAGGGGTCGCTGCACAGAAAGAGGCCCCTCCTGCTCCGACAGCCCTTAGGGGACGGGGGCGAACAAGCCCTTCACCCTGCTGTGTGTTCCCTCCACTCAATGGGTGGCAGGCGGAGGAAGACCTCGCTTCCGGGTCCTTTGCTCTGCAGACCAGAGAGCCCTGAGGCAGAGATGCTGAGGGTCAGTCAGGCTCTGGGGGCCCAGGCTACACGGCGTGACCTCTCCCTTAGCGGCCCCCCTCGCTCCTGACCCCCAGCCTCAGCATAGCATCCCTGACATCTTCATCTGGATGATGAGCAGCAACAAGCGCATCGCCTACACCAGGGTGCCCTCCAAAGACCTGCTCTTCTCCATCGTTGAGGAGGAGCTGGGCAAGGACTGCGCCAAGGTCAAGACGCTTTTCCTCAAGGTGCCGGAAGGGGAGCAAGCCTGGGAGGTGGGGCTACAGTCCAGGGTTTATAGCCAGCTTCTTTCAAGGGATCAGCCTCCACTTGGAGGGAGCAGACCCCCAGCCCTGGGTCCCTCAAGTAGCAGGTGCTCAGAGAACAGCTGGAGAGAGAACAGCAAGGGGTGTTTGGCGGGGGGGGCGGCCCCTGGCCCATTCCCCCTCTGCGCTGCTCCCGCCCCCAGCCCCCAGCCCGGGGGATGGCTGTGGAGGGGCAGCTCTGAGCAGCCTCTGCCAGACTCCCCCCGCCCCCGCCCCTCCCTCACCCCACTGGCCAGGCAGCTGACCCCACCCCTACCCCCAGCTGCCAGGCAAGCGGGGCTTCGGCTCCGCGGGCTGGACGGTGCAGGCCAAGCTGGAGCTCTACCTGTGGCTGGGCCTGAGCAAACAACGCAAGGACTTCCTGTGTGGCCTGCCCTGTGGCTTCGAGGAGGTCAAGGCAGCTCAGGGCCTGGGCCTGCACGCCTTCCCGCCCGTCAGCCTGGTCTACACCAGTGAGTGATGGCCTCTGGGCCCCACCCCCTGGCCCTGGCCACCCCTGGCTCCCAACCCCAGCTCTGGCTCTGGGAGCCTCAGCCTGCTCTTCCCCACAGAGAAGCAGGCCTTCCAGCTCCGCGCCCACATGTACCAGGCTCGCAGCCTCTTCGCTGCCGACAGCAGCGGCCTCTCAGACCCCTTCGCCCGTGTCTTCTTCATCAACCAGAGTCAGTGCACAGAGGTGAGGGCCCAGGGCATGAGGGGGTGGCTCTGCTCTGGAGTGACGGGGAGACTGTGAGCATGTGGGACCTGGAAAAACAGATCAGCCAGCACCCCAGATCCCCAGAGGACAGACAGCAGGCCCTGACCACACTGGTAAAGGCTTTAGCTGTGGTTATGGTCAACATAGAAGGAAGGAAAGACATGGGGGTTGGGGGAGGGGGAACTGGGGACCAACATGACACTCCTTCCCTGGAGTCCCTGAAAGCTGCAGTGACTCGGGGTGACCCCTGCTCATGTGTCTGCTCATACACCACCACTTATTACCCATCACCCTGCTGCCCTGCACGGCAGGTGCTGAATGAGACCCTGTGCCCTACCTGGGACCAGATGCTGGTGTTCGACAACCTGGAGCTATATGGCGAAGCCCATGAGTTGCGGGATGACCCCCCCATCATTGTCATCGAAATCTACGACCAGGACGCCATGGTACGGGTGGGCTCTGGCTCCAGGGCCCCACGCCTTCATCCCTGCGCTCCACCTACACTGACAGCCCCCTGCGCCAGAGCCCCTCAGCCAGGGTGCCTGCCGGGGAGCTGGGCTGGGGGCTGCTGACCGACCCCTCCAGGAGACCCACGTGACTCCTGCCCCATCACCGCAGCCCGACCCCTTCCCGATGCTGTGGGCCTCTGGGAGCTCAGGGGGGCGCTAGGCCAGGGCTTCCCTACCTCCTGCCACAGACAGACCCAGCTCAGGCCCAGGATCGTCAGGACGTTTGCCAGCAGGTCCTGCTGTCTTCAGCCTTCCCACGTCCCTGGGCTCCTCAGCCCCCTGCCCACACCTACTACACTCAGTAACCACCTCACAGCTCTCCATGGGAGCCCTGGAGTGGGGAAGCAAGGATTGAGGCGACCCCTGCAGAGCTGGGGGGCCACCGATCCAGCGACTGGGTTACCCCAAGAGCCCTGAACTAGACATAGGAAGCTCTCATTGCTAGTCCTGAGTCCTGCATCTGCCATTCACTGCCAGCATGGCCTTAACCAAGTCTGTGGCGGGCCCTGAGGCTTGGTGTTCCCCATCTGTAAAATGGGGTGATCACACCCGCCCCTTAGCTCCTGGGGCTCTGGTGAGGACCGAAAAAGATCCCGGGTGTGAACATGCATGTACACTCAAGAGCTGGGAGGCCACCTTGGGTATTTGTCACATCAGGGCAAAGCCGATTTCATGGGCCGGACCTTCGCCAAGCCCCTGGTGAAGATGGCCGGGGAGGCATACTGCCCGCCCCGCTTCCCACCGCAGCTCGAGTACTACCAGATCTACCGCGGCAATGCCACTGCCGGGGACCTGCTGGCTGCCTTCGAGCTGCTGCAGGTGGGGCCACGAGAGGGGGGGCGGGGGGCTGCTCTCCTCCCCATCCTGCTGTGAGGCCAGCGTGACAGAGGCTGGGGCGTGGCTCTCAGGGGCCTGGGGCATTGGCCGTCCCTGTCTGCCCACATCACCTGACAGAGGACTCATGGGGAAGAAGAGTGTGACACTATGACTCCCATTCACCAGATTGGGCCTGCAGGGAAGGCGGACCTGCCACCCATCAACGGCCCGGTGGACATGGACCGAGGTCCCATCATGCCTGTGCCCGTGGGCATCCGGCCCGTGCTCAGCAAATACCGAATCGAGGTGTGTGAGGACTAAGTCGGGGGAGGGGTTCCTCCTGTCCGTCCCTGGACAGGCCCTGCTATGTTCTGGCTTCCTTGCCCCCTTCACTCCCTTTCCATCAGGGCTCTTGTGCACTCATTACACTGTTGGCATCCAGGAGACTGAGGGCCTAGGAGGGAAAGTGACTTGTCCGAGGTTACATCGGAGCCAGCAGCAGAGCCAGGCTCCCCCTCATCCAGGGCCGGGCCAGTCTGCACTGAGTCACGCCGCAGCGTCCTAGGACCTTTCCCAGCCCTCCTGTTCTTACCCCCAGACCCACCCTCAGCCCGCAGCCCCTTGAGGACACCAGCCTCTCATCGGCTTTCCGGGCCCCAGCCCTCCGGTCTTGCTGCCCACCCTCCGCCCAGCCCACCCTCAACCGGCCCCACTGAGGGGCTCGCCTCTCCCCTACCCAGGTGCTGTTCTGGGGCCTGCGGGACCTGAAGAGGGTCAACCTGGCCCAGGTGGACCGGCCGCGGGTAGACATCGAGTGTGCGGGGAAGGGGGTGCAGTCGTCCCTGATCCAGAATTACAAGAAGAACCCCAACTTCAACACCCTCGTCAAGTGGTTTGAAGTGGTGGGTGCGGAGTACAGCCAGGCGTGGCTGGGGTGGCCGGGGGTGGCCGGCTCCTCTGTTCCCTCCTTGAGCCCAGGCTGCACTTGGCCAAAACCCCCAGGACCTTCCGGAGAACGAGCTGTTGCACCCGCCCCTGAACATCCGAGTGGTGGACTGCCGGGCCTTCGGCCGCTACACCCTGGTGGGCTCCCACGCCGTCAGCTCCCTGAGGCGCTTCATCTACAGGCCCCCAGACCGCTCAGCCCCCAACTGGAACACCACGGGTACGGCCTCACCTCGAAACCCCGGCCTGGCTCCTTCGGCCCGTGGGAGGGGCTCCTGCTCACTCTGCTGGGGCTTCCCCAAGTGGGTAGGTGGGTGGGGCCAGGGGAGGCCCCATCCCGGAGGCCAAGGCCACCTCTGGCTGCCCCTCACTCTAAAGCCAGAGAGGACCGGAGCCAGACACACCCTTAGAGGGCCTGGGGGCCAGTGGCTTCCTCTGCTGGTTCTTGGAGGAGCCCCAGGCCTCCCTTCCAGCCTCCCTCCCAGCCCAGCCTCCACTGGTTCACGCCACAGCAGCTCGGCCTTCTCTCTGGCTCACTTTCTCCCTCGCTTTATGCCCAACTGCCCTGTCCCTCCCTCTTGCCTCAGAAAATTCCAGAACCGGCTTCAGGCCTCTGGTCCTTCCAGCTACTTCCGACTCTCACTGTTATTCCTGCTCCTTTCTGTCTGTCTGCTTGTCTGTCCATCTCTCTGTCCAGGCAGGCTCCTTTGGGGTCACCATGTACTGTGCAATGGGGGTCCCTCCTCTCACCCCGCAGGGGAGGTCGTGGTGAACATGGAGCCAGAGGTGCCTGTCAAGAAGCTGGAGACCATGGTGAAGCTGGACGCGGTAAGGCATCAGTCCCATGCCTGCTGGGAACGTGTGCCACTTCCCATGGGCGGGGCCACCTCCTTTGGCATGTCGTGATGGAGGGCTAACCCTGGCTACATGTGCAAGCAGTCCATCCAGACGCTGTCCTGGAATGCAAGACTGTCAATTCCGCGTGTGCGTGCCTACGTATGCGTGTGAGCGTGCACACATGCACGAGCGAGTGGTGTGCACGTATGAGACACAGAGAGAGCAGTAACCATTTGAGGTAATGGCCTGTAATTATTTTTACTCCGATAAGCCACAGCTTATAGACCATAGATTCCTTGTGTGAACACCAGTGATCTCTCCAGAGGGCCCCTGGGTTTCCATCCTAGCCAGTCACCAACAACCCTGCCTAGGCCTGGGCCGGAGAAGGGTTTCTAGGTGGAAGTTCCTTATTCCTCTTGGTCTTGAGACTAGGGCCATTTATCTGCCAGAGGGCGACCTGTCATCTGGGGTTTAGGGGCGGAGATGGTGCCCACAGGGGAGGGTGGGAAGGAGGCCGGCCTGGACCGGGCCGTCCTGAGTCCAGACAGCACCAAGGGGCCGGATGTGGGCTTCCTCCCTACCGCGTTATCTCTATCCCATTCACACAAGGAGCCTGGGGCTCCTCCCAACTTCTGAGGTCTGAGCTTGGCCTGAAATGACCTTCCCTTGGCCCCCAGTCCTTACTTAACCACAGAGGGTCCCAGGAAGCCGGCTGAGTTAGCACTGGGCCTGGTTCTCAGGAAAGGGGAACAATTACGGGCCAGGGTCTGGCCCACAGCCCTGCGATGGCACTTCTAGGAAAGCCCGCTGCCTGGGGGCTAGGCCTGGAGACCCCGTGTCCCCTCGCTCCCTCCCTGGGGGCTCCTCCTAGGGCCGGGGGTGAGCCCCTTAATGTCAGACCATCAGTGAACAAGACAAAGGACAGCATGGGCCCGAGCTCCTCCATCAACCCCCAGGCCCTGGGCTCTGGTGGGGTGTTTTCACCAGAGTCCTCTTCAGCTACGCGGCTGCGTGTGCATCCGCTACATTTTTAAGGCTCTGGCCCTGGTAAGGGGGGAAAGGAAAGTAGAGTTGAAGTTGACCCTGTCTGGCCACCATTACTGAACTCCCACCACACATAGGTCAGGCTCTCTGCCCAACCCTGAATACCCACTGAAACCATCTGGAGGGGGTTACAACTATGTAGGTTCACAGCCCCCACATTTTGACTCAGTGGCGACCTGGCACTGGCCATTTGCAAAAGCACCTTGGTGATTCTAACATGCAGCCAGGGTTGAGGGCCACCATCCTTGAAAGTCTGAGGAGACATCTGCCAAGCAGACCTTTTTCAGGTTCACCAGGTAGTGTGCTCTTGTCAGTGCAAGGTTCACAGAGCACAGGGGCTCACGGTGAACGGCCGTGCATGAGCTCCCTCTCAGCTCCTGCTCCCCTCCCCTCCCCTTCCCTCCCCACCCTTCTCCTCTCCTCTCCTGGGTGGGCGGCCACCTGCCACTTCAGGCCCCTGGTAGCTAACTCTATCCCTGTCTCCTTGGTTCCCCTCTGCAGAGTTCTGATGCTGTCATCAAGGTGGATGTGGTGAGTGCAGGCCCATCTGGGGGCTTTGGGGATAAAGGACCCCACAGTGGCATAGGGTATCGGGCCAAGGGTCCCACTATCGGGGACTGAGCCACTCCCCAGCATCTGGATGCTCAGGGCCAGAACGCCCTTCCAAAGAGGCAGACGGAGAGAACTACTCAGGCAGCAAAGGCCCTGAGTGCCAGTCCTGCCTTGGCCAGCACGTCACATTGACAGGTGGTGACCCTCGCTGGGCCACGGCATCCTCCTCCACAAAACACAGCCCTGACCCTTTGACATTGGTGGCCCCAAGGAACCTCACAGAATCTAAGGCTTCCCAGGGGCTGATGGTCAGAATGGATGGGGGACCCCTGGATGGTCCAGGGCTCTGAGAATGGCCAGGGAGCAGGGATGTATGCAGGACTCTTGACCTGGCCAACCCTCCAGGCTGACGAGGAAAAGGAGAAGAAGAAAAAGAAGAAGAAGGGCAACTCAGAAGAGCCAGAGGAAGAGGAGCCTGATGAGAGCATGCTGGACTGGTGGTCCAAGTACTTTGCCTCCATTGATACCATGAAGGAGGTGAGGCTTCGGGCCTGGGCGGGGGAGCCAGGGGGGAATGGGGTGAGAGGAGGTGACCCAAACTCCACATCAGCCCTTCCAATCCAGCTTCTTTCCCAGTCCCCCGACTCCATCAACATGAGCTTGGAAGGCAATTGTTTTACATCCTTGAAGCTCTAGCTCAGGACCTACCTCTTCCAAAATGGTGGCCCAGTCTGCCTTCCCTGGTGAGGTTTCCTCCTGTCTTCACTCACTTACTCCACCAACATCTCTTGAGTATATATGATGAGTCAGACACCAATCTAGGTACTGTGGGAGCCAAAGCTAAGTCCATACCTGCCCTAAGGGGCCCTCAGTTTACTGGGCAACATGGACATGTAAACTTATACAGTACAGTTTGATGACAAAGACAGACCAACGCCTGGGGGAGTCAGAGAAGGCTTCCCAGGCAAGATGAGCTTTGAGGAAGAGGAGAAACATGTGCTCAGAGGTCAAAAGGGAGCAGTGGTCTCTTAGTAGTACTTGACCTCCTCATACTGCTGCATTCTACACGTCTCAGTCACCGTGGCTGTGAAATATTCTTCCCCTACGGCGCGCATGCAGCTTCTGTCTGCCGAGACTGATTCCAAGTTCCAGAAAGTGCATTTCTCCTCTTCCTCATTTGTCTCTCTCCACTCTGTCTCCCTAGCTCAGGGCACTCCCTGACTTGCCAACCAACCAGGAGGGACATGTGCCCATGATCATGCTTCCTCACTAGGACCTGAGCTGATCCAGCCATCCTCTCTCCCCAGGCCCGTCCTGTGACCCAGGCTGTGCGTGATGTTTCCGATGCACATTAGTTAGCAGGCTGAGCTACTGAAGCAAGTTAGATTGGTGTGAACAAGGCAGAAGCTTCTTTCTGTCTCACATAATGTCTCAGAGAGTGGAGTTAGGCTGGTATGGTGACGTGACCGTGGCAGGCATGAAGACACTGCCCCTTGTTCCTGGCATCTGTGTGGTTGGAGGTGGCTCACCCCTCACGTCCTAATACCAAGCATTTAGGACTGGTCTGCGACGCCAGTATGGGGTGAAAAGTCCCCTCCCCAGGAAGCCCACCTTCCCTCTTCTTCACTTCATCTTTTGGCAGCAACTTCGACAGCAAGAGGCCTCAGGCAATGACTTGGAGGAGAAGGAGGAGGTGGAGAACACTGAGGGTGAGCCTGGGACCCTGGGTCTCTGCCTCTCTCCTGCCCCTGGTGGGCTGGCTCCCTTGCCCGCCACGCCAGCTGCTTCTCCTTCCCCTCCCAGGGGCCTGTGCAGCTCTAACAGCCAAGGGCAGCTGCCACCAGCCATCCCTGGGCACCAGGGGGCAGGCGTGGGCGTTTGTCTAAAGCGACCAGTTCACTAACCATGGTGATGGACGGACATTTACAGCCACAGAACCACAGAGTTGGAAGGGACCTCAGAGCGTCAGCATTTTCCAGACTTTTCCATGGAATGCTCTTCATGGGTATTCCCGAGGGAAAAGAGAATTCTTTGGTCAAAGGGATTAAATAGGTCTTTTGGCACAGGACTTCTCAGTGCCTTTAATATACAAATGTTATTCTAAGTCTCTAAAAGGAAGACATAATATAAAATATTTCCCCAGCTTATTTGACCACAACATGTACTTTCTTCTAAAATATTCCGAGAATACCCACAGCTGGTGTCCCACTGGATGCAGTTTGGGAAATGCTGATGTAGAATAGCCCTCCTGATATGACAGACAAGTGAATTGAGGCCAGAGAGGAAAGTGAAGCGGCTCAGTGCTGTGCGATTCAGGCCTCCCAGTTCAAGACACATGCTCCTTCCCTGCTCTGCTCTGCTGGAGGGCACACAGTCCCAGCATGGCTTTATTGGTGCCCCTGTGAGGCAGGCATGCGAGGAAGTACTGTCTGCATCTTCCAGATAAGTACACAGAGCCCTGAGAGGTTAAATTAGCAACGTCAATTAGCAGCGGATCTGGGTCTCTAACCCAGAACGTCCTGCTTCACCGTTTCTGCCCCAAACTGACCAGACCTCCTCTTCTGGTTCTGGCCAGGCCTAACGGGGCCGATGAAGGGCAAGGAGAAGGCTAAGGCGACAAAGGAGGAGAAGAAAAGGAGAACCCAGAGCCCCGGCAATGGCCAGGGGCCCGAGGCCCCTGAGAAGAAGAAACCCAAAATTGATGAGCTTAAGGTGAGGGTGGCCGAGGGGTCCTGCCCAGGGCAGGTGGGGGCAGATGGGACAAGATGGGGGACAATGGTCATGCCTTGTCCCCCTGATGGCCCGGCCTGGCTCAGGTGTACTCCAAAGAGCTGGAGTCTGAGTTTGACAACTTTGAGGACTGGCTGCACACTTTCAACCTGCTGCGGGGCAAGACGGGGGATGACGAAGACGGCTCCATGGAGGAAGAGCGCATCGTGGGCCGGTTCAAGGTCAGGGAAGCAGCGCGCGCCTGGGCCCCGAGCCTCCCACCCGACTCCCACCAGCTCTTCTCCCCACCCCAAGGCCAGGGATGACAGTCAAGTGGAACTGTCAGCTATGCTGATGAGTAAAATGTGAAAATACTTCTATGCTGCTTAAAAAAGAGCATCTGGGGGCGCCTGGGGGGCTCAGTCAGTTGAGCGTCATTGTCTCAGGTCATAATTTCATGGTTCATGGGTTCAAGCCCCGCGTTGGGCTCTGTGCTGACAGCTCAGAGCCTGGAGCTTGCTTCAGATTCTGTGTCTCCTTCTCTCTCTGACCCTCCCCTGCTCACACTCTGTCTCACTCTGTCTCTCAAAAATAAATAAATCTAAAAAAAAGTTAAAGAAAAAAAAGAGCATCTGCCCTAAGGGCACCACCCCCATCATTGCCCTGGCCACTCCCTCCTGAACCCCTGGACCCCCCTCAGATCCATCCACCCTGATCGGCGGCGGGGTGCCGTCCCTCTGCGCTGTGGACTGTTTCGAATGCCACCCTGACCTGAGCCCCCTGCCTTGCCCCAGGGCTCTCTCTGTGTGTACAAAGTGCCACTCCCAGAAGATGTGTCCCGGGAAGCCGGCTACGACCCCACCTATGGCATGTTCCAGGGCATCCCCAGCAACGACCCCATCAATGTGCTGGTCCGAGTCTATGTGGTCAGGGTAAGACTCCCCTCGCATCCACCCCTCCACCCCCACCCCCACCCCGGTCTCCCAGTCTTCCTGCCCAGGAGGCGCTGAAGCAGCTGCAAAGTGACAGCCCCACCTGGGAGGCGCCAGAGAGGTCACCTGGCCTAGTTCTCACCTTCTCTAGAGCAGGAAGCCAAGACCTGAGATGGGCAATGACTTGCCCCAGGTCACACAGCAGGTCTCCTTTCTCTGGTCCAGTGCTCCCACCCTTTGCTATCATGGGACCATCAGGGACAGGGTGAGGGCACTGGAAGGTGAGGAAGGTGTGGGGGGGAGGCCTGCTCAGGAGCACCCCTCCCCCGTCCCAGGCCACGGACCTGCACCCCGCAGACATCAATGGCAAAGCCGACCCCTACATTGCCATCCGGCTAGGCAAAACTGACATCCGAGACAAGGAGAACTACATCTCCAAGCAGCTCAACCCCATCTTTGGGAAGTAAGGCCTCCTGGTGTCCCACATGCCCGGCCGCCTCCGACCCCACCCGCTTCCCGAGCCGGACACACGCCCGCCCACCCCACCCCGACCCTCAGTCCTTCCGACCCCCACCCCTCCAGGTCCTTTGACATCGAGGCCTCCTTCCCCATGGAGTCCATGCTGACAGTGGCTGTGTACGACTGGGACCTGGTAGGCACCGATGACCTCATTGGGGAGACCAAGATCGACCTGGAGAACCGCTTCTACAGCAAACACCGCGCCACCTGTGGCATCGCCCAGACCTACTCCATGTGCGTGGGGGCGGGGCAGGGCAGGGCGGGGCACCTGCTGCATCTTGACTCCAAACACAAGATTCAGAGATGGCGATCTGGGAGGGTGGATATGTTAGGGTTTCTGTCCCAGGCCAGGTGTCCCTCCATACAGGTTCTGAGCAGCACAGATTCTAACACAAGGAGAGAGCTGGGGCTTCCAAGACAGAGGAGGCGGGGCGAGGGGAGAACCACGGGCTGGGAAGAGAGGCAGCCCTGTAGGCAGAGGCCGGTGGGGATCCAGCCAGCCTCTGCCGCCGACAGGCTGTGTGACCCTCGTCCTGTCCCTAACCTCTCTGGTTATCAGTGTCCTCATGGTAGTCACTGCAGTTCTAGAGGAGAGGGCCCAGTTGGGGAATGGATGGGGCTGTGCTGAGGGAGACTGCAAGCTTGTCCTCAGGACACGGGGCATGTGAGGCTGAGCCCGGGGTAAGAGGGTTCAGGTTCCAGCAGGCAACTTAAGAGAACTGGCTGGAACCAGTTGCCACGGGGGGATGGGCCCCCGCCCCACACTGAGCCCCACGAAACCTGTGTGCCCCCTCCCACAGACATGGCTACAACATCTGGCGGGACCCCATGAAGCCCAGCCAGATTCTGACCCGCCTCTGCAAGGAGGGCAAAGTGGACGGCCCCCACTTTGGGCCCCCCGGGAGAGTGAAGGTGTCCAACCGTGTCTTCACCGGGCCCTCCGAGATCGAGGACGAGAACGGTAACAGGGCGCCGGACACGGCCGTGGGGGTACCAGAGGCCAAGAGGGACCCACACTTCACTGTGGCGGGTCCTTGAGGCCTAGACTGGGGTCCCCTGAGACCCTCTGCCCATCAGCCTAGGGTCCCACTCCTGTCTGCCCGGCCTCTGCCCTTCCACACAGCGCCCGCGCACCTGTTGCCTTCTCCCTCCCTCTCAAAATTCCCGTGGGGTAGGGAGGTTCTCCCCGTTCTGCAGTGACTTGCCCAAAGTCACATGGCCCTTCGGGGGCAGAGAGAGGATGTGGGTCCAGGTTCCAGCCGACTCCAAGCCCCGGGCTCTCCTCACTCTTTTGCCCATGTGGCACTTCCAGAGACCAGGAGACGTGCGCTGCACAACAGCGTGCCCGCAGCGCGGGCAGTGGACTCCTCCCCTCCCTGCCCTCACAGCCCAGCAGGATTTGCTGGTCGGGTTTCCCAGGCAGAGGAAACCCAAGAGCACAGGTCTTGCCGGGCCCTCTGGGGCAGCTGAGAATTTGGGCAAGCCGCTCTCCCCTGTGCCTCAGTTTCCCCAACAGTAAAAGGAGACAGTATGGATGAGTGATGACTCAGGAGTCTCTCTGTGCCTCTGAGTCCAGCCCAGCATGGGGTCTCTTGCTGTGCTGAGGCCCTATGTGCAGCTGACCAACCAGCACCCACAGGTCAGAAGAAGCCCACGGAAGAGCACGTGGCACTGTCAGCCCTGAGGCACTGGGAGGACATCCCCCGCGTGGGCTGCCGCCTGGTGCCCGAACACGTGGAGACTCGGCCCCTGCTCAACCCTGACAAGCCAGGCATCGAGCAGGTGATGCGCACCAGGCCTAGATCTGAGGTTCTTTGGTATCTGGACCCATAAAAATGGATCCGGCTGCTATTCGCTGCCGTCCCAAAGGCCTGGCGGCACTATCCTAACATGACCCTCACGGTAACTCTAGTGGCCCGTGTCTTTGCTTTGAGTGTGAGTCCCATCCGTTCAGGTGCAGCCCTGAAGTGTCTCCCTTAGATGCTGTGATTGGCTATTGGTGAGATCGTAGGAATTCTAGTGTCCAAGGATGAAAATTGATGAACTGGGTCCTGAAGGAACAAAGGTTGGGAGGGAGAAGAGAGCTGGCCTTCCTGCGCAGGGAGGGAGTCCTTGGGGAGATCTGCCACGCCCCCTCTTCCATAGGGCCGCCTGGAGCTGTGGGTGGACATGTTCCCCATGGACATGCCGGCCCCTGGGACGCCTCTGGACATCTCCCCCCGGAAGCCCAAGAAGTGAGCTTCTGGGGCCCATCACTACTTCTCTCACCCCTCGCCCCTCCCTCCACAGCCTTCCTTCCTGTAGGATCCCCAGGCCCAGACCACCTACATCACCTTGGTCAGCGGTGTTTCCCATGTGGCCTTGAGGGGGGAACAGGGCAACCCATGGAGACAGCTGTGGGGCCTGCTCTAGGTGGACCCCCTTTGCTGAGGCAGAGCCACACCTCCAGTGTGAGGGCAGTGAGGCCATGTGTACTCGCCAGCACCCTCCAGTGGACTTTCTTCCTTAAGGCAGCATCACCCCTGAGAGCCCACTCCCCTTGTCCCCACTCTTGGCTGTCATTAAGCTCTGCCAGGTTTTCTTTCCATTTTTTAAATGTTTATTTATTTTTTGAGAGAGAGAGAGAGACAGAGACAGAGCATGAGCAGGGGAGGGGCAGAGAGAGAGGGAGTCATAGAATCTGAAGCAGGCTCCGGGCTCAGCTGTCAGCACAGAGCCTGACATGGGGCTCGAACCCACGAACCATGAGCTCATGACCTGAACCAAAGTTGGACGCTTAACTGACTGAGCCAACCAGGTGCCCCAAGCTCTGGCAGGTTTTCTTATTAAAGCCCCTGCCTGGGAGATACGTAGGAGTGAGTGCCTGTAAGAGGTGAGAGATTGATAGAGTGGAAAGAGCACTGGATCAGGAGCCAGGCAGCCTGCGTCTCCTAGTTGACCCTGGCCAGGTCATTTTACCTCCCTGGCCCTTGGCTTTCTGTAAGGCGGCAGGATGGGGTTGCTGCCACTTGCAGCATCCTTAGTGCCTGGAACCAGGACCAAGTGCATGGGTGGGGAAGTAGCGCAGGCCCCACACTCAGAGGGGTCCCAGGCTCATTTCGGGATGGCAGTGTTTAAATTCTTAATGATCTTTCAGTAAGGGGCCCCACCTTTCCATTTTGCACTGGGACCTGCAAATTATACAGCAAATTCTACCTGGAATCGCCTCCAGGTCTGAGGTCACAGGTGTGCTGTGCCAGGGCTGGCCACTAGGGGGCACCCGACCCCCTTGTGTCACCTGGGACTTGCAGTCAGGGCTAAACTCCACTGAGAGCCCCAGACTGGAGTAAAGTGGAGGGGAGGCCTCAAGCTCACTCCTGAAGGCTGAAATATAACTATTTATAATGACAATTACACTGCAAGGGGGGAAAGCCTCTTCTGGTACAAGGACCTAAAGGAAAACCAGATGCCATGTGTGTCCACTGGCAGCTGCTGGGCTCACATGTAAACTTGTCTTAGACACACCATGTCTTCTGGACTCTGGGGACCAAGATCCTGCTCAGCCCACCCACGCAGCGGCAGCCCCTGCCCCTCCCAGGCCTGAATCAGGACTGCGCTCTGTCCTGCCGTCAGCCGGGCATCCCCTAGGGCTCTCCTCACAACAGCCATGCTCGCTGGCTGACCCTCTTCCCTCCCCTGGGGCCCCTCAGCTCCCCCTCCTTGCCCCCTTGCCCGAATCGTGCTCTCTGCACCCTAGCTTGGGCCAGGCCCCATGCTCACGAGCCCCAGGACCCCCCTCAGTTACCTGCCCCATCTACACCAAGACCCTAGGGCCGCCCCCCACCCCTAGACTGCGAGCCAGCCTCTCCCCTGCCCAGGTACGAGCTCCGGGTCATCGTGTGGAACACAGACGAGGTGGTCCTGGAGGACGATGACTTCTTCACTGGGGAGAAGTCCAGCGACATTTTCGTGCGAGGGTGGGTGAGAGGGCCCCTGGCCGGGCAGGGGGGCGGGGGGCTGGGTTGTGTGAGCCTGCCATCCCAGGAGCCTGGAGGGGAGGAAGGGGGCTCTCCAAGGGTGGCCGAAGGTCTGGAGCCCGTGGCATCCAGCAGGTGGCTGAAGGGCCAGCAGGAAGACAAGCAGGACACGGACGTCCACTACCATTCCCTCACCGGCGAGGGCAACTTCAACTGGCGCTACCTGTTCCCCTTCGACTACCTGGCCGCTGAGGAAAAGATTGTCATCTCCAAGAAGGAGTCCATGTTCTCCTGGGACGAGACCGAGTACAAGATCCCCGCGCGGCTCACCCTGCAGATCTGGGACGCGGACCACTTCTCCGCGGACGACTTCCTGGGTACAGGGCTGGGGGACGGAGGGGACGGGCAGGGGGCGGCGGGGAGCAGAGGGAGCTCACCCCCATGGGGATCAACCAGACGCAAGCTGTCAGAGCTGACTCCAAGGTCACCGCAGGGGCCATCGAGCTGGACCTGAACCGGTTCCCCCGGGGCGCCAAGACGGCCAAGCAGTGCACCATGGACATGGCCACGGGGGAGGTGGACGTGCCCCTGGTCTCCATCTTCAAGCAGAAGCGCGTCAAAGGCTGGTGGCCCCTCCTGGCCCGCAATGAGAACGATGAGTTCGAGCTCACGGTGGGGACCAGCAGAGGGCGGGGCCGGGCGGGGTGAGGGTGCTGAGGGCCTGGCACCTGACCTGAGCACTGGGATCCTTCTGTCCCTCCCTGCAGGGCAAGGTGGAGGCAGAGTTGCATCTACTGACAGCGGAGGAGGCAGAGAAGAATCCAGTGGGTCTGGCCCGCAATGAACCTGACCCCCTAGAGAAACCCAAGTGAGTGTGCCGCCTCGCCTGGCCCCCTGCCACGCTCGTGCCTGGGGCCGCTGGGACAGGAAGAAGGGGCCAGAACCTTCTAGTCGTCTTGCTCCCACTCTGCAGGCACCTTTCTGGGCAGTCGCCTCATTGCAGGAGGGCCTCCTGCCCCCTCTGCCTCCCCCTGGAATCCCCCCCTCACTCTGGACCAGAGCACGGGCTACGGGGCTTCTGTGCAGGGGATCGGCTCCTCTCCCAGGGAAGGCCCCATTTCACAGCCTTAAACACCCTTCCTCATTTTTAGCCAGAAGCAAGCAGCTGCCGCCGTGGTGGGGCCCCAGGGGTCCCTGATGGCTGGGGAGGTGCCCGGAAGCAGGCCCAGGCCCGCTCAGCCCACGGTCGCCCCACCCCCGTCACAAGACCCCCCGGCCACGCCCTGAGCCTTCATCCTCTGTGTCCTCTCTCCATGTCCCCCTCGGCCCTCCTGCTGCTCCAGGCGGCCAGACACGAGCTTCATCTGGTTCTTGAACCCTCTCACGTCTGCCCGCTACTTCCTGTGGCACACGTACCGCGGGCTGCTCCTCAAACTGCTCCTGTTCCTGCCGCTGCTCCTCCTCCTCGCCCTCTTCCTCTACTCTGTGCCTGGCTACCTGGTCAAGAAGATCCTGGGGGCCTGAGCCTGCTGGTTCCGGTCCTCCTCACTTCTTCCTCCGGACCCAGGGCCGATGAGCTTGGCAGCATGCGAAACACACACGCACACGAGTACACGCACACACACACGCACACAAGTGCACGCACACATGCAGCAACTCGCGAGCTGGCGAACGGTAGCACGGGCTCTCAGAACTAAACTCACTGTTTTCCATGAGTGCATGTTAGGCCAGAGAGGCGAAGCAACTTGCCTGAGGTCACCCAGCAGATCAGAGCTGAGACCCAGCCTTGGCTTTCAAATTGCCAAGCTAGTCTTCTCAGCACTACGCCACCTCCTGTCCTCGTGACAGACGGACTTTAACCCAGGGCCACTGGCAGAAGGCAGTTGACATGTGGACAGGGAATGGGGCAAGGGTTTGGCTAGGATTAGCCAGGAGGCCTGGCTAGTTCCCCCCAGCAGTCCCCTCTGAGCCCAGAGCTGTTTTCTTTCACATGCACTCTCTCTCCCTACCCTTTCACCAACCTTGGCGGCAGGGTCCTCTATTCACCCCACTGCGTAAGTGAGGAAACTGAGGCTCAGACAGGAGCCCAACCTGCCCATCACCACTAAGACTGGAAACCAGGTGCCCTGCACCGGAGCCCCACTCCACCCTGTCCTTGGCTGGGGAAGGGCACAGTCTGTCCAGGGGGCGGGGGGGGGGGGGGGGGGGGGGGGGGGGGGGGGGGCAGGGCAGGAGTTTTAAAAAGCATGTCCAGTACTTTAATTTTGTATCTTGACATCTCCTAAAACTGTGCCTGTAACACCAACAACAGAGGGTAAAGCTTAGCCAGCATCTGTGGGCTGCGAGTCTGTGCGGAGGTAGGGCCGTGATCCCACCCCGACGGCGGCCAAGTCGCTGAGAGTGGCAGGCGCCCCAGCGGGGCATCCTCAGACCCGGGGCAGGGCCTGCTGGGGACAGAAGCCCACGTTCTTCAGAAAAGGGGGAGAGGTTGAGAAACACTGATTTCACTGAAAGACAACACGGGCCTCGCCTGGAGCGCATACAGCAAGCTGCTAAATAGAGGAGGTTCCCAGTTGCTAAACAGGGGATGTTCCCAGTAACCAGAACCATCTGCAGCTCTGCGGCTGCCTCTTCAGATGGTGAGTGGCCAAGGCCGCAATCGTCCAGGTGGAGGCTGGATGGCTGCCCGACTCCCAGAACAGCCTCCCGGCCTTGTGAGGGGGCCAGAGAGTCCTACAGAGTGCATCAGGAATGCAAGCAGCAAACCTCGTGCTTAGAAAGGGCTGGAACCCCGGGCCTAGCACTCCCTGATTTGGGGACCGGGGCTGTGCCAGGGACCGTTGGAGTCTCAGAAGGCTGAGGGCCTGGGGTCCCCTGGGAGAGGCCCTCTGCCTGACCGCACCTTCCCCTCCCCCAGCCGGCCTGACACCGCCTTCGTCTGGTTCCTCAACCCCCTCAAGTCCATCAAGTACCTCATCTGCACACGGTACAAGTGGCTCATCATCAAGATCGTGCTGGCGCTGCTGGGGCTGCTCATGCTGGCCCTTTTCCTGTACAGCCTCCCCGGCTACATGGTCAAGAAGCTCCTGGGGGCATGAAGCTCTCTCCCACCACCACCACCCCAGCCCCCACCGCGTGGATGCCGCACCCCTCCCGGGCCTGTGCATTCGCCCCTCCCCTGGTGTGGACTTTACAGTCTCCCCTGAGGAACTCTAGAAGCCCAGTGTCCACCCTTGCAGCCTACTGCTTGCTGGGCTGGTGACACCCCCGCCCCTCCTCCACCTGAGCCTGCTGCTGGCCCCTCCCACCCTCCCCAGAGTGTGGGCAGGGGTGGGGGTCTGCCCCTCCTTGCTGAGGCACCACTCTTCTTCAGGCCCTGGCTCCCAGGGAGCCACCCCAGGTGCCCCCCAGGCCCTCCGGTGGAGGGGTAAAGCTTTAATGGAATTGACTGAGGATCCTGCCACGGGCCAGTGACCAGCACTATAAAAAGAATGAATAAGCAGAAAGCGGCACCCTCCCTCCCCAGCAGAATCTTTCGAGGGCAGCCACGCCACCAGTCTGTGCTGTGAACGCGGCCTGGCCCTCCCTTCTAATGGTGTGGGGGTGGCTGCCTCCTCCCTACTGCCCTGCCAGAGTGGATCCTCTTCCTGCCCCAGGGAGCACAAGCGCAGGCCTGTGGGTCTTTATCGCTTCCTCCCCTGCCCGGGCCAGTGCTCAGAGGCCTAGACAGGAGCAGTGAGCGTGAACCCCTGTGCCCCACCCCCACCCCCGTGCCCGCCAGCCCTGCCTTGCCAGGCCCTCATTTCGGCCAGGCCGGGAGGTGGTACTTGCAGTGAGAGCTGGGTTTCTCTTGGCTGTTGTTCCTGTCTTGAGTGGTGATTTTTCGCTTAATAATAAAAGAATTAAACACTGAGCTGACGAGTCTCCAGTTGGCCAGGTTGGGGGACCAGTACGGGGCCACGAGGTCTCTGAGGCTGGCAGACTCAGTACCTCCCGAGCCCCTCTGGCTTTTCCCCTTTGGGCAGGTAGCCTCGTGGCCCAGGCTTCAAGGAGGGGCTAAGGCACTGGCCCACCTGCCCAGGCTGCCCACAGGAGGGGCCTCACGCTGTACCAGGTGGACCCAGGGACCCCAAAACTCACTAAAAGGGTCCTACAGCCCAAGGACAGTCAGAACGCTTGAGACCTTGCAAGAGCCCCATAGCCGCAGCCTCCACTCGTAGATGCGCTCCAAATACAAGAAGGGAGCCCCATGCCGCCAGCCGGGGCCCAGTCTCCCAGGGACACGACGTTCTCGTACCACAGTCTGAGGTGGGGACACAGTCTCCTGGTGACACAGCAGTGGGGTCATGGGCCGGTGTCTCACTGGACCTGACCTCTTCAAAGAGATTCAGCCACGACTTTTTAAAGACTTTAATCATGACCGAAGGGTACAGGTAACCCTCCCGTGGCCTTATTTCCGCAGGCCCCGTCACAGAGCTCTGGCGAGCCCAGAGTCATCCCCAGTGGCTCCCCGGGTGGACCATGCCAGCCCCGGTGCCAGCACACACCTCAGCACAGCAGCCGGTGGACGCCCAGCTCTATTTTGTGGGCGCCCGTAACACCTGAGTTGGTGGGACATGCAATTCAGAGTTGATCTGGAAAAGAAAGAGTAAAGGTCATTACAGCTTCCCCAGGGCCCTCCTACTTCATGACCACTGGGGGTCAGGTGCATATGTCTGCTCTTCTGGGGGCTCCACACCTCGGCAAGCATGTCACCCCCAAGTGCTTCCTGGGAAAGCCCACAGCCCGCCTTCCTTCGGAAGAGAAGTCCTAAGGCTTCTTTGGTTCTGCTCCAGACAGCTAACCTCTGGAAACGATCTGAACCTTCTGCTCTGGGCCACGCTCTTACATCTTCCCTCTACTCCCAACCCCCCCCCCCCGCCACCTGCACACCCCATCCCCAGCCTAGCCCTGCCCTTCCTTCTTCCTCCCCACCCTCTTGTACGCAGTGGCATCAACGACAGCATGGACAGTCTAATAACTGTAACAGACCAACAAGCCATCGCAACGCCAAGGCTCATCCTCTGTTCAGGTGTGGCCTGGGGCCTGAGACCACGGCGGGGCCACACATCCCCAGTTCTCGGCCTTGTGGCTGGCCTCAGCCACCTCTCACACACACACGGCTGATGATGGAGGATGTACCCTCAGCCCAGAGTGTCACAGCCCTCCCTGCCCACGGCCTCAGTGACACATGAAGGACCCCATACTAGTAGAACAGAGCCAGCAACTGTGTTACGAATGGATGCCAAGCTTAGGAGCAGAGACGGTCACAGGGAAGTTGCCCCAAATATCAGTGGGGTGGGCGAGCGTGGGGGCCAAGGCCGACCTGCCCAGTTGGAGCCTCCTCTCACCGTGTCACACCCCAGGCCAGAGAACCCAGCCTGCCAGTGTGGGAAGAGCCCGGGGCTCTGCTCATCACAGAGCCTCCCAGTTTGATGGGAGAGTGATTTGTGCCCTGTCGACCTCACCAGGGGGTTGTTGAGACCAAAGAAGAAACTTCACAAGGAAGGGCTCTCTGGGCCGTGGAGCTCTCACGGGCTTGGGCCCTGCTTCCGAGATGCGTCGCACAAGCACCTGGCGCCAAAGACCATGGGCATCAAGAGGGCACTATCACAACCCATGTGTCCTGGAGGAGACTTCGGGCAGTGTTCACTCTCTTGCCCGATAATTCCGGGCCAACTTGAGGTGTGATGGTTGATATTTTATGGCACATCCCAAACCTCCCTGGCTTCTGGTGAGGGACGGGTCTCTATTTCCTAATATGGGCTCCAGTCCCGCTTCCTGCCATGGCCTCCTGCCCACCCTCCCTAGACGGCCCCCACCGCTCACCTTGGAATCTAGGTACTGCTGGAGCAGCCTCTGGAGCTCCGTGTTCTGCTGCTCCAGGGCGAGGTTTTCCATCAGCAGCTTGGCCCTCTGGGTCAGGACGAGGCTTTGGGTGGAAAAATCCAGTAGAGGCACATTGAACCCTCCATCCTCTACCAAGCAAGGGCCAGGATCTCTGTGTTTCTGTTCTGGTTGGAGCTGGGAGAGGGCCTCAGAAGCTCTACCCACCCGAGCGACCTTCCTGCCCTGAACACGCCAGGCTAGGAATAGAACAGGGAGCGCAGGGCCGGCCGCCCAACACCATATGAGCCCCCAGCAGGAGCCTTCCCTCCAAAGGCAGCTTTTCTCTCCAGGCCAGGGCGGTAGCAAATGTGGCCGCCGCAAGCAGATCCTTCCTCACCAACAGCCTGGTTCCCTCCTCCTCCTGGGCTGTGACATACGCACTTACTGGTATTTCTCCAAGGCTGTGTACAAAGCGTCCCAGAGGTTCTGCGTGGCGGGAGGGATAACCGTGGCCAGGGCCTCCCAATATGCAGAGTCGTTCGAGTTATCTCGCATGAACTTCACCAGCTTCACTGGTGCCGGAGAGTCCCTGGGGGTTAAGAGCAGCAGCACCATCACCTTCCACAGGCACACATGCCCCCCCCCCCCCAAGGCTCCCGTGCAGCGCCAGCCACGCATTGCCTGTCCCTCCCGGACTTTCTGCCTGTAAACCTGCCCCCTTCCCACTCAGCTGTGCAAGTCTGTCGGTTTACAGCAGATTCTCAGAAAGTGTACGTGTTTATGATCAGCGTTCCTGATTCTTGGTGCCATTGACAACTTTGTGAAAGCATCACTGGGGTTCTATCCACCCCCTTTCTCTCGGCCAGTCTACCTCATTGGCTTTACATCCCACTGCTCTGCCTGTTTCCTTTACGAATGCATCTAAAACAGCTCTCAAAATTCGGCATCCCCTCGAGGAGAGCCTTGATCCAGGATATCATGGTCTCCACTTCAACGAACCTTCTTGTTGCCCCCCTTGTATCCAGTGTCACCCCCCTCCCTGCCCCCAAAGGGATCTTTCTAAAATGCAAGCCTGATCATGGCTCCCCCACTACTTAAGACCATGTTCTGGCTCCGGTCCACTCAAGAGTAAAGGCAAAGACCTTGACCATGGCCGGTGAGGCTCTCCAAGCTCTGGTCTGCCTCCTCTACCCACCAGTCCCATTTCCCAAGACCCTGAGCCCCAGCCACACCTCTCTGTTGTGATTCTTGAACACACCAGGCCTTTCTCCACACTGTGACCCCCTGAAATGCCCTTTCCCCCACCAGATCCACCTAGGAAGATCCAGTTCTGATGCGTCTCTTCCTAAAGCCCTCTCTGACTGCCATATGTAACACCGGGTGTGGGCTCTGACCATGGTTCCGATCACAAGGTTCCAATCTCCACGGGCCTGACACAGTGCAGACCCCAGTGAATGACTGTGGAATGAATGACGAATGAGAAGATGCAAATCGCTTCTACACCCCTTCCTTTCATCCGTTTCCACCGAAGCCTCCAGCCCTCCCGGGTCCTTCCCCCCTGCCCAGCTGGCTTCCCTGGGCCTCGAGCAAACCCTGCATCACCACACCTGGGCTTCCTCAGACCCATGACAAAGGCCTCCAGAACCTTGAGGACTTCGTTGGGGTGGATGAGCGTGGAAGAAGGGGGGTCCTCCTTCTCTTCTGGCTCCCCTCCCACAAGGCTTCCCTCATGCTGTCTCTCGAGGTGTGTCTGCTCTCCTGGGTCCAGGGCCAACGTCAGGCTTGTTTGCTCCTGTGAGGGTGACAGATTCCAGGGGCTGATCCAGAGAAAGGCGCCAGGGTGACAATGGATTGGGGCGCACAACAAGCATTAGTGTATGAAGACAGAGAAAAAAACAGAAAAGTTTACAGAAAGTTATAGAACAGATGCAAAGGTAGATGTTTTCAGGAAGGGAGAAAGGGTGGGGGAAAGAGGGTGTATGGCATCAGGGAGAGGCGCATGGGGGCTTCCAAACAGTGATAATCTTCTATTTCTAGATTGGGATTCATAGGTGTCCACTTTATTGAAGTCCATAAAGCTTACGCTATATGTGTACATATATATTTTTGAATACATATTACACTTGAATTTTTAAAGAATTCTTCCTCCAACTCCTGTCTTGTAGTTTATTCAGTTCATCTCCCACAGGCAAACCGATCTCATCAGTTTCTTACCTATCTTCCCAAAGAAAGACTATGTCTGTACGGGCACACGCTTCCTCTCCTGTTTTGACATAAACAATACTCTATTATATATACAATTCTGCACATTGCGTTTTTCACATACCAATAAACCTCAGAGACCTTTTTGCATAAATACGTAAAGAATTTCTTTGTTCTTTTTTTTTTTAAATTGCATTAGTATTCTGTTGTGTAGATGCACCACTTTGTAGGTAATCAGTTCCTTCAAGATGGAATTGTAGGTCATTATCACTATTCTCCCATTTCCTGCAGTGCTGCAATGAATAAGCTACAAATAAACACATTCTTTCAAACGGAAGGGGATACATCTGCAGAAGGAAATCCTAGAAGAAGAATTGCAGGGTGAGTATGGTTCTGTAATTGGTGCCACCAAATGGCCCCCCACGGAGGTTCCAACAACTGACTCTCACAGCAGTGACTTCCGAGCGTGCCTGTCCCCCACGCTCGGCCATCACTCTGTGCTATCAGGCTTGTGGAGTCCTGCCAACCTGACAGGTGAAAATGGAATTGGGGCGATTTTAATTGGCACTTCTTTTATTACAAGAGGCCTGGTTATCTTTTCATATGTTTAAAAGTTACTTGTATTGTATTTGTTCGTATCCCTTGTCTTTTCCCTGGACTTGTTGCTGTCTTTTTCTGATTGGCTTTTATGAGTTCTTTGTATATTAAGGAAACTGACCCTTAAGTGCAATATAAGTTAAAAATATTTCCTCCCACGCCTGGGTGGCTCAGTCGGTTAAGCATCCGACTTCAGCTCAGGTCATGATCTCACGGCTCATGGGTTCAAGCCCCACATCAGGCTCTATGCTGACAGTACAGAGCCTGGAGCCTCCTTTGAATTCTCTGTCTCCCTCACTCTCTCTGCTCCTCCCCTGCTCACTCTCTGTTCTCTCTCTCTCTCTCTCTCAAAGATAAACAAACATTAAAAAAAATTTTTTTTTAAATTTCCTCCAGCTGTCATTTGTATCTTCACTTGGCTTACGGTGATTTTTGCCTTACAGGATTTTTTTTTTTAATGCCCATCAACTAGATTCTAGTTTTCCCTCTTTCTGGCTTCTGGGTTTTATTCACTCAGTCAACTCTTTTTCACTTTTCAATTCTTCTTTTGAATTAAGTTTATTTATTTTGAGAGAGAGAGCACACTTGCATGTGAGAGGGACAAAGGGAAGAGAGAGAATCTCAAGCAGGCTCTGAGCTGTCAGCATGGAGCCTGTTGGAGGGCTCAGTCCCACTAATCACAAGCTCATGACCTAAGCAGAAATCTGATGCCACCCCGCAGGCCCAGCCAACCCTTTTCCAGAAGCATTAGCAGGATACTCCCCCGGGGACCAAGAATACTAGAAGTAATTTTTAATCAAGTTTTAATTTTTAAATTAATTTTAATTTAATTTTTAAATTAAAACTTCATAATATTTTTTAACACGATGACTTCTTCAGAATAATCCATTACAATCAAGGTAGTTGTTACAAATGGGCTCTGTTTTGTGGGAAAGTGTTAAGAATCAAAATATCCAGAACTTGGAGGGCCCGGGGCTCAGAGTGGCTGAGGCCTGGCTTTGAGGAAGAGCCCAGGATAAGATGCCTCGGGCCTTAGTATGAGAACAGCCTCTCATCCCCAGCCATTCTTCCCACCGGCAAATACAAAAAGTAGCAATAATAAGGGAGACACTAAGTTAGCTATCTCTGACATAAAACCCTCACTACTTTTCCAGGAGTATTATTCAAAGACAACAAGGCCCTCTGGGGCTTCCAGAATTTCAAACGCTCTCTTTTTTATCGAACGTCACATTACCTGACTGGAGTGTAAATGATAAACTCGGTATTTGAGGAAGAAGTTCACCAGTTTATACAAGTCGTCCTCACTTTCAATTCCAAGGGCCTGGGGGGAAACAGGAGCACTGCTCAGACACCACAGCAAGAAGCCCACCGGCCGCTGCCGCAGCTCAGAGACCCTCAGCCCCTAAGAGCGGGAGGCTTGGCTTGTTCCCCTGAACCTCCCCCCGCACCTGCCATGGCCCAGAGTGAGGCCATTCAACACTGAGGCAGCACAGCGAGACCACGGCAGAAAAGAACAGCGCTCCGAGTCCGGGAGCGCTCCATACGGGCCTGGTGGGTACGAGGAGGCTAACGGAGGCTGAACACACATCCGAGTTTAAGGGTATAGGGGAGAACCTACAGTCTGAGAGCTGGGCCATGAGGGAGAGAAGCTGGTAGGAGAAGGGTCGGGGTGGGAGACATCTAAACTCCGCAGCCAACTTGTTGCATGGAGAATAAGGAAAGGGAAAGATGTGACAGCCCAGGGAAGCCCCGGAAGCCCCGTATCTACTCCCAGGATGGAGGAAATGTTGGGAAAGCACAGGGGGCTGTCATAGAATGAGCTTCCTCCCCACCGCCTGTCAACTCAGCCCGGTGGGACTCACTGAGAAGATGGCGTCCAACTTCAGCAGATAGGACTCGCTCTTCTCCAGGGGACGGAGAAGGCTCAGCAGCTTGCTCTCTATGAGGAAACCCTGAGAAGGAAGAGGACACCTCCCGTCAGAGACAGGGATGGGAAACCGGAGCGAGGGGCTGCAGCTTACTTCTGTGTAACCAGCCAGCGGTGGCTCCGCAGCGCAGGACCTCAGGGATGAGACTGGGCAGCAGGGCCCCCGGAGCAAAGCCTTCCTAGGAGGCCTAAGGACCCAATGCTCATCATGGAGTTAGCTCCCCCCTCCCGCCCAGAAAGGGTGCCGCCTCACCTCACCCACAAGCCACCGGGCAAATACCCGAGTTCCCCACAGCAGTCCAGACCTGATCGAGTCACAGATTCCCACCCATCCAGTGTCACTGCACTCCTATGCCAGCCCTCAGGTATCTATAGAACGGGGCAGCGGCACTGAGCCGGAGGAGGGGAGGGCACGGAGGCTGCTGGACACACCATGTCACAACACGGTGCGCATGGAATTGGGAGTGGATGGGAAGACTGGGTGCCCGGCATCCACTCAGCTGGGAACGCCTCGGGGAGGGCTCCTGGGAGGGGGGCCGCTGGCAGCAGGCCTGCAAATAGAGAGAGGAGACCCTGCCTGCCGTCCCTTTCGGCAGGAGCCCCCTCAGGGGCAAGAGCCAGCTCTTGGCCAAAGACAACTGTCCCAAGGGGACGGGAGGCTGCCAGCTCCTCTCAGAACTGCGGGACCTAAATGTGCACTGGTCACATCTGGTGACACCCCCACCCCAGCTGAACCAGCCCCGGCACACCCTTCACGCTAAATCTGGAAGGTTTGCTAGCATACAGAACAGGTAGCTAAAGCCTGACCCACCCAGGGTCATCGCAAGCTGAGTCCCAGAGAAAGGCCACGCCACTTGTGGCTGCGCTACTTGGCAGGTGGGTTCACAGAGGAGAGGCTGGCACCCCTTCTCTTGCAGAACAAGCTCTTTTTTTTTTTTTAATTAGCAGGGGCCTGTGGGCCGACCCACCAAGGGAGGACCCGTCTGCCAGCTGGGGCAGCTCTGAGGCATGGCCTCTCGGGTAAGGGACCCCAGCTGTGCTCCCGAATTCCCATGCACCCCTGCCTCCCGGCCACGTCCAGCCCGGCCAGGGCCGTCAGAAGCAGCACATGAGAAGCCAGAGCAGAAGGTCAGCAAAGCCACCGGCCAGGAGTCCCCCTGGTGCAGCCCCGTGTGGCCGGCCTCACCGACTCGTCACACAGAAGCATCAGGATCTTCCTGGTCGTTTTCATGGAAATTTGCTTTGGCAGGTCGAGGTAGGACTCTGCTTCTGAGGTGGCCTCTTCTGTCCCCTCCTCTTCTGCAGACAGGGCAGAGAGGAGATGGGGTGGGAGAGAAAAAGAAGATAGCTGCTTGGACTTGTGGACATTGAGAAACAGCTGAATGCCTTTCCTTGAGAAAATATACCTCTTAAAAAGCTAACGAAAGCCTGGTATGTGGGAAAACCAGGAAGGCTGGGGATTGGACTAAGAGACTCTCTGGAGAATTCTGCCATTCTATGATGCTTCACCTTCCCAAGTTCCAACCACCTGGAAACGTCATGTTCAAAACCCGGCCATGACCAGGGAGTGGAAGGGAGAGGATGAACCTATTTATTTTCACTTTAGAGATAAATCTAGCACATCTGCTATGTGGCCCCTAAACCCACGGCAGATCCGAAGTGGCCAAAGCAATGGTAGTCAGTGGTGGCCTCACTTATCAGCAAGAACTGGCAGCTGATGGCAAGAGCCAATATTTTCTTAATTAAAATTAGAAATTTAAAAATGTTTTCATACGGGGGCACCTGGGTGGCTCAGTTGATTAGGCATCCAACTTTGGCTCGGGTCGTGATCTCACAGTTCGTGGGCTTGAGCTGACAGCTCAGAGCCTGGAGCCTGCTTTGGATTCTGTGTCTCCCTCTCTCCTACCCTCCCCCACTCGCACTCTGTCTCTCTCTCTCAAAAATAAACATTAAAAAATGTTTAAGTGTACATAAGTAAAAACAAATTTATATATACATATTTGTTTTAAAAATCAATGGAAAGAGAAAACATACATTTTTAGAGAACTACCTTAGAAGAGGGATAAAATAGAACAGAGAGGATAAAACTACACTTCTTTGAGTATATCTCATTCTGTACCTTTGACTTTGAAAACATGTAAATATTCTATATAACTATAAAACAAAATTAAATTTCAAAAAGCAATCCCTAACTATCAAAAGTAAAACAAAACAAAAAGACCTAAATATGTATTCAGATGGTGACCTAACCAAATAGAGACTATTCTAAGTGACTTTAAGAGATGGCAATCTGTGGGGCACCTGGGTGTGTCAGAAGGACCCAGAAGCCAACGTGAAGAGACCCCTACTGGCCAAAGGTGGGACATTTCGAGCATCAGTAAGGATCATGAGTGCAATAAACCCAAACACATCAGATCTGTTTAAATCCAATACGTTCATAATGATACTTGTTTTATAAAATGTCATTGGCCACTTTTGGAAGATGCTAGAAACCCAACCCATTTATTTGGAAAGCTACTAAACAAAGAAAGGACAAGCATCTATTCTGTTTTTCCTGTATGAACTGTATCTCAGGGTAAGAAATAGCTGATGAGGAGAAGAGTCTCTTTTCAGAAGTATTCCAGCTAATATATGAAGACATATGACAGAATTTAGAATATCACCATTGTGCAAGCCCTAAGGCAATTAATGGCTCTTAGACAATGACTACCAATGGTTGCTATTTTCACAAAGAGAGAGACAACTTGACGTTAGTTTATCCCAATGGAGATACTCAACAGTATACTTAGCAAAACTACACTGACCCTGAATCTGATCGAGTTTCTAGATAGAACTACCAGATTATAATAGAGGGAAGAGGGTAAAGCCGTGGGTTAAATTAGAGACTCTGAACCTCCAGGCTACGAGACCCCTTCCCCTTCTCTGGACTTCAGTTTGCTTGTCTGTGAAATGAGTGGGTTGACCCGATGGTCTCAGAGCCCCACCCCCACCCCGGCTCTAGGACTCCAGGGCTCCATCCCAGTCACCTGTTTGCATCAGCACTTCCTCTAAAATCTGTGTTGCAGACCTCTGCTGCTGCTGAGATATAGGTCCCACGTTCCCCAGGAACCAGAAGTCAGGTGCCGTCCAGGGGAGCCCCAGATGTTGGGTGTGGATGATCCTATCCACATCGAAGGCTCTGCTTATCAGATCCTTTGCCTCCTCTTCATTCATCAGCCAAATCTCTCGAAACCGCTTGTCATCAATGAGAGCAAAATGCCTGTGAAGGAGAGTGGCTCAGCATGACCAACGGACCCCAGGGCCTGGCCAGGGTGCCCTCAGTTGGCATTAGGGCAAGAACTGAGGCAGAGCTGGGGTACATCCAGGGCCTGGGGTGCTAGCCTCACCTGTGATAGCCTGGAGGCCGTCCCCACAAGGCTCAAGAAGGGGCGGGTGTCAAGCAGCAGGGTGTCAAGTGGGCAGGGAAGACAGCCCACTAAGACCCTTCGTGCCTGGGCCCACCTCTGTTCTAGGGCACGTGCCGTGGGACCCAGGTCCCTCAGGTACCTCATGGCTTTCTGTAGCTCCTTGAACTGCGTCACAAGGCGTTTGTAGTCCGAGGTTAGTGACTGGTTCTCCTCCTGAAACTGCCTGATCTGCTTGGTGTATTTTGCTCTCAGATTGTTAAGTACATCATGCAGGCTAGGAGGACGGAGAGAGGCTCATCAGTAGCTGGGCAGAAGCCGTGTTGTACCTTCCTCTCAGCTACCTCCCGCAGTTCTGCAGAACCCAGGGCCAGATTTGTGCAAGGGCCAAAACCCCTCCCATTGGTTCCAAAACCCAGCTGCCCTGTTGGCGATCGAGGAGAGGCAGGCAGCAGGAGGTAAGGGGACTGTCCAGAACTAAACTCGTTTAGAACAGTCCAGAAGCCCAGACCCACTGAGGGGCAGTCTCCTGCTTGGGAGTGTGACTGAATCCTCAACATGCCATCTGGGAGTGTGTTCGCATCCAGGGCCAGCCTCACATTATTTAACTAGCATATCTCAATGATTCCACTGCCATGGTTTGGATGTTCATTTCACTTCTAAAACAAGGAAACTAGAAAGGAAAAAATTAAAACCTCGCACCATAAGTCTATGATATATGCGTCCTCCATCCTCAAAAAGCTGACCTGGCTCACAAGTCCAATAACTCATTCATTCATTCACTTGAGAGATCTCTCGTGTACCAAGATATGTTTGAATCGAAAGATGAATACAAGGATACGTCTGGACTGAGGGCACAATCTGCCCAGCCAGAGAGGAAGACAAACACTCATCACGGTAGAGTGAAAGCGTTGTGGGGGTGGCTTACAAAGGATGCCAGGGGAGCCAAGGGGTGAGGAGGCAGGAACTTACCCTGGCCTCAGTGACAGAAGATTCCAGCACAGTGAGACACAGTGATGCCTGGTAAAGGGCACTACGAGTCCAGGCATCTCCACATCTCACTGCTCTGGGAGTTCTGTGTGCGGAAACTATGAAATACGCATGGCAGGCACGACTTTTAGACCCAAGGCCATTCTTCAGACTTTAGACCAGTGATGAGGTATCTTACATCAGCGTCCCGTTTACACTGGAATAGGGAGTCTGAAGGCCTATGTGCTTTCAGTTTAAAAATCCTAAAAATAAAATTTTCCCTCTTAAGCATCATTCTGAAATAATCATAAGCTCCCTAAACATACAAACATCCATCCTTTGTGTTTTCATCCTCAATAAAATGCAAAAGCAACTTAACTTGGACTCTGATAAAAAGCAGTATCTGGTTCATTTTCTTAACTACAGCATTCTAGGAGACGAACCACGTATAGGTGTAAAAAAAAAAAATGTCTTTAAGTAGCCATCCCAAAGTCTTTTTCCCAATGTCACCTGGTAAAGGAGTTTCTATGTGTCATCTAAACACAGAAGCTCATAAAACCAAAATACAACTCCAGGTGCACACTGCACGTCTGGGCAAGACAGGGGACGGACAGGAAGGGATGGCCACGGGGCTGAAGAAACTCAACAAAACATCACGTCACATCCTTAGTGACTGGCTGGAAGCCAGGGATGGAGGGGAGAGGGGTGGAGGATGGGAAAACCAGGAAGGTAGGCAAGCTTGGTTTCAAAACACGTCCACTGGCCTTGACAGCAACTCTCCAAGCCGAACTGGTTCTTGGCAGTCCCGATGAAGTGAGGAGGCGGGGTGGGGAGCGGGGAGGTGAAGCTGGAATCATCAGGAAAGAAGTCCTACTCAAAGCCGCGAGACTGGTATAGAGGGTGGAGGGGATACAATGATACAGCAAAAGGGGCAGGATGCTTTCTGGAATATCTTATCAGGCAAGAAAAAACAGAACCACCAAAGGAAACCAATTAGGAATCCACTGAGACAGAAGAGCAGATATTTTAGTCATAAAAGCCAAAAGGCGAAAAAGGGCCCTCAAGAAGGGCCACAGCGTTTGGCCAGAAGGACATTGTTGGTAACCTACAGGGGGAGGTTGTCCAGCTCTGGGTCAGAGGTCAAATTGTGAGTGTTGGAGGTGGTGGGGAGGAACATGGAGGGGCGGGGACAGCAAGAAGAGAAAGCGTTAGCATGCACACCCGAGCAGCAAGGTCTGCTGATGAGGGAAACGCCAGGCTCCAAATCAGAGGGCAGAACCAGGGAAGGGATGGCGAGGATGATGCCACTCATCCTTCTGCCCTTCGGATCCAAACCAAGGTCTGCCTCACGTACCTCCGCCCACCTCCCGACCCACCAACCTCCCCTCTCCTACGATGCAGGCTCTTTCACCAAACATGGAACTTTCTGACTCCTACTTCCTTGCCTTCAGACCTTCATTCCTGCCTCTGGCACCATCTACTCCAGAGGCTTAACTCCTTTTTACCAATTCACATCCCTCTCCCCTTCACTGTTTCACTACTTCAGGAAGCCATCCCAGAGAACTTTTTCTCACTGACTCTACAGATTAGTGGTCATCATAGATGGATGGAGAGACGGAGAGAGAGAGAAAGAGAGAGAGAGAGGAGAGATCCAGAGAGATATACACTATACACTTAATCCCTGGTGGTAGGAATATACTGTTTTATGTTTTCATCTTACTTTCACTTAGGTTATTTCCTAATTCTCTAAGATGCACACGTACCACTTCTGTAATAACAAGTTGAGAAGGTATTCTACGGATAGCTCTGTGCATATGCAACGTGAGACACCACATGAGGACCTATGTCGGTATTACTTGCAACAGCAAAGGATTAGAAGCAATCTAGACATCCAGCCACAGGGTCATTAAATCACAGTATGTGCAAGTGGAGGTTAGGCAACCTAAGAAATAATGTGAGAGCTCTCTATGAACTGGTACGGAAACATCATCAAGACACAAAACCGTGTGTATAGAAGGCTATCATTTGGTTTACAAACAGAGGGGGCCGGTGAGAAGATTTATCCGTGTTTGCTTGTATGTGGTCAAAGAAATTCTGGAAGAAACAAGGAGGTGGGAAAGAGGGACCACACAAAGTGGAGGATCAGAGACGGACTTTTTGCTGTACATTCTTTCTAGGGGGGGTCGGGGAGCAGTTGAAATATTATCTTTTCAAAAAAAAAAAAACACAGAAAACAAAAATCTCTCTTAATTAAGAATTAGCTAAATCTGTAACAGCTTCCACTCCTCCAGAAGGGAAGGTTTCATCCCCATCTCCGTCCTCAGCATGGAAGGGTCGATGATCTTCATGCTCGCTCACCGATTGATTTTCCTTTTCTGTTGGGACTTAATCACCGTGCTCTCTTCATCTCTCTTCTTCAGCACTTGGAAGTTGTACTCCAACTTCTCTTGGTTTAGCTGGTAAGTTGCTTTCATCTGCTGGAGCTGCTGCTCAAGAATCTAAAGGTTAAAGAAAATAACAATACCGACTGGCCTTGGTATCATCTGCTGTGCCCGAGGGTCCCTGATACTTTATTCTGGAGCCACGTCAGAGGAAAGATAGGCACAAGAGCATCTACCTGAATTCTTAGGAAATCTGTCAGTAGAGGAAAGTCCAGAAAGAAAAAAAATACATCATTCAACTGCAAGCCCAAGCCGATGTCCTGAAAGCCTGAGATGACAGAGCCTTCACAGCGGGCCCCTCCCCTGCTGCACCAGACCTCTGGAGATACACGCCACCCACTAAAAGCACCATACAAGGGAATATTGCCACAGAAGCTTGCAACAGCCCCACTCTGACCTCCAACTGGCAGTGTTCGTGTTTAGCAAACAGTGTTCCTTTTAAAGGAGGCTAAACACAACCATCCCTTCTTTCTGGATTTCCCTTAGCTGTATTCATTCATTCAGCAAATATTTGAGTGCCTGATAAAGGTCGACACTTGTCCAGATGCTGCTGAGAAAACGCTGGTGGAAAAGGCATAGTCGTGCCTTATCTAGGGGACATCAGCAAGCAGCGGTGACAGGAAGTAAGAGGGAGGTGGGCGCAGGGCGGCATGGGACTCTCCGTGGCCTCGAAGGCCATCCCCGAATGGTTGGCACAAGCGTGTCTAACCAGGACCCGGAAAATGAGTAGGCGTTTCTCAGGTGGACACTCGAGGGGACATGTCTCCAGAGAGGCAAGGGGACGGAGGTGCTTTGGGGAAATCACGAGCAGGTTAGGGTGTGAGGTACGAGGCTGGGAATGGTCAGAAAAGAGGCTGACAGAGCAGCAGGGTCGTATCAAGCAAGGACTTTAAAGTTTTATCCTGAGAACCACAGAAGGCCACTGAAGTTCTCAAGCAGGAAAGTAGAGTGACCAGTCCGGGGAGGATAGAAAGGTCACTTTGTTGGTTAAAAAAACAAAAACAAGCAAAAACTGCCGAGAGCAGGGCAAGGCTAGAGGCAGGGCAAATACTGGCAAGCTCGAGCCTGCCTCTCCGGAGCAGAAATGCAGAAGAACAGAGGGTGCAATGAAGTGTAATCTGATCTTGACAAAGCTGGGACATGGGACATGTGGTGCTCTCTCAAGCCTCCTCCTCCCTCATCTCCCGCCACAGGGCTACCGAGCCAAGGGATCAACATGGGAAGTGACTGGAGCGCCCGGGTGACTCAGTCAGTTCAGCATCGGACTCTTTGATTTTGGCTCAGGTCATGACCTCACAGTTGTGAGATGGAGCCCCAGGTCAGGCTCCGTGCTGAGCGTGGAGCCTGCTTGAGATTCTCTCTCTCCCTCTCTCTTTTTCCTCCTTCCCTGCTTGCACTCTCTCCCTCGCTAAATAAATACGTAACATTTTTAAAAACCCATAGGAGTGATTCCAGGCAGCTCCTCCTGCACCCCTAGGTCATCCTCAAGGAGGGTGATGCAGCAGGAGGTGATACAGCAAACAAAGGTACTGATCCTTGATTGTAAACACTGATCCCTGTTGTAAACCAGAGAATTAAGCCCGAGTATCCAAATATTTACCTGCCCCAGGGAGCTCTAAATCTCCATCATGCGGCCGGTGTTGGGATGTCTTTTCAGAATAGAAGGCTGCAATATCTAGCACAGTGGCCAGTGAACATACAGGTCACTGGGATTATAACGAACTGTACCTCTCAATTTCCATACTGGCTCAGACGACTTTTTATTTACTGTTTTCGAACTGTATGCTTTTCTGTATAAAAAGTTTTCCCTACTGTGAAAGTAATACTTGCTCATTGTAGAAAATGTGGAAAGTACAGGAAAGGAGAAGGAAGGAGAGGACATAGAAGGGGAGGAAAAATTTTACCCAAATTCCATCTCAAAGAGGCATCTTCTGTTAACATATCACATGTTTCTTTCCAGCGTTCTTTATAGAGCTGAGATCAAACCTACAGTTTTATATTCTACGTTTCTCCCTTAATATTATAACAAGAATTTTCCATGTAGTTTTATCAATGTTATTTTAATGGTGCATAATATTGTTCTATACTATGACAATGTATCACATACTAAATACTTCCCAAGTTTATCATATACCGTACTATTTTACCATTTCCCCACTGTTGTACATTTAGGTTGTTTTAATAATTCCCGGTGGTATAAAAATAATGCTGGGAACGATTCTATTTAAAACTTTGTGGGTATTTTGTTTATTTTCTTAAGGTAGATTCTCAGAAGTAGAATTACTAGGTCAAAGGCTCTTAACAAATTACGTTCCAAAGAGGGTCTCCAGCCTGTCCTCCCACTGGCCGTGTGTGCAGGTACCTGCTTCTGCCCACCCCGTGGGTACTGCGCACGGCGCAGGGCGGCCGTGAGGCTCGAGCACAGGCCCTCAGCCCTCGGGTAGGCCGCTGGGTGGGGCAGGAGCAGGCAGGAGCGGGCCCTGGACTCTTCCTAAGCGTGATGAAAATTTAAGTTCAAAATTTTTGACGTGAACAATTTCCTGAAGGGACTATGACACTGACAGTACAGAAACTGCCTCATTTCAAATGCATTTATCCGATTATCCTGGGTGGTCCCGGGCTGAATCTCTCGGCCCTGTGCCCTTCTAGGGATGGTCCTCTGCGTCTTCAAGAGACAGGGACTCTCGGCGCCTCTTCCCGCAAACTCGCAATGATCTATGCCCCCGGGCTCGGAGTGTAGCCAGCGCCATTGCTTCAAACGTGATCAGCCCTGAACACCGGCAAGGCCACTGGCCTATGAGCTGGCTCAGTACAAAGTCCAACAGAAAAGCTTCCTATTGGGTGCAGATACCCTGGGAAGGATTGAACAGTGGCAGAGCCGTTCTGACCTGGAATGACAATGAATGGCTGTTCAGTCTTGACTGACACGTCAGGAACCCTGAGACACCAGAGTGCCCTGGTGTTTGCGCTCATGGCATCCAGGGACCTCCTTTTGCTTGTAGCTTTGCAATAAGCCTTTATCACAAACACACACGTCCCAAAATTATTTGGCCATAGAATGGTTTTTATATTTTTAACAAAGTGAGAGCAGGAGAGTTACAGATGCAAGCTTTATCACGTGAACGTTCACGTAAATTTTACTCTTGAAGGCAGATAATTAGATAATACCAAGAAAATGGTCGCTGTAGTTTTGCTACATGATACACGTGGGAAGAGAAAAAAAAATCACTGGCTCGCTTTCTTTGTTAGCTTTATAAAACTGCCACCAGTACCTCGAATAGCTGAGCACAGTTCAGGTTCAAAACTTGGAACTAAAAGTGATCCGGCCATGCCTTTTCCTCTGTGACCTGAAAGAACTCACCTCTGCTCTGATTTTACAGGCAAAACAACAAAGAAATCCTGTCACCTGACTGTTTTAATTTGCATTTCTTTGCTTGAGCTTGTGGTTAAATATTTATTAGCTGATTTTCTTTTCTCTCGTGGAGCACATCAACGCCTGCTCTTCACTATGCTCTGTCCCTAGGAGATGAGTGCCTAGAAGGACAGCAAGGCAACAGGCACTGTGAGCTTATCATCTCTACTGGCTTGCAGACCAGCCACTCCGTCCCCCCAGCTCGGGTCCAGACCTCTGCCGGCCCCACAGTCATGATGCCACATGGGAGTGATCGGCAATGCTGGCAATGAACTTTCAGAACTAACAGTCTTATAGTCTCACAGCACAGCATCTACAGCAGGTGGTTACATAAATGACATCACCCATTCCTTGTTTTCAACACCTTCTGCTCAAGATAATTTTGATACCGGTGACTCTATTGTTAATTATGTCAGGTTTCAGTCTCCACATAAGGCTGTCCTGTCACATAAATTATCGTAGAGCCAAAATAACTTAAGAAAGCTGAACGATGGCCATTATTATACACGGGTAATGCACACGGCCCACACTGACAGCACTGCTCTCATGGACCTCCCTGTTCTTTGTCATTGAATCACGTCCATGACGTTGATAATGAGAAAGACCCAGGAAAATTTGCAAGGTTTGTAGGAATATTTGTAGTCCGGTGGGGTGTTGATTCAATCCTGCTAGATAAAGCCACAAGAGTAGTAAGACCGGAAATTCTACCAAAGGCCACGTGCAAAAGCTTTAGTCTAACACGTTTTTCAAGATAGAAATTCCACTGAATAGACCGTGCTTAAATATTAGGAGGTAATTACATCACACCTAAATGTAATTAGAGTGAGCTTTTTTTTTTTTTTAACTAACTTTAAAGCACAGAATCCTAGGCTTAGAAAGAACTTCAGAAACCAGAAAATGTAACCTCCTTCTGTTGTGCCCGAATCGCGAGTCCCAGAGACCTCCAAGGAGCCGGCACCGATGCAAGTACAAAAGGGTCTTTATTACAGACTCGAGCAGGGGCTCACCAGCCTACCGGTGTCGGGGCAGCAAGGTGAAGTGAAGAACAATAGCGAACAGGGTTTTTAAGGAGTAAGGGATGGGGGTGTTACAGTACATGTAGCATCATCACATAAGCACCAATTACAATTACAGCTTTGACCATTCAGTATCTGTGGGGTGTTCATTACTTTTGGTGGAACCCAATCATGACTTTTGAGAATCCTTTGAAAATGACCAATTATGAGGTGAGTTCAAAGGGCCCACATGGGGTTCAGGCAAGCAGTGAGAAATTGGCTAGTTTGTATCTGCAGTTCCCAGCCTTGACTCAGACCATAGGAATGTTTCTTTTTACTTTTTGATTAGCTGAACTGAGGGCGGTCTGAGGATGGCTTTAGCCTTGAACAGTCTGAAGCTTTTTCTGGGACTGGGACTCGGGCTACGTGCAGCCCGAGGTTTCTCTTAATGGAGGACTTAATTTTTGGCTCTTCACTTCCAACTGCAAGAATCCTTCCTCAGCCTTGAAGACAGACACAGTCATGCGGCCTTTAAATATTTTATGAGAGAAAAGACTCCTTGTTTTGTGGGATGACCCTTTCTATATTCAATAGTTTTATTAGAAATTCTTTCTGTTTTAAATGTTTCTTTTAATGTTTATTTATTTTTGAGAGAGAGAGAGACAGAGCTCAGAGTGGGGGAGGGGCAGAGAGAGAGGGAGACACAGAATCGGAAGCAGGCTCCAGGCTCTGGAGCTGTCAACACAGAGCCCCATGCAGGGATCGAACCCACAGACTGTTAGATCATGACCTGAGCCAAAGTCGGAAGCTTAACTGACTGAGCCAGCCAGGTGCCCCTAGAAAGTTCTTTCTGATGGCAAGTCAAAATCTGCCCCACTGCAAGGTCCACCTATCAGCCAGGGGCTGTTTGGAATATTGGGGACATTATTGGTTACTGAGCCAGACAGAGTTGGGTTTGAATCCAGGACCAACCATTTACTAGGTAAGTAGCCTTGTCTCTGAGCCTATTTCTTGGCATATAAAACACTGTGATTCCTCCCTTGCATGTGAGTGTGAGGACCGGAGGTACTGTGCCTTAAGTGCCGAAAGACACTCAGATGGTGGCTGCGGATAAACTTCCCCGGGGGATACCTTCCCTTTGCTCAGCTAAAATGCACAATCCTCTCAGCAGCTCCTCAGGTCATGGTTGCCAGTTTTGCCTCTTGGCAGCTCCCCATGGTTCATTAAAGAAAGAATTCCTCCACATACATTCTGCCCATGAACTCCTTCAGATATGATTGCTTGTAAGAGAGCAGATAATGCATACCTATCGATGGAACGGATTAACTCTAGAACACTCAGGGCGGTCACCAAGGATAAAACATGCACAGGTGCTCCGTCTGCTCTGCCACCCAGACGCCGAGCAACAAGTCAGACCTGCACGTCCTGCTCCAACTTGATCTTGATCTTGTTGTACTCCTCACTGTCCCACACCCGCTGCTTGTTCAGTTGCTTCTCGTAGTCCTCTGCCTTCTTGATGCGGTTCAGAAGATACTCTAGCTGAAGGTACAGGAAGACAAGGGAGAAGTCAGCCCTGTCCCTGCCCCCACGCAGGGGACCTGACAAGAGTGACACAGGGAAGGATCTCAAAGTGTCATGACCCTGGAGGGAGCTGGTCGTCCCTCAGAAGCTCCACTGCCCCCAAAGCTGTGTACTGTTTAACTTTCTCTGGAGCTTCCTTACTTGAGAAACTCCAAGAGGAATGTTCCGTTAAGAAATCAGACAGAAGGGGGGGCCTGGGTGGCTCAATCTGTAAAGCATCTGACTTGAGCTCAGGTCATGATCTCTCAGTTTGTGAGTCGGAGCCCCATGTCGGGCTCTGTGCTGACAGCTCGGAGCCTGCAGCCTGCTTTAGGTTCTGTGTATGTCTCTCTCTCTGCCCTTCCTCCACTCATGCTCTGTCTCTCTCTCTCTCTCAAAAATAAATAAACATGTAAAACAATATTTTTTAATAGAAATCAGACACAGACCCTGCAGTCGGAAATTTTGTATTTCTCAAAAAAAGGCCCAATGGAGCCATATCAAGCTAATTCTTTGTTCTTTGAGTCTTTGAAGTAAAGTGATAACCCCACACCCTTTAAAATATCTTAAAACATCTTGTTGGGCCACAAATATCCGTGGCTAGAGTAGACGCCCAAGTTGAAAAGAAGAGAGCCACAAAACCATGGTATTCACCACCACCAGAGACAAATGTCCCCAACAGAAGCACCCACAGTCCGAGGGCCACACTGATTAACCAGGAATGGCAGTGGTAAATGTCTGCCATGGCAATTCCCCCACGAGAAAAAAAAGGCTAGCAAATTCAGTCACAGTAGAAATTGCCCCAGGCCCCATGGTCGCCCTTGACACGTCTGCCAGCCCTTCCCCTACCCACCGCCCCTTTACCTCTTTGGCTTTGTGAGCCTGCAGGGCCCGCTCCCAGATCTTCTTATTACTGGTCAGCAGCTCTTGTCGCTCCATCTCAAATGCTTTCTACGACCAAGAAGGAAGAGGCCCTGATGTCTGTGTTGATCAGGCAGAGACCACAGCATTACAGAACTCGTAAGTAACGGCACGTGTGCCATGCATCAACCACATGGTCCAAGTCAGAGCCAAAGGCAGACTTGCCAAATTTCATGGAGCCAAATGGCCATAGAAGGAGTTGCATGTTAATCAGTGTTATGAACTCTGGGCTTCACACAAATCTAGGGAGGAAATGTACCACCTGTCCTGTGGCTCAGTCAGTCTCAGAGGAGGGGGCTGGAGGAAGGGCCGTGCCCTTGGTGACAGTCACAGGGCAAACCCTGGCATACAACGCAGTCACGCCCAGGGTTGCTGCATCGCTACAGCTGGCATCCCCAGGAAACAAAGGGGCATGTTGCTCACAAGGAGCAGGCCTGGGAATGCAGAAACGGGTCTATAATAATCCAAAGAGAGAAGTCCCCGCCCTCTTGGCTCTCTTCCATTTTGGAAGGTTTGTCTCAATCTCAATCCTTAATGTGTCCTTCAGATTCAGAGTATTGATTCCTGAACCTGTGTGACCCTCTGCTTTCCCATGCCCCACCCCTGGCTGCCACAAATACAGCAAACAGCTCATATAAGCCCCTCCTCCATGCTTCTTACCCTTACATGTTTTATTTTCTTTCAAAGCACTTAGCTCCACCTCTCCAAGTATATATTTAGTGGTCTATCTGTTTATTGACTAGCTGTCTTCTACTAGAATATGGATTCCATCGAGAACTTTGTTTTGTTCATGGCTGTATCTCCAGGCCCTGGTCCAGGGCCTGGCACATAGGAGCCACTTGATGAATATTTGTTGGATGAGTGAATGACTGGGTAAATCAATTAAGGGGCAGAAAGCAGAGGCCCCTCCCAGATGTCCTGGACATCCCAGATAGACCCAGCCCTCCTAGAAGGCAGTTCTTTCACACCCTGTTACCTCAATGTAATTGAGCTCTTGGCGGAAAGTTGTCATCACGTTCTTCACTTGGTCTTCCATCCTCTCTAGGAGCAGGCAGATGTCATCTGACTGTTTCTTCAAATCCTTCACATACTGGTCATCTTTTGTTTTTAACTCCTAGAAAAGAGCATGTCAAAGGTTGGTCACCAAGTGAGACAAAAGCAAGGAGTGCCAAGCACACTCCACCTGGAGCTCTCTCTTCAATATCTGTGAGTACTAGGAATCGCAAAGCAAAAGTGACTTCAGGAGAATCTGAGGACTCCCTGGAGAAGTCACTGGCGGGTGGAGCAGAGTGGCCTCAGCTCGGGGAAAGCTTGGATGAGCAGCACGGGATCAAACCGTCCATGACCACTTGCTGCAAATCTCTCTGTAAGCTTCCAGAGCGCTAAGGCTTCCCAGCTGAGCCATGAACACCCGGACTTCAGCACAGGAACACAGTTCCTGCAGACTAAGCTGCATTCCTTAACTGGAAAGATGAAATCTGAAAAAGCATTTGCTATGAACGCACGTCTTTCGAAGGCCATCAGTAATTCTAAACTTACTAAAAAGCTTTTCCTTCTGGCTGAGTTTGTTGCCTAAGGTGTGCAATCATCTGAGTAATGAAGTAAGGCCTCTGTTCACGAAGGGCAAACCAATAAGCCAGTTATTTCCTGCAACCAGAGCCCACATGGCTGGAGGCGAAGGGCCCCGGGCCCTTGCCTGCTGCAACTCGCTGATAAGCTTGTTCTTGTCTTCTATCAGCCCAGCGCAGTGCGCCTGCTGGGTGTTGAGTATGTCCCACAGGTCCTGGGGGATTCGCTTCTTTTTGCCTTGCTCCCACTTCACAGTGATTTCATCAAATTTGTCCTGGCTCGTCTTGACTTCGTTCTCCAGCTTTTCAAGTCTGCAAAATACAAACACGCCCACGCGGCCAGCCCAGCTCTGGGTCCTGCCTCCCGCCTGGGCAGACAGGTGCTCAAGAGTCTGTAATACGAGGCCTGGGTACCAAGCACTCCCTCCAGATACCCTCACTCACAATCAAACTAGGCTGCGAGAAATCTCCTTGTAGTTTAATGCTTGACTATCAGTAAGAGATCAAATAGACAAAGTGGCACATAACGAAAACAGACCGTCTTTAAAGCTATACCTATTTACACACACACACACACACACACATGCACGCACACATGCAGATCAGGAGTCACTTTGCCACATCCTTCTGTGACACACGCACTTGATCTCCAGAGTCATACAGTTTGTGTTCAAGGCCTGACTTTGCTACTGACTGACTGTCAACTTTAGACAAGTCACTTAACCTCTTTCAAGCTGCATTTTTCTCATCTGTGAAATGGGGAAGATGAAATCATCTAGCTCCACATGGCTGGTATGGGCATTAAGTGAGGTTGTGCTCAGCACAATAGTCCCTTAATGAATGGTACTCATGTTATTATTTTTGATTATCAACATGACCTCAGGTGTCTGGCCATACCTCTCCTAAATTATTTTAAAAAAATTTTTTTAATGTTTATTTATTTTTGAGAGACAGAGAGAGACAGGGTACAAGTGGGGAAGGGGCAGAGAGAGAAGGAGAACCAGAATATGAAGCTGGATCCAGGCTCTGTCCAGGCTCTGAGCTGTTGGCACAGAGCCTGACACGGGGCCGAACTCATGAACTGTGAGATCATGACCTGAGCCAAAGTCAGGCGCTTAACTGACTGGGCCACCCAGGCGCCTCTCCTCTCCCAAATTATTAAGAAATGACTGGTGTAACACATAAACAGGGAAACTCCACAATCAGCAGTGGAGAATAGGGAAGGCCTTTCCAGAAATTCCAAAGAGACTCTGTGATGGACTACACTGAGGATGGGACCAGACTGAAGGAAGGCGTGAAGGCTGAGAGGCGAGTCCCCTCCTGAGAATGGATGCGAGGACAGATGCAGAGACTCTCTCTACCTTCACACACTGTGATGCTATGAAACTGTGTCCAAACAACAGTACAAACCCCTGAAGGACAGGAATCACCACTGAACCCTTTTGTGCTCCCCTCTCTCCTTCCCTCTGAGCTAGAGCACACAGTACATGTTATAGTGCACTTGACTTTTTTCCTCAGAAAATGAAAAAGAGCCAGGACATCTTTCTAAAACCCATATTTATCCTGTAACTCTGCCACTTAAGACCTTCAGTTGTTCTGGGACACCGAGGTAGTTCAGTCAGTTAAACATCTGACTTTGGCTCAGGTCATTGTCTCACAGTTCACGAGCTCAACCTGGGCTCTGTGCTAATGGCTCAGAGCCTGGAGCCTGCTTCAGATTCTGTGTCTTCCTCTCTCTCTGCTCCTCCCCCTCTTGTACTCTGTCTCTCTCTGTCTCTCAAAAATAAGTAAACAATAAAAAATATTTTTTAAAAAAGGCCTTCAGTTTTTTCTCAGTGGTTACAGATCAAAGCCTAACTCCTTGACATGGCTGGGAATCAACCAAGTCAGTTCTGGACACAGCCCATGAGAGGCAGAGGGAAGTTGCAAAAATAAAGTCACCCACCGTATACTGGTAAAGCCAGTCAAGTTGCTTAATGGAATTCCTTATGCTGAACAACTAAAGATCTTGTTAAGATCATACTGTGTATGTACACGTGGACATGAGCTGCAATGGTCCAGTGGGAAAAGAGGAAGAAGGGAGGAAAGGAAAGGAAAGGAAAGGAAAGGAAAGGAAAGGAAAGGAAAGGAAGGAGGGAGGGAGAGAGGGAGGGAGAGAGGAAGGGAAAGGAAGGAAGGAAAGAAGGAAGGAAGGAAGGAAGGAAGGAAGGAAGGAAGGAAGGAAGGAAGGAAAGGAGGGAGGGAGGAAAGGAAAGAAGGAAGGAAGGAAAGGAGGAAGGGATTCCAAGTGGCAATAAGAGAATTCTACTAGACTGTTAGACACAGCCACTTTCCCACAACTGGGGAGAATTTGGGGACCTGCAGAGGAGATGTCCTCATGTCCCCAAGCCGCAGGGGTTCCTCACCTCTGACGCTTTATCTCCTCTTCTTCCACTCTCCTGTGGATCTCTCTAATATCTGTAGCTACCTGGATATTTGTCACCAACTCAGTGCCACAGAGCAACAGTTTAGCCAATTTCTGAAAACAAGAATTTATGAAGTTAGAAACATTTTGCACAACTGTCTGTAGCTGTCCCATGCAGTCAAGCAGGAATCAAAAGCTACCTTAAGACCCTTAAGAGTAGCATCTATGTGGCAATCCATTTCCATCAGGACGTTTGGGGTGTGGTGTCAGAGCTCACAATTTCAGAGCACATGTGATTCTGAAGGCACTGCTGTTTATTTTCGTGCAGACCGGCCAACCCGCACACCGGCAGGCCCCTTAGGTACATCTCAGCACCTGCCCCAGTAGACCTCCGAGTGATTGACATGGCTGGGGGTCTTCCGGAGAATTCGGCAGGAGAGGTGAGCCAGGAAATGGCAGGCATCCTCCGACATCCTTTCCCCCTCCTCTTCTTTGAGTAACAGAACCCCTGATGTTAGCTGGACATTTGACCTCCCAAAATGGATACACTTCCCAACCTCCTTTGCAGCTAGAATACAGTGTGATCAACAGAACATGAGCAGAAGGAGAAGTGATGTGTGAAACTTCTGAATCGTGCGTTGAAAGGAAGAGGTATGCCCTCTGCTGCCCCGTTCCCCCTTCTCCCGAGCTGGTGTGTGGTGCTTGATACAGTGCAATGAGCAGATGAAAGCAAAAAAGGACAGGCAGAAGGAGATGAGATCCTAATATCGAGGAGCCTCCATGTCAGCCCTGGACAATGTACTTATGCCCCGAACTATTAAGTAAGCCAAGGGAATAACCTCCATGTTTAAGCTCACATCACGTGGGATGTTCTGAGAGGCCCTAATACGGGAGAGAACTGCCGCTGGCTGCCCCACCATCTCCAATAATGGCTCAGGACTTTTGCTATTCGTATCCCCTTTCTAAATCCCTCTTTGAATTCCACATTCCGTGTCTTTACTCCTGGCCTTTAGGTGATCACATGCTTTCATAAACAAGTTCAGGCATCCTTAGGCTATGCCTGGGTGTTTCCAAGTCTGTTTTGGAATTTACAAGTTCTCCAGCTCTCAACTCATTTCTGTTTTAAAAAAATTTTTTTTAATGTTTTATATATTTCTGAGAGAGAGAGAGAGAGTAGGGGAGGGTCAGAGAGAGAAGGAGACACAGAATCTGAAACAGGCTCCAGGCTCTGAGCTAGCTGTCAGCACAGAGCCTGACGCGGGGCTCGAACCCACAAACTGTGAGATCATGACCTGAGCTGAAGTCAGACGCTTAACTGACGGAGCCCCCCAGGCGCCCCTCTCAACTCATTTCTCAATAAGAACTATACATATCATCATACAAAGGAGTCATTGAGATGATCAGAGGTTCTATTTCATCTGGTCCTTCTAAAGACATTTAGAAATGCAGTTTTATTGAATACAGAATGAAGTCTTCACCTAGATATCCGGAGTACTCCAGACGTTTTTTTTTAAATGGCTGCAGTTTTATCACTTGTAACAAATGGTTTTACAGGCCTAAGGAAATAAAGGCTTTCCTGTAGTTTTGAGCGATTTTCTACTTTCTGCTCAGACAATGAGAACATGAGAAATTTCTGCATCAAGTATTTCAGACTCAAAGTAAAACTGAAAATGCTACAGTCACCAACAGACCAACAGACACAAGAAAAAGCTAAAACTGTCATTTTCAGATGATATGATTATATATGGAAAAAATAAACACACAAACAAAAGAAACCATAGGTCAACTATTAGAATTAACAATGAATGTGACAGGGTTAACCGAATATCAGGTCACTATATAAAAACCAACTGTACTTTTATATATCAGCAATAAACAGTTACAGCCTCAAGACAGCGTGTAAAATGTTGTTGAGCTAGATTAAAGAATACCTAAATAAGTGGAGGGATATTTCATACTCATCGATCATAAATCTCATTGTTGATAAGATATTAATTCTTTCCCAAATGGATCTATAGATTCTATCTGACCTCAATTAAAATACCAGCAGGTTTTTTGGTAGAAACTGACAAGCTGATTTGTAAAATGCATATGGAAATACAAAGGTTCAAAAATAGCCAAAACAGTCTTGAAGAACCACGAAGTTGGAGAACCTACTTTCCCAGATGTCAAGATCTGTCATAAGGCTACAGTAGTTAACATCATGTGGAATTGTAACAAAGTCAGACAAATAGGCCAGTAGAACAGAATACAGAATCTAGAAACAAACCCACATATGTGATGATCTGATTCACAACAAAGGTGGGGAAGACGATGCAGTGGAAAAGGATGATATTTTTCTTTTTTCTTCTTCCTTTTTTTTTAAAGGATGATCTTTTCAATAAATGGTGCTGGGTCAATGAAAAATCCATATACAAAGCAGTGAACCTTGAGCCTTACCTTTATACCACACACAAAAATCAATTCTAGATAGATTATGGGCCAAAATGTAAATGACAGAACAATACAGCTGCTAAAAGAAAACTTGGAAAGATATCTTTATAAAATTGGAGGAGGCTGAGATTAAACAGCTGCTAATGACGACAATATTATCTCTTCGGGTTTTTCACTCAAAGCGTGCTCAGGATGAACTGTGTATCAGTAGTCTGAAGATCGCATCAGTATAAACTATAACAGTAAGTTCCCGACTATATATACAATATCCTTTGTATCCTAGCCAGCACTGCTCAGAGATCAGCGACCCTTTGATGAAGTGACATCAGTAAGAACACGTGGTGTGACTCATGCGCCACAGGAAGCACCAGATCTGGGACAAGAGCACATGGCACTGTGGTATTCTTTCCATGGCCGTAAAACATCTTATCCTTGACACCATACTGTACAGTGATCTCTATGTATCTCTATGCTCTGTAATGACATGGCAGTAAGCTGAATTTTTTTTCTCCCAGTAAGTGCACTTTGATTTCTGCCCGGAATCATCTCCTCTCTGCTTTTATAAGTCCCACTTATTTTCCCAAGTTGCAGCTCAAATCCCACTTTCTTCATATAACCTTCCCGATCAGCCCTGCTTGGGGAGCTCTCTTCCTCACCTCAATTCCCACAGTCCCAGTGCCTATGATATTCATTTAGCAATTAATTAAATGCAGTACTCTGCTGTTTGGAGCTGTTGTTGATTCTTCCTGCACCTCTTGTTCCAAATCCTTTATTAATTATCCCAGGAGCTCTGGCATTGCTGTGGGAGAGCCATCAATGACTTTCTTTTTATATGGAGTCCAAGCTCGGCACTACTCCTCAGGGATATAGAGCCTACAGCTCTCCTGGGGACACTGCAGGCACACACATTTGAAGTCACAGAAGGGAGAAAACAGTCTAAAATTAAATGTGTGGCACAGAGAAGTATTCGGTGTATATCATGGACTTAAAGTCCTCTCAAGTTGGGACTTGAGATGGTCTTGAAACACGGAAAGGCACCCTGATGAGAGGAGAGGAGAAGAAAGGTAGAGGAGATGGGGGAAGTGAGGAGGGGAGGGGGTTAGCCTTCTGGATGATGAGGGGCACACAACAGGAAGTGTGGAACCGCACTGGAGATGAGCGAGTGGATCCGCCAAGCCAGAGCAAAGGCCCAAGGGAGGTACCAGCGGGACAGAAGACCGTGAGATTAGGATGGGAACTGTAGGCCCTGGATGGGCAACTTAAACATTTGGACTTGATCTTATGAAGAGTCCATCAGATAACATGAAAGCTCACTCCTAGAGAGTTCTCAAAATGGGAAAGATTCAAATTCACCTCCGCCTAGAGGCAGGGACATGGAATGTCTATTGAGATCCTTCTAGCAAAGTACGAAAGCCATGACATCACACCCAGCTCCCTAGTGTCATGGGCTGATGGGACCCATCTGTCACCCAGCTCATACCAGTCTGCTTTCTTCTTTCTGCTTGTAGCTCTTGCTTTGATCTTCCTCACTCTCTTTCTTTCCGTCTAAATAGTCTCCAAGTGCTTCCCTATGATAGGAGACAGTAGAGACACTGAAGTTATTTCTAGTACATAGATTCTATATTTAGAGTTTCCACAATACATCACACAATATACAAAAATACATCCCATGAGGATAAAAATCTAAATATATTTTTTTTAAAACACAATCATAAAAACACTAGAAGTAAACACAGGAGGGAACCCATCTAAGAATAAGACCAAAGTGGGGGGGGGGGGATTGAAAGACTTTACTTCCTAAAATTTAAAACTCTTCTCCTTGAAAAGCAAGGCACAAACTGGTAAAAGATACTTAACAAAATTTTGCCACCTAGAAAATAGTATGGGCTCCCTCTCAAATCAATACCAAAAAAAAAAAAAAAAAGACAAAATACTAAGTAGAAAGACTAGCAAAGGATGTGGACAAGGAATTTACAGAAGAAATACATATAGTAAAGAGACATTTGGGAATATGTTCAACGTCACACAGAACCAGAGAACTGAAATTGAAAAGCCTGTGAGGTATCATTACTCTCCATATCAGACGAAAAAATATTTAAAAGGTTGTAAGCCTTTAAAAACCACATCAGGTGTGGGCTTGGTGTGGGCGCCCGATTCTTCATTTTACTCCACGGCTGAGGATGTGAAGTGTAACAACCTTTCTCAAAGACGCTTGGCAAGATTTATCACAAACTTAAACATGCCAACCCTCTGCCCCAAGCTTCAGGAATTCTCTACAGAAAGTACTCAAAGAAATCTGTACGAGTTCTCAGAGGAATCTGCAGAAGAATGATTATTACATCACTGACTATCCTCGCAGGAAAATGGAAACATTCTTACACACATATTAACACCCACCTGTTTAAGAGTTTAGTTAAGAGCCAATAGACGAAAATATTTTGTTGCCTATAAAGAGTACAAGGTAATATTTAGCAGTAAGCAAAGATGTCCACAATAGTTAAGTAAAAAGAGCCAGGTGTAGAACAATGTGTAAACCATAATATAAATTTTCTTTTTAAAATAGGCTTATATACACATAGGAATACTTTTGGAAGGTGACAGTAGTTATTTAAGGAAGGGGAACTTAACTGAGGACTTCTATTTCCTATATTTTTGTATTACTTGAATTTTACAAATAGTGAGTATGTGTGTAAGTGTGTGTTAATCAGAAAATAAGACCAAAGAGGAGGGGGTAAAAGAAGGCTCTGGATTATGGGCTTTTTTAGAGGAGGCAGGGGAGAATGACCCCACCAATCACACCATTACAGCATGGGGGTCCACACTCTTCTCTGGTGAACAGTGGCCATGAGGAAGCCCAGTACTGCCCTAAGAAAGATGAGGGGGCACCTGGATGGATCAGTCGGTTAAGCCTGTGACTCTTGATTTTGGTTCAGGTCACAATTGGTGAGATTGAGCCCCGAGGCAAGCTCCGTGCTGTCAGCACGGAGCCTGCTCAGGATTCTCTCTCTCCCTATCTCCCTGCCCCTCCTCCGCTTGTGCATGCACGCCCCCCGCCCAAAAATAAATAAATAAACATTTTCAAAAATCCTTTGGAAAAAAAAAGAAAAATGAAACCATCATCTTATGATCTCATCCACAGTGAGATAAGCAGATGCCTTTGTCTCATTCTTTCTTGATTTTTTAAAATGTTTATTTATTTTTGAGAGAGAGAGAGAAAGATAGAGCACAAGTGGGGGAGGGGCAAAGAGAGAGGGAGGCAGAGAATCTGAAGCAGGCTCTAGGCTCTGAGCTGTCAGCACAGGACTGGACATAGGATTCGATTACACGGACCAAGAGATTATGACCTGAGCTGAAATCAAGAGTCTGACACTTAGCCAACTGAGCCACCCAAGGGCCCCTTCTGTCTTTCTTTTTTTTATGTTTATTTATTTATTTTGAAAGAGAAAGAGGGAGAGAAAGAAAGATGGTAGGAGAGGGGCAGAGAGAGAGGAAGAGAAAGAATCCCAAGCAGGCTCCACTCTCAGCTCAGAGCCCCACTCGGGGCTCAATCTCATGAACCACAACATCACAACCTGAGCTGAAATCAAGAGTCAGATGCTCAACCAACTGAGCCACCCAGGCACCTCTTGAATTTTTTTTCTAATATTGACTTCCATTTCCCCTCCTTTGTTCAAAGTTCAGCACAGCTCTACATAGTGTTACATCATTTTTGAAATATGGAGTCGAGTTACCACTACCCCCCAACTCCAAATCTAACCAAAAACTCACTTTCTTTCTTGTCATGTCATTCACTTCCCTATTCATATTGAACCTACTCTTTGCCATTACTAAGAAAACTAATGGTTCCGTTCTACTGGAGTCTTCAGACATCGCCAGGTTAATGGTTTTCCCATTATCAGACAAAATGCACTCATTCTCTTGACTTTCTACTTGGACCACCAATTAATTACCAGCTCTATTTAAAAATCCTTCCAACCACTTCCTGGACCAAAAGCCAGTGCTCCAGAAAGAAAAATAACTATGCTACAAACACTTATTACCCAGTTTTAACTTGAATCCCACTGCTGCTTTTTACTTATCATTTTTGACTTTCCTAGCACGGCACTGTCCAAGATGGTAGCCACTATCCACAAGTGACTGATCCAAACTGAAATATGTTGTGAGTATAAAATGGATTTTATACTACATGGATTCTGAAGACTCTGAATGAAAAAAAAAAGCAAACTATCTCAATATGATTTATGTCGATTACATGTTAAAATAATATTTTTATATAGAAAGTTAAATAAATTACAAAATTCAATGTCACCTGTTTTGTTTACTTCATCGGGCCTACTAGAAAAATTTTTTGTTTTGTTTTGTGTTTTGAGAAATTTACTTATAAACTTGGTTCAGTAGAAAATTTTTAATTACATATGTGGCTCGCACTGTATTTCTTTTTTTTTTTAAGTTTATTTGTTTATTTTGAGAGAGAGGGAGAACAAGCGAGGTAGGGGAGAGAGAAAATCCCAAGCAGACTTTGCACCACCAGCACAGAGCCCCATGTGGGGCGCAAACTCACAAACCACGAGATCATGACCTGAGCCGAAATCGAGTCGGATGTTCAACCAACTGAGCCACCCAGGCGCCCCTCATACTGTGTTTCTTTATATTTCTGTTGTTCGACATTGACCTAGCATATTCCAAAGGAGTTGTCCCAGGCTTATCTCTCCTCGGATTTGAGCTGAATCCCGCTTTCAGGGAGCTGCTGCCTCACCACTGCCAAACACGGGGTCTCAATGGACTGCCATCTTCTTGAATACCCCACCTCCCGACCAATCAAAGTCCCTTCTCAGGATTTAAAAAATTGGAACTTAATTGCTTGTTTGGCTGGGTTTTGAGTTTGGGGGGAAATCACTTTCCTTCAGAATTTGAGAGCATTGCTCCATTGTCATCTACCTTCCAGTGCTGCTCCTTCAAAAACCGGAAGTCACTCTGTTTCTTAGTCCTTTCTGTGCGTGTGACAGTTGTTTCCACTCTGGAAACTTGTAGGCTCCTTCTCTTGGTTCTCAGTGCTCTGGGAGCCGCTGTGTCGGCCCCTCCGGCCACCTTAGTCGTCTTTACATTTTAGCAAGCTCTTTGGCCTGAGTGATGGATTAATTAAACCTTTCTTTGTGTGTCTGTAGATTATACATTGCATTGTTTCCTAGAAAGACTCAGGACCCAACCCTCTCGCACAACCTTCCCCCAGCCCTCCACCCCGGCACCTCCTCTGACCTCTGACCGCCAGTGATAATGTCTAGCTGGCACTATTGAGTCTGCCTGCTATCAAGAGGTATGTCACAGACCACTGTGTTCACTTTTTACTGACTAACTGCCCTAAGTTCCTCTAAAAATCTTTGGGCCAGGCGGAAACCTGAGTTGGTTTTTGAACTAGAGTCTGCCTTCTCCCCAGGGGGCCAGACCTCTAAGTAAAGCTCAGATTCTTTTCCAATTAAAACTTGCCTCTTGGGGCGCCTGGGTGGTTCAGCTGGTTAAGCGTCCGACTTCAGCTCAGGTCATGATCTCATGGTTCATGGGTTCGAGCCCCGCGTTGGGCTCTGTGCTGACAGCTAGCTCAGAGCCTGGAGCCTGTTTCAGATTCTGTGTCTCCCTCTCTCTCTGACCCTCCCCTGCTCACACTCTCTCTCTCTCTCTCCCTCAGAAATAAATGAAACATTAAAAAAAAAAAACTTGCCTCTTGACTCTTGAATGCTGAGAACAAACTGAGGACTGATGGGCATGGAGGAGGGCACTTGTGGGGATGAGCACTGGGTGTCATACGGAAACCAACTTGACAGTAAACTATTAAAAAAAAACTTGTCTCTTAAGTATTGGCTTTTCAAGCACCAGGCAGCTGCACTCAGGTTTGTCCATTAACACTCAGCTCTCTTGGTGCTTGTGGGTGGGTCTACCTTTTTTTTTTTTTATATTTTTATTTATTTCTAGGAGAGAGTGAGAGACAGCATGAACAGGGGAGGGTCAGAGAGAGAGGGAGTCACAGACTGAAAGAGGCTCCAGGCTCTGAGCTGGCAGTCAGCACATAGCCCGACGCGGGGCTCGAACCCACGAACCGCGAGATCATGACCTAAGCGAAAGTCGGACGCTTAACCGACTAAGCCACCCAGGCGCCCCTGGGTGGGTCTACTTTTATCCATTGGGCTGCACATTTTCAGTCAGGTGTTCCCCACCAGCTGGAAACTCATGAACTTCAGTTCTGATAAATTTTCTCAAATACTTACAGGGATAATTTCCCCCCCTGTTTGTTCTGCCCTTTCTTTACGGATCTAGAAAGGAGACACTAGGGGCGCCTGGGTGGCTCAGTCGGTTAATGTCCAACTTTGGCTCAGGTCATGATCTCATGGTTCGGTTCTCCAGTGTGAGCCCCTCCCCATCAGGCTCTCCGCTGCCAGCGCAGAGCCCCTTTTGGATCCTCTGTCCCCCCCCCCCCCGCTCCTCCCCCACTCACACTTTCTCTCCCTTTCACTCAAAAATAAACAAACATTTAAAGAAAAAAATAGAAAGGAATATGAGATCACCCAGACTAGTTCTCTAATTTTCAAAAATATTTTTTCCACTAGTTTCTATTTTTCTTTTTGCTTTATCTTCTGCACCATTCCACGACCTTTACTTCCCAGCCCTTCCAGAGTTTTCCATTTCTATAATATTTTTTAATTTCCACAAGCTCTATTTTGTTCTCTCAACCCCTCTTTCAACAGCATCCTGGGCTTATTCCATAGGTGCAATATCATTTATTTTTTCTCCTTGGATCATCTTAATGATAGGCTCTTGTATCAATATTGCCTTTTCTTCCTACATGGTCTCAAGTTCCTCTAAGTTGCTTTTTTCTGGGTGTTCATTTTGGTGTCTACCTCTCATGATAAAGACTTTCCTCAGACGTCTAGAAATCGTTGGCTACCTTATCCCCATGAGACGAAAAAGCTGAACGAAAGCTCTGAATGCAAGGGCGGATCTTAACAGTGAGCCGAGTGCAGGACCTTCTACTTGGATGGCCCGGTGTGCAAATCTGGTGTTCAGTGCCTTTAAATCCTTCCTTGGGGGCTGGTCAGGTTCTACAGAGAGACATCAATCTCCTGCCTGCGATGTGAAGCTCCAACTGCCCAAATTTCCAGAACAGGCAGAAGGAAAGCACGGTCTTGGCTCCAGTGTGCACATGGTCACTGAACCCTCTTGCTTTTGTTATTTTTTTTTTTTAATTCTTTTGAGAGAGAGAGAGAGAGAGAGAGAGAGAGAGAATCTTAAGTAGGCTCTATGCTCAGCCTGACATGGAGCTCAGTCCCATGACCCTGGGATCATGACCTGAGCCAAAATCAAGAGTCAGATGCTCAACCAACTGAGCCACCCAGATGCCCCCATTGGCTTTGAGTACAGTGTTCTTGCTTCATCTCTGTCTAGCATGCCCCAGACCATAGATCCTCCATTTTACTTCCTCCAAACTCCACATCTTTTGTGCAAGGTGGGAAAAATGTTCTTGACATCCAACTATTAATTTTCCAAACCTTCTTTAAGTCCCCTTCTTCACCTCTACTTCCGTAGGAACCTGATATTCCCGATTTCCTGGCCTTTTGCAGACTTACTGCAGAGTAAATCAAGGGGGCTCTCAGCTTTCCTCACTACCAGTTTATATTTCCATGTTCTTGAATCTGCTAAGCCATCTACCATCTGTCCTTAGGCTTCCCAGCTTCCAAAATGTTGTTGCTATTGAGTCCTTCTGTTTTGCTTGACTTCGTGGGTTTCTGTCTTTTTTATTTAATCCCTTTAAATGTCACGCTAATGGAGTTTTGATAGAGATCCAAGATAAATGTATGTGTTCCATCTGTCATCCTCACTCCAGAATCACATCTCCCAGGAATTTCAAATTTCAGCTGAGATGGCAGAGATTGGGATTTTCAGAAGCTTTAGCCTATTAATTCTGTTCTTTATTTTTATATGACATTTGATTCCATTAACAATTTCTTCCTGAAGCTCCACCTCAGTTGCATATCAAGGCCCATGCAATTAGGGCAGTGGGCACCACAGGTAATCGAGGAGACTATCCCTAATTTAGAACAATACAACAGACCAAAAGTCTGCTTTTTATTATCAACATGTGCCAGGAACAAAACAAAGTCAGTGATAAAACACTCCTTTCTGAAAAATATTTTGTTGATCTAAGTTCTAAGCAATTTCTGTATTTACTGTTGACTTTTAATAATACATGTGTAGGCTTCAGGATAGCACCTTTCTATTTCTTATCCTTTAACTAACAAGGAAGTTAATTCAGGGGCACCTCGGTGGCTCAGTCAGTTATGTGTCCAACTTCAACTCAGGTCATAATCTCATGGTTCGTGGGTTTGAGCCCTGCATTGGTCTCTGTGCTGACAGCTCAGAGCCTGGAGCCTGCTTCAAATTCTGTGTCTCCCTCTCTCTCTGCCCCTCACTCACTCACACTCTATTTCTCTCTCAAAAATAAATAAACATTAAAAAAAAATTTTTTTTAATGAAGTGAATTCACAGAACAGAGAAGGAGAATAGAGTTGGGTTGTGACATCTATGCATGTAGCTAGTTAGTTCAGTTCTGCCATTTACCATCATTCTCTACATCTTGCAGAATTCTTTTGAAAACACTTGTGGAAACATTTCTTCATGTTTATTCTTCCTCGCTCAACCTCCGCCCCTCCCCCCCAATACATTAAGGTAATTAAAAGGTACTGATCTGTTACTATTTTCTTATTTCGTATTGTAACATTTACTTCTATTTGTACAATTATTTTACTGGCCTGGTTATATGAGCAAAGTTCGATCAAAGAAAACGTTCACTGTCTGCTTTTCTTTCCAGACCATTATTATTAGCTGTGTTTTAAAAACTACTGGCTCCAAGTGTTAAATTAGGTATGTCACTGCATGTCACTTATTTTCCACCAGGACCAAGTGGCCATTCTATGTCACCCTTATATGATGGAGACAGCCCTTTGTCAGAGTTCCTTTTCCTAGCCATTTCCAAATGCAGACCTTTCCTAGGGCTTGGCCTGAGCTCTCTTCTCATCTCTTCGTAACCTCTTTTCCCTTCTGATTTAATCCATTCCCATGGTTTTAAATACAATCATAATGCTGCTCTTTTAACTGACATCTCTAACCCAGATTCTCTCTTGAGTTAAAGATCCACGTCCAACTGTCTAATGGACCTCTAGGTTTTAAGGTCTTCCCCAAATCCAACTTCACTTAATATAACTAAAGCCAAACTCTTGATTTCCAAATCCTGCCTCACTTCCCCCATCACTGTCTTTATTATCTCAATAAAAGGCACTATCATCTACTGAGCTGTTCAAGCCATTCTTGATTTTCCCCCCAATCTTTGACCAGAATATCCAAAATCTGTAAATCCAGATCATGTAAGCCCTAAACTATGTCTTGAGTAACATCCGCTTTCTCTCCAAACCCACTGCCACTAACTAATACAGACCAGCTTCACCCCTCACCTGGACCAATGCAACCGGCTTCCTAACTGGTCTCCTTACTTACACTTCTGGCTTCTCCAAACCATTCCCTCAACGAGCAGCCAGAGTGATCTTAACATACTTAGAAATTTGAAAAATTCCCAGGGTAGTCCTTGGCCTGTGAGTAAGAGTTATCATGGCTGGGAAGGCCAGATGGACACCTCTACAATTGTACCTGAGTACATAAAAACAATCACAAACTGGGATTGGGGGTGGTATGGTGGGTGTTAGTGTCACCCTTAGGGATATCAAGGATGCAGAAGGGGTGGTTCCTATCGAGTCTCCATTTAATTCATGGGTCTGGCTCCTGAAAACTCTAGATGGTTCTCAGAAAATGACCGGCAACACTGCGAGCTCAACCAAGTAGCAGCCCTGATTGCTGCTGCCATGCAAGTGTGATATCCTTGCTAGAGCAGATCAGAGTGGCCTTAGATACATACAGGGTGGTCAGTGATTGGGCCAAATGCATTATTTTCTACCTTAATCGAGAAAAAGAATCAGGAAGTTCACATTTACAGAGCATAGATAATAATATACACTCATGGGGCGCCTGGGTGGCTTAGTCGGTTGGGCGTCCAACTTTCGCTTGGGTCATGATCTCACAGTGGTGGGTTCGGGCCCCACGTCGGGCTCTGTGCTGGCTGCCAGCTCAGAGTCTGGAGCCTATTTTTTAGAGTCTGTGTCTCCCTCTCTCTCTGGCCCTCCACTGCTCACGCTGTCTCTCTCTCTCTCCTAGAGATAAATAAAATAAAAATATTAAAAAAATAATAATAATATATACTCATAATCCTCACACTTACAGGATCATGTTAATTCTTCTAATCACTGTCAAAATATAGTCTGAATAGACCAGGACCATCTAGATATCCCACAGACCATCACATGGATCCATTACATCAAGATTGGCATGTGAGTCAAATATGACCCCCCTGTTTTTGTAGGGCTCACAAGCAAAGAATGATTTTTCCACTTTTTAATGGTTAAGAAAAAGATTCAATGAATAGGCAGAGCACAAAGGATTTTTAGGGCAATGAAACTACTCTGTATGATCTTATAATAGTAGATACAGGTCACTAAATATTTGTCAATATCCATAGAACACCAAGAGTGAGTTATAACATAAACTATGAACGTTGAGTAATAATGTATCAATGCAGGGTCATCATTTGTAACAAATGTGCCACTCTGGCGGGAGATGTTGATAGTCGGACAGGCTGTGCGGGTGTGGAGGCAGAAGATATATGGGACATCCCTCTACTTTCCATTCAATTTTGCTGTGAACCTAAAACTTCCCTTAAAAAGTGAAGCTTATTAACTCAGAAAAACAAGATCAAAACATGAAGAATGTTTTGTGACACGTACACATTATATGACATTCAAATTTCAGTGTCCATAAATAAAGTTTTGTTGGAACACAGCCACACCACTCCGGGCCCTTTGTGTCCAACGGCGGGCAGACAAGAAGTCACCATCTTGGTAGGGTAGCTGACCCTGACCAGCAGGACAACGTAGAAGCCTGTACACAGCGAAGGTGCTCAGGAATTCAGAAGATCGTGCAGTGCCTCTCGGGACCCCATGTGACAGCCCACTGTGTCTGTGAATGGACAGCGGCAACAACCCCGGCCTGCGAAGGTTGTGATTATCAGTCTCAGCCCCTGTAGGAACGAGGGTTTGTGTCACACAACCAGATAAGCCACTGAGACCAGCAGAAGTGACGGCTGAGGTCCATTCCAGAAATGCACGTGGAAGGCAGGCAGGTTGGGATGGAAGGAGGAAAAAAAAGGCCTCTAAGGGCAGGTCACGGATGGCCTGCGTCTTCAGTGTATTGCTGACAGTGCATGGCTCTCAGTAAAAGTGCTGAAAGGGGCCTATTATTTCCGTCTTTGACTTTACAAGGGTAATGAATGTTTTAGTATCCCATACTTCGCTTGAACCTTCTGAAAGAAACTTCCTATCTCCTAGAGAAACAAGTCCCGCTCACACGTGGAGCCAGCGCCCGCTCCTCGCAGGACCTCTGGCCGCGGCGGCCGCCGTGTCCCCCGCCCTGCGTCGCCATCACCCCCGGCGCTCAGCTGCGGACCCACCCAGACCCCCCCGGCTCACCGCCTCCGGGCTTCCAGGCGCGCCGCGATGCGGAGGCGCCGGGCCTGGATCCGCTCCTGAGGGTTGTCAGAGTGTATGGACGGCCCGAGAATCGGGGTGGACAAGTGTTCCTCCTCCTTCTCCTCCAGAATCCCCAGGGACCCCGGCGGATTCATGGCAGGTGCCTCCCGCCGCAGGCAGCTCGGCAAGGACCACCGCCGGACCACCGCCCGGTTGCTAGCAACAAGCCGTTGCCAGGGAGCAGTCACCTGACCCGCAGCGGGGGTGCGCGCGCAGGGCTCCTCAGGCTCCGCCCACTCTGCCAGTTGGTGGTTTATATTCTGGAGAGAGAACGCGACGGAAGCTCTACCTTTGGCGGGTGAGAATACAACCGTTTCATCCAGCCCTGTCCGAACAGCGCCTAGCATAATACCTAATGTGCAGTAAGTGCTCAACCAATGTTTGCTGAATGAAAGGTACACAGATGTTATCTGTATGCTCGCTACAATTGTACTTAAAAACTGGCATGACCCCAAAGTCCATCAGTAGAGGAACTGATCAAGCTTTCGTGGGATGGAAAACAGTGCAGCCACTAAGAATGAAGCTGACTTAGAAAGACATAAAGCTATATTACATGAGGAAGAGAAGGTGCAACATAGTACATGGAATGTGATCTAAGTTTTACTTGAAATATATAAATATATATACATAGCACCGACACATATACATAGCATTTGTATATATATGTATATGTATATACATATACATAGCACTGACACAAGAAAAATAAACACGAAGCAGGGCCAATATCAAAGCAGTTACTACCTGTGTTCTCTTCTAGGATCTTTAAGGTTTCAGTTCTCACATTTAGGTCTTTAGTCCATTTTTAATTTATTTTTGTGTGTGGTGCAAGAAAGTGGTCCAGGTACCTACTTTTGCATGTTGCTGTCCAATTTTCCAACACCATTTGTTGAAGAGGTTTCTTTTTCCCACGGGGTATTCTTTACTGCTTTGTAGATTAATTGACCATATAGTTCTGGATTCATTTATGGGTTTTCTATTCTGTTTGATTGAGCTATTTATTTTTGTGCCAGTACCATACTGTTTTGATTATTACAGCTTTGTAATATAATTTGAAGTCCAGAAATGTGATGCCTCCAGCTTTGCTTTTCTTTTTCAAGGTTGCTTGGGCTATTCAGGGCCTTTTGCGGTTCCATACAAAATTTAGGATTGTTTGTTCTAGCTCTGTGAAAAATGCTGTTGGTATTTTGATAGGGGTTGCATTAAATGTGTAGATTGCTTTGGGTAGTAGAGACATTTTAACAATATTTGTTCTTCCAATCCATGAGCATGGATGTCTTTCTTTGTGTTATAGTTTTCAGAGTACAGGTCTTTCTCCTCTTTGGTTTATTCCTAGGTAACTTATTGGTTTTGGTGCAATTGTAAAAGGGATTGATTCCAATATTTTTCTTTCTGCTGCATCATTACTGGTGTATAGAAATGCAACCGATTTCTATACATTGATTTTGCATCCTATGTGTCGTATGCAAGTGTTGAATCACTATATTGAACATCTGAAACAAATATTACACTGTATATTAGCCGACTGGAATTTAAATTTAAAAATTTTTTAAAAGAGATACATGCACCCCAATGTTTATAACATTTTCTACAATAGCCAAATTATGGAAACAGCCCAAGTGTCCATCAACTGATGAATGGAAAAAGATGATGTGGTGTGTAGACAATGGATTATTACTCAGCCATAAAAAATAATGAAATCTTGCCACTTGCAACAATATGGATAGAGCTACAGTATTATGTTAAGCAAAATAAGTCAGACAAACACTGTATCATTTCACTCACATGTGGAATTTAAGAAACAAAACAAACAAGCAAAGGCAGTTGGGGGAGGAGGGTAGGGAAGAGAGAGGCAAACCAAGAAACAGTCTCTTAACTATACAGAGGACAAACAGATGCTTACCAGAAGGGAGGTGTGTGTGTGGGGGAGGGGGTTAACAGGTGACCGGGATTAAGGACTGTATTTTTTGCAATGAGTACCAGGCATTATATGCAAGTGTGGAATCACTGTATTCATAGAATCACATGTACACTGCATGTTAACTGGAATTCAAATAAAAATGTAGGGGGGGGAGAAAGAATTAAAATGTAGAAATTTGCCCAAATTTATAGTGCTTTAATAAAGCCTTCGATTTGGCAAAAAAAAGAAAAAAGAAAAGAAAAGAAAAGAAAAGAAAAGAAAAGAAAAGAAAAGAAAAGAAAAGAAAAGAAAAAAGAAAAAAGAAAAGAAAAAGAACACAAAGTGGTGGATATCTCTGGGTGTTGGGTCCACGAGTGGTTTTAATTTTCTATTCTAAAAAAAAAAAGTTTACAAATAACACAAATCACTTTTGACATCCTAAAAGAAAATGAAGTTTATTTATTTCTTTTTAAGCATCGTAACAAGAAGTCCCGAAGAGACTGCGGCAAGCCAATGTGACGGGTGAGAGGGATTTGGGGGAGATCGTAGGTGCCGTCTGCCATGATGACTCACGAGCATCCCGAGTCTGTCCACTCTGGTGGGCAACGCTCCAAAAGCAGAGTTGAAATGAGAATTGACTTCCATTAATAAGCTCATGAAAGAAAGAGAGGATACCCTAATTTGAGCAGGAAACACAACTGACGCCCAAAGCTTATTATTTCTGACTTGTGACCAGCATATGCCTGTGGCCGATCTACAAGGGAATCCAAGTATAACTGGCAAGTTTCTCGATGCTGTGCGACTGGCTCTAATGAACTCAGGGGCCCACAGTGGGTATAACTTGCCACAAAGACTAGGTAGGTGAAGTCCTTTGACCCCCATCCCTGGGTAAGTTTGGGGTGATACGTGCAAACCCTTCTGGCTACATGGACTTCCTTTGCTAGGCTACAGACTGGCCACCTACCTTCAATGTACAATCTTTTTCCAGAAAAATGATACACTGACTAGATTTTAGTATACTAAGTCAAGTCACATACTTATCTCCACATCCAGAAGATTACACCAAATCGCCTTAATTGGGGTTTGGGGATTCATCAGACATTTCCATAATTTCTTGGCTTATGCTTGTCTCCTGATTTGTGTGAATTTTACTAAGAGATTCTCAGAAGGCAATCTTATTTTATTCATGTCAAGTTATTTTTAGAACTGCCTCACCATCATCATGTAGTGACAACAAAAGGTACAAAGGATGGTACAGAGAAGGAAAGAGAAGTCATTGAGTAGAGCATAAGGCTTAGGGAAAAGTTCAAAGGCCAAAATAAATAAATAAAGACGTAGGTGTTAGTAGAAACTGAGCACATACCTTAGACCACCCACTGTGCTGACTAGCTCCAAGCATCATTCACAACACACATGCATGAGCACAGTCATGTTACCAATCCCATTTTACAAGGGAAGAATTGGAGGCTTAGAATAAATAAGTAACTTGCCCTGGGTCAAAGCTTGCCAAGCTGAACATGACTAAGAAACAGTCATGGCATTCGAAGTTCAGGAGGTCTGGAGAGACTTTCGGAATGAAAGCAAAAAGGAAAGTGGGAGGAGCAGATACCAAGTTTTCCTCCAGGAAATCTGTGGGCACGGAGATAAGATGCAAAGCAGGAAGAAGAGTAAGACACGTTGGAGGCCCAGGGTCCGAGCTACTTACCCAGTACGTGCCTGCTAAGTGTCAGGTACCCGCTAGGTGTTCGAGGTCTGCAGACAGAAGGGCAGGGAGAACTGAGGGGGCAACCGAGAGGCTGGGTGGGGCAGGGGATTCAAAGCACCGCTGGAGAGGCAGCCCCGGGGTAAAATACGGGGTACTTTCCCCTCACCCTCTTCAAACCCCATTACAGAAAAAAACATTCCAATGTCTGCTGCCAGAGCTGGGAACCAATTCTGATGTAGAAGATAGGAGATATTCTCAGAAGGAATGTTAGAAAACAGGAGTTTTTAAAATAAAAGCTTATGGTTTATAAGCTGAACTAAAGTTGAGGCGTACCGAGTGTGTCATTAGACTCTAGTGGAATTAGCCTGGGAAACTGACTCCGTACATTTTCTGTAAGAAAATGTGCCTAAGTAGAAGGCCTTACTAACTGAAGCATGACCCACCCAGTCATCGTCATATACTGCCCAGCACCCGGTTCCGGGGAAGTCAAGGGCAGGACACTATGAATAGCTGTTACCGCCACCTGCCTGGTACTCGGCTTTCTGAATCAAGTCCCAGGGCTGTAGAACTGATCATTCTTTAACAGCACAAAACAAACGACCTTGTACGGTGCTGCTCTAAAATAACCAATGATTCTGGGGCAAGTGGCCAGACAGTACTCATCTCCCTCAGAGCACCCTCCCCTCTTGCATCTACCAAGGAAAAATAAAGACAATCTGAAGACAGTCACAAGGATTTAAAAATTATTTACTCTTTTCTTTTTATTACAATAAATATTTATCAATAATAGAAGGAAACAATTTTAAATTAAAACCTACTGCATTCCTCTTGGGGTTCATAGCAGCAGAAATTAACAGAAATCCAGTTCGGAAGGCAAGGCTTACAGTCCAGTGGCAAGTGGATAATCAAGCAAGTCAGTGCTTGATTATCGGGGCCAGCAACGGGGAACGGTAATACATACTAACGATGCAAAAGGAACAGTGAAATGCACAGTTGTGACCTGTTTGTGGATCACGTTACCTAAGGCTTTGCAACACTCAGCTAGGGAACTTCTAAGCAAGTTGTGAAGCCCCATTTCTACAAGAGCTAGATCTTTGCCCCCATCAAGTTCTGGGGCACAACTGCTCCAGGGCTGCCTTCTGGCCAGGAATGGGCCCCATCGCCACTCAGAGCCAGAAGTCTCAAACCTGCCGGAAGCAGCTCTCTTTCTCCAAACCTGTCTTTCTGTCTCACAATCCCTGATGAAAGGGAAACAGAAAGTGATATATTTCACAAGAGCCCTCCTTGGGGGTTGAGATGAACTGCAAGTAGGAAAGACGGTGGCTCTAGAGGCTTAAGAGGCTTCAGAGTTACAGGTTATGTGCTGATTAGGTCAACAGGAAGAACAGAGCTAACATGAGTGTACCATTTTGCAGATAATCAAAAGTGCACTGCATGTATAGATGAATATATCATACACAGATATGCAGAAAATATACTTGTACATATTAAATATGTATATGCACACACACCACACATAACCAGATAAAAATGCCACATTATTTACCATGTACACAGCGAGCTCTAGACAAACCAATTATGAAGATGCTCAACTAAAGAGAAATGAAAGACTGTGTGCTCCCCTTGACCTTACTAATATATCCTGCTTGTTGCACACACATTCCAGTTGTGTGAGTGGTGGTGTTAATGGGTACCTGAAAAGGGGTGGGGCCACCCTGGTCTACAGAAAGCACACTGCAAAGGGGCCACGGGCCAAGCTACGCAATATAATAACCGAGTCAGCAAGATTCCTGCCACCCACCTATCCTTAGGCACAGGGCATGAAGCCTTATTCAGAAAAGTAGCAATTTCTTTTCCTATAGTTGGCTACAAATTTAAACTATTTTGTCCTGGGGAAGGAGGAGGGGACAAGGTAGGTGTCAGGGAGTTGGCAATGGGGCAAGAATTCACTGCCTCCCCCATGACCCGGAGGAAATGCTACTTTTGTAAAACAACTGAAATTTGGAAGTCTGCTTTCCTGGCACATTTTGGAACGAGCTACATTACATGAAGCTGGGTCTTTGTCTCCCGAAAGCTAACTGGGTTTAAGTTATCCAAGCAACATAACCTACAATGTTAATATTGTGGGCAGTTTTCATCAGCAGGTGTTAAAGTCTGACACCAAATGATACCAGTAACTCAGATTTAAAATGCAGCATTCATAGATCTTGAGAAATGAAAATTCCTCCAGTAATGGGTTAGTAACATCAAGTACTAACTAAACGTGTTCCAAGTAAGGTCAAGAACTTACTCCTTAGAATTAAAAAGGGCTTGTCAAGAATAAAAGAATCTAGGGCTCATGGCGAACTGTGTATGTTTTAATAAAAAACCAAAATCAACTCTATTTTGGTTACCCATAGAAACTGCTCAAGAGAAGACTTTAGTCGAAGAGCCACAGGCATTGCCAATCCTGGCATCTATAATATTGGCTTTAAGTTCCATGTAGCATTAGGTACTCTAAGGCCTTGATACAATTCACAAGCTTTAAAAACAGCACCACTCTGTGTTAGCCTACCTTTCTCCAAATGATTCTGTGAAGAGTAAGACAATGTGAGTGAACGGTCTATAGAAGGCCAGACAATCCTTCTGTTATGGCCACACAGACTTTCCTACAGAGAGAAGCCCTGGTCAAAAGATTCTAAAATCAGTCCAGGTGCCACTTTCCAATTCTGGGAACCTGGCCTTTCTGACCAAATGCAACACAGTCCCCTCACTCAGGCCACCTGTGAGAAGGCTACAAAATGACAGGACATTTTTGGCTTCCCTAAATATTAGCTCATTTAAGATCTCTCTGTCTTAAGAGAGATCTGCCTAAAAACGAACCTGAAAAATCAGCTAGATGACTCTCTCACGCGTATTTATTAAAGAGCAAAGCAGATTACTAGCATGTGGAGTAAAAGCAAGGTTAGGCTCATTTTGCACTGCAAACACCCTGCAAGGACTCAGCCAGTATATCCTGCTCCCACGGCTTCACTCAAGGAAGAGGGTAACATGTTGCCACTTTCTCTGGAAAAGCTCAACAAACATGGTTTCCCAGATACCCTCATGTAACTGCCTGCCAACATGTCAGTTATCTGTGGCACTGTCAAAGGTGAAAACTATGCAAATCACACAGGTTACATAATTAATACAAGAAAAATCAGAAATTTACTTAAGCTTCCTAAAACGTAGAGAGCATCACACTTTCAAGTTTCACAGTGATTGGTTTAACACCATTTGCCTGTTAAAACTGTCACTTAAAATATACATGTCAAAGTGCTCCAAATGCAGCATACTAATTACAGTTCCTCCTGGAAGGTTCTAGTACTGGCAGCTAATTTAGGAAGGCTATTCACCCACAGGGTGTTCACGAAAGGGCACGCTGCCTGACACAGACGCTTCACAGGACAAAGAAAATTCTAATCAGACCTCACAAATCTCCCACAGAGTACTCAGTCATGTCCAGAACAGCTAAAGGCCACTCCAAACACAGGAATCAACACAACCAAAGATTTGGCTTTTTGGGGGGACCCACAGCCAATAGTTCTTGCCCATCGGCTTTAGTCTGTTGCCTCCCGCACGCTCCCAGTCCCAGACCAGCAAAGAGATCTAAGGCAACCGCGGAGGCTGGAATGTGGCAAGATCCAGGTGAAACAAAGCAAGCGGGCAGCTCGGTCCTTGGTGGTGGCAAGTTGAAAGAAAGGAGGAATTACACACAGGCTTCTAGTTAAAATATAAAGGGCAATGGAGCCTTTGACTCGAACACCTTCAGTTTACCTTTATATTTTCCACAGGTGATAGAATCAAAGTTTACTTTGGCAAGCAAGCTACATTCCAAAGGGTTTTCAACTGACTACAGAATAAATTCTTTGAAAACCGAACACTTAGGAAGCTTCCAAAATCACATCTGAATTTGAAATTAGTGGAGGAATGACGATTTAAATTGAAATGTGAACATTTTAAACTCTGCATTGCATTAGGATCACTAGGCACTAAGTGGACCCTATGCCTGCTGTTTCTTTTGCATATTCCTGCAAAGCCCGGACTCTGGGTCATGATCAATGCTCTTTTGGTACCTATGTAGAATGTGGGCAAGTCTAGACATATACTTCTCTTCCTCAAGCCTCTATACTAGAATGAACGACATGTCGATTGTAGTACTGTAACATTCTAGACCGTAATCAGCACGGGGCTTTTTGAAACTTAGAATTAAAAGAGTATTTTAAGCATGGTATGATTAAAATGCCAAGGACGATTTTATTTTTTACATATTACCCTTGAGACTAAAACTCATGAACTGCACCGACTGCTGACATAACTTGTGACAATTTTAAACTGTGCAATGCACTCAAGGTCATGAGTGTTAGTAAAGGACTGGGAAAGCAGGCAATAACATACTCTGTTCAGGTAAAGGTTGTTCTATCCCATGCCCCCCTCAAATGTAGGGAAATCTTTTCTGTCAAGCACGAAAGGACATTTTTCATACCATAACCTGACGAGAAACTTCTCACAGGTCTGGCTGACCGGTCAGCAGAGACACAAAGCAAACGTCTGGCCTGGCTATGGCACACTACTCTGAAGTGGACGGAAAACGTGCACGTGTGGCCAACCATGTCACTGCCCCCTAAAGGCAGCTCAGTGGATGCTGGAAGAAAGGCAGGGGTGCTCGACTCACCCCCAAAATATCATGCAGAAGTCCAAAATATCTATTATATTTATATTTATACCTTAGAAATGTTATGGTAATCAGCACGACGAAGGCTCAGGGCTATGTGTAACTAAGTCCTGCCTCAGCTGCTGTATCACTACATGACAAATGGGGGCTTTCAAGATGCATTTCAAGATGGCGACTAAACCAAGAAGTCAGCGGGACACTAAAGGTTTACAAGTCCACAGTATTCCAAAACACTAACTCAGCTTCACTTTTATCTTGTTGACAGCCACCTTTCTTTCATCTAACGGCGCCAATGAAACTATAGCATAATTCTTTACCACTGTAGGGAAACAGAACAGGCACAAACAATTCCAAATAAACCTGATGCAATAGAAAAAAAGAACAGAAACACATTTTGAGGTAAAACAGCCCCGGAAGTACAGGACACGACCCTACGGCAGAAAGGGTGTGTATGTAACTATACTGTGCAAGGCGAAGAAAGCCTGTGGTCCAAATTTGTCATTTAATAAATATTTATCAGTTCTTTTCTTATATAATACATATTAATCTCATTCTGTGTACAAGGTCAACAAGACAGTAAAATGATTAGCTCAGAAACCTTTGAAGGAAGCTTTGTTCCCAGCCCAAAATAACACCTGATCCAGTTCAATTTTACAGATGACAAAGAACAAGGTATACAAAAAATAGTTACCGTTACTTAATTTGTTCCTTCTCTGACCTCCATGATGGCAATTTACTAACATGGAATCATTACCCACATTTTCCCTGCATCAATTTCTCACCTATTTTCGGTCTCAGAAAAAGTCACCAAATATACCTTAACCTTTACGAGCCATTTTTAAAAATGAGTACAGAACCATGAGTTAGCTCCTGGACGCCTCATTTCTAATAAACTGGATGACAGTGATTAGAATTTACAAATTTAAAAACTGAAGTATCAATTACATGGTTATTTTTACAAAGCAGCAGACTGAAATTCAAAAAGGAATACACTATAATTAAATTTAACGATGGTCACATTCATAAATAATGGTAAAGAGTTTAATTACATATCAACACAGTGGTGCCCATTTTATCCAAGTGCAATCCATCCAAAAAAAAAAAGGGTTTAAGATACACTCTTCATTCAAGCACAACCTTCATTCGGTGGAAAAAAAAAAAAAAGAAAATCAGCAAGTAAATTTCACCACCACAAAACTAAGCGGAGACAATGTCAAAAAGAAAGAAAATATCCACATTCGTGAGAAGGTATCATCTATCAAACAACCACATTGAAGTCAAAGGGATTTTTATGTCTGTCAGCAAACCTCAAAAATTATTCCAAGTCTTTTTAAAGAGAGTAGGTACTAAGTAAGGCATATATGTCAAAAGTTTTCCTCAACTGGGGAAGTGGGCAAACTAGGGAAGAAGGAATTTCTACTCCTTTATCCTGTATGAAATAAAAAACATAGCACTCTCTCCTCCACAAAAAAGAGACAGGCGATGGACAGACAGACGGAAGAATAAACTGAATCAGAAAACTAATTTCGGAGTGAGGTTCATAGCAGTAATTCATAGTGAGGTTCGTGAGATTCATAACTCCATAGTATATTTCTCTTGTAAAGAAGTTTATCTGTGTTCCTTATGAGGAATTATCGTAAGACTGGGACTGTCACATGCATTCATATCATCAGACAGAGTGCGCAGGCACCAAATCTCAGCAACTCGCAGCTGAGGGGGAGAATACCACATTTAAACGATGAACCATGTTAATGCGTGAGCTATAATTACGATCCATTCTCTACTAAGTCTCAATAGAATATTTTTCTTTAAAAGAAAATTAAACCGGGGCACCTGGGTGGTGCAGCCAGTTAAGCAACCGACTCTTGATCTCGGCTCAGGTCATGATCTTGCAGTTTGTGAGTTTGAGTCTCGCATCAGGCTCTGCGCTAATTGAGTGGAGCTGCTTGGGATTCTGTCTCTCCTCCTCTCTGCCCCTCCTCTGCTTGTGCTCTCTCCCTCCCTCTCCCTCAGCCTCATCCTCTCTCTCTCGGTAAATAAACTTTAAAATAATTTTAAAAATTAAATTAAATTAAACCATTCATCAAGATCTGTTGCCAAGAAAGAGAGCCAGAATACTAGAGGATCTGAATATATATATTAGCTCTCTTAGCACATGAGGACAAAAGGCATTTCCGTGGGAAAGAGAAACCAGTATTTGGCAACCGCACATTGCTCTGTAATCATTTGGCATCTCCGGCTAACAGTGCCTTGCCCTCATCCTCTCCCTATATTAGTACTGGACTACCGATAACTTCCACAGCTAAGGACCTACTAGTGAAGCAGTATCAAATGTGAAAACATTTTGTGGTTTTCTTAACGCTATCAGTGTTCCTAAACCGATCTTGGGGCTTCAAAAGTAAAAACAAAGCATCTTTAACTCTGTAGGAACCAAAACATTATGGACTCATGAAGCTAAAATCACTAAAACAATTTGCTGGTCTAAAGTACATTTTGCCTAACCAAAAAGCCACATGGTTTTATAAAAAGTAAGATGGGAGTTAGTAGGTCCAAAATTCCGTAAGTTCAGATCATTCATATCACTCCTGCTGTCCAAGTACTATACACACTCAGTTCCCATGTCTGTTAAGTAGATCAGTTTAGTTCAATGGTGATGGATGAAATATTTACAAGCATCTTATTTACAGTACTTCCTTCTGTAGATTACAGGCCAATACTCCTTTCTTCCATTCCTAGTCAATCCGAGTTTGGTTTCCGCAATGAGAAGGGATAAATCTGAAAATGACTGCTCAGCTGCTTGACCTAGAGAAAACCAGAACATGAGACGGTGACAAATACATTCCTAATTATTTTTTAAAAGCACACAGAATTCACCCACTGGGGACAACAATTTACCGACACAGCAAAACTCGGCAGAAATAATGAAGAGGCTTTTGTGGACCAGGATGCCTACAGAGCTAGAAGGCTATAGAATTCTAGAGAATACCAGAACTACCCTGGGAGGGTTACACCTTATACATGGGTCTGCCTAGGTCCCAAATCTAGAATTTCTTCCAGAGCCTTCCAGACCACCCAGATTCACACCCAAGTCTACCGGGTTAGTTGACATATAATATCTTAGTAGGTCAAATATTTATATATATGGTTAGACTATATTCAGCTGCTTACAGCATTTCTAGATAATCACTCCTAATCCTGATGAAACAGTATAAAAGCAGATCTCTACATTTCAAGGCATTTAGGCCACACTGCTTAGGATATCCCTAGTGGGTAGGCAAGACCTTGGTTATGTGTCAGTTACCAAAGTTCCAGTTCTGTTGCTATTATTTATATTTCAATAGTTCAAATGAAAGTTTTATGTAGCCTGCAAGTTTTACCTTCTGGTTAGAAGTTGTAAAGTGGTTAAGAGAGCATAAAGACAGACAAAACATGTTCCTAGAACTTCTTTCAATTTTATTTATTTTCCAGATTTTTAACAGTGAAAATGTACTGCCTTTGTAATTTAAAGAAAAAGGTTTTTTGGTTTGGTTTGGTGTATGTATGGTTTCCTAAAGACATCCTTGTGAAGGGCTGTAGTAAAATTATAAAAGACATTTACAACTATATTCTACTTCATGCATGTGACCAATGAAATATAAAATAAAAGCCTAAGAGTGTTAATATAAAATAAAGCATACACGTTAAGTATGCACAAATAAAAACATAAGTGATTATGTCCTCATGTCATGTTTTTTTCTTTTCATCTACTTTGTTCTAACAAACGTAGGCTGCTTTGGGGAGAATGCAAAGGGAAGAGCCCTAAGTTCAGCAACATGTACAAGGTATAAAGCAGTTCTCAAGCAATACAGGTACGTTCACTTTAAATATTTTTTTATAATGTTTATTTTTGAGAGAGAGACAGAACGTGAGTGGGGGAGGAACAGAGAGAGAGGGAGACACAGAATCCCAAGTAGGCTCCAGGCTCTGAATAGTCAGCACAGAGCCTGACGTGGGGCTCGAACTCAAGAATTGTGAGATCATGGGGCGCCCGGGTGGCTCAGTTGGTTGAGTGTCCGACTTTGGCTCAGGTCATAATCTCGCAGTTTGTGGGTTCGAGCCCCGCGTTGGGCTCTGTGCTGGCAGCTAGCTCGGAGCCTGGAGCCTGCTTCAGATTCTGTGTCTCCCTCTTTCTCTGACCCTTCCCTGCTCATGCTACCCCCCTCCCCCAGAAATAAATAAATAACAAATAAATAAATAAATAAATAAAAACGTTTAAAAAAATTTAAAACAAAAAAAAAAAAAAAGAAAGAAAAGAATTGTGAGATCATGACCTGAGCCAAAGTCAGATGCTTAATTGACCAGGTGCCCCTAGGTGCTCATTTTAAAATAGAAGACATGTGTCTCAAACTGAATCACAGTAGAGTTCCTTTCAAAACAAGCATACCAAATAAAAGCAGTATTTTAAGAGCCATGAAAACATAAATACCCTTCTACATAACCCCATTGCTCTGAAATTATCCTCAGAAAATAAAATAGAGAAAAATATAATATTCCAGATTGTTGTTATTATTATTCCAATCTTATTTGTAATAGTGAAAATTTGGAACAACCTAGATGATGAAAATAACTGGATCATAGTTAAGTAAACTGGATAATTATCAAGTAATCTCCTTGATGGAATACTGTACAACAATTAAAAACCGTAATTATAAGACCATGCTAAAATATACAGAATCATTAGAATGTTAAAGTGTGAGGAAAAGAAAGTAAATTTCATGGTTCTGATTTTCATTTTATTACATCTATCTTAGTCCATTTGCCCTGAAACCAGTCTCTTTTTTTAGAAGAGATTATTAACGTTTGCAAAATACTTCCTATTCCTAAATCCATTCTCTTCCATAATTCCCCTGATAAAAAAAAAACCCTAAAGCTAAAGAAACAAGTGTAGAGGGACGCCTGGGGGGCTCACTCGGTTGCACATCGGATTCTTGATTCTTGAATCTTGATCCGATTCAGCTCAGGTCATGATCCTCACGGTCTGTGAGTTTGAGCTCCATGTCAGAATTAGGATTCTCTCTCTCTCTCCTTCTCTCTTCCCCTCCCCTGTTCACACTCTCTGTCTCTCTCTCTCTCAAAATATATAAATAAGCTTTTTTAAAAAGTATAGAAATATATAATCATCAGATGGGATTATTTGGTTTCCTATAATTAAAAGCACACAAGAGTGTACAATTCCATTCACCAAGAAAGTTTACATTTCTACCTAAAGACAAGAACTCTTCACAATAATTATCCAGCTTTAAAATTATTTGTAATTACTATAACCTATTCATCAGAGAAACAGTACCTTATGTACCTGGATATTATCCAAAATATATAGGGACTATCCCAATTCTTCCAGCTACTTTCATAAGCAACTTTCTTTCGAAATTTGTCCTTCATCACCTTTCTACTACTTATAAGAACCAAACAAGGGTGCCTGAGTGGCTCAGTTGGTTAAGCATCCGACTTCGGCTCAGGTCATGATCTCACGGTTTGTGGGTTCGGGCCCCACGTCGGGCTCTGTGCTGACAGCTAGCTCAGAGCCTGTTTCAGATTATGTGTCTCCCTCTCTCTCTGACCCTCCCCTTCTCATGCTGTCTCTCTCTCAGAAATAAATAAAACATTAAAAAAAAAAAAAACCAAACAAACAATTTTGCTCTAGAAGACTCACCACTCGTACTCCATAGTGGATGTGGGCCAGAGTGAAAACAGTTGTTAAGGTATACAGAAGAACGCTCTCAATGCTAGAGGCTACTCCTAAGTTCACGACCAGGACAACCAAGAAAAGAGGAACCAGCAACCAATTCAAAGTTGGGCACCGGGTACTGCTCATTTGACAGACAATCAGCTGACACTTGAAGTTAGGGAGGGAAAAAAAAATGAAAATTTAATTAGCAAAGCACTTCAAAAGAAGTCACTCCAACATTTAAATGTGTTCCAGTTACACCACGTTATTAAGTTCACTAGTTCTCAACTGCTCAGGAACCCAACTGAACCCCAACCCCCACCTCCAAACCCCTGGGCCCCCAGAGTATGTGTCAGACAAGGCCAGAAAATAATTTAGTACGGATGCTGTACAGGGCATTCTTCCAGTAGGTAACAGTTCGGATAAAGGGAATTTCTCCCGATTTTAAGATGGTGTGACAATCTGAAAAGAACTCTCTCAAAATAGCCTTTTAGAGCTCCATGCAACTACATTTCTTTATGGTGACGAAGAGATGCTATCTCCAGTTCCGTCGTATTGTCATACTAACACCTCAAAACCTCTCTGGCTGCCTTTACTTTCAATACCTTATTCAAATCTATTTTTATTACTTCAGAAATAATTTTTTAATACAATGTATTAATATTTTTGGATCTTTAAGCCCTGGGAAATCAGCCGGACTGGTGATAATGAATGCATACCACACACATGGACACGAGCTTGGTGGCTAACTTATTAAGTAAACACTTATTAAGGACCTGACCAGAGCTGGGGACACACTCCCTAGTTGTCAGGACCATGAGGGTCTTTTCTCAACGGCATCTGATCTCTCCTGTCTGCTGTCTTCCTGGGCCAGCACCAAGAAAGGGCTTTTGAAAAATATGTTGTATTTATTACAAAGCTTTTACACCCTGTTTTTAATTTTAAAAAAATTAGCTGATTTAAAAGTGTGTGTGTGAGTGTGTGTGTGTGTGTGTGTGTGTGTGTGTGAGTTTTCTCAAAAACCCCTGTCAGCTTCCCTCATCATTAGATCTGCAGCCATCTGGAAAAGGACAAAATAATTCCCAGCATGTTCTGTTGTTTGGCTTTATTACTCTTTCAAGTTTCTACTGTAAAATATCTTTAAATTAAAATGTTTATTTTTAATACTAAAGATCTCTCCAATTTTCACATTTTGTCATATATTTGTCATATATTCCTTAGGTATGACTTAAAATGAAAAAAACCTGGGGTGCCTAGGTCACTCAGGTTAAGCATCTGACTCCAGGCTTAGGCTCAGGTCATGATCTCAGTTAGTGAGATCGAGCCCTATGTCGGACTCTGCGCTGACAGCGAGGAGCCTGCTTGAGATTCTCTCTCTCCCTCCCTTTCTCTCTCTCTGCCCCTCCCTTGCATGTGCTCTCTCTCACTCAAAATAATAAACATTTAAAAAAAGAAAAAAAACCTTACTGTGATATTGGCAAAGGCTGTTCCAACCATAAAGTAGAATATTCTAGGATGTATCTCTAAAATATCTGAAGGTGACTGAAGGATCCACGCTGTAGACAAAATGAATAGCAAACATGGAGAAAAAAAGGGAACCATAGCTTCATAGACTGAATTGTGTTTCAGGGTGTTATTTTTATAGCTTCTGAAAAAAAAATCAAGTAATACAAAGAACATTATTACATATAAAACTTGTACCATATTTGCAACTTTTGTAGTTTTCTAAGTACTTTCACACTTATCCTCTTATTTAACACTCAAAATAATCCCACAGCATACACAGAACTGACATTACTAAACCCCATCTTACAGACAGGTTAGGTGACCATGTGAGAAGTCAAATTTATATAACTTGCTGCCAAGTGGCAGGGCCTGGCCTAGAGTGGAAGTGCTCCAACCCCCATGGTCCTCTAGAATGTAAAGATAAATAAAACCTGATGTTTTGTTTCCCAAGGTTTATACTCTAACAGGGGGAATGCAATGACCACAAAACGACACTAGCAAGTCCCTGGCTGTTATTACAGTACAAAGTGACAGAGAACCTATGAGCGGAAGACTCTGCACTGAGGCTGTCCTGGCACACACTCCCGTGTTTGCTCATCTGAATGAAGCCCCAGATTCTAGGCTTGGTTCTGCCACTGGTTACATGATCTTGGACAAGATAGTGCCTGATCAGGACCTCATCCTTAGAAGATGGGGAAATGTCTCAAACTCTAAGGCCTTCAGAGCTTTAAGTTTTATGGTTTCTATGAATGGCTGCCAGCTGCCATAAACAGGGAAGGTTCACAGAGCGTGGCTTCACAACAGGACGCTGCAAGACAGACCTGGGAGCTGAAGGATGAAGTGGGAAGTACAAGTGCTTCGCGTGGAGGAAACAGCACTAGATGGAGGGGGGAGGGAGCAAAATGACCAGGGAGGGAAAAGACAAAATACATTCGGGACCCTTAAGAAAATTCAGTGTGGCTGAGCAAGGGTAAAGTGCAGATCAGTGAAATGAGACTCAGGGCAACTCCCATGGTACCCCCGCCCCGCCCTCACCCCACTCCTCCGGGCGGGAGTTTTTACCCAGTGCCACTTGGGAAGTTAGCATGGATCCGGGGTTTGGTCTAAACTACACAAGTTCATGTTATGATCATGCTGAGTAAACTTCAGAATCAATTCATAAAACTTATCATCAATTTCTACAAAGGACGTAAACCTGTCACTATTCAATGGGAACACACTCCTTCCCAATTCTCTCACAGAAAGTGACAAATTAGAAGACTGCCTACTGAGCCAAAAACTGCAACAAAAGAATGAGGAGTTTTGTGTTGTGGTTGAACCGACCACGCGGCCACCGTAGACACCCTAAATGGCCCGAACCTCATCCCAGATTCAAAATACAGCTTTTATGACCTTCTCAAAACGTCCAGATTCCAAAAGCAAAACAGACACTCAAATTCATCTGAGAAACAACTGTTGCGATTCTTGCCCAAGTAAATAAAGCACTTACCTGAAAAAGTTCAATAAACTCATCGGGAGAGTCACACATAACGCACAGCCTAAAAGGAGAATATTTAAATCCACTGTGAATTAATATTCAAGAGGGATTTTTATAATTATTGAATACATATGAAACTTGTAATACTTTTAGACCCAGTGATTTGCGGGCTCAGGTTTACTTCTGTAGTGAAGCCAAATACATTTCAGAACAACAGTTACTCGCGAAGAGTGGCAGTGAGTGGCTCAGTGCCGAGGCTCAGGAACCAGACCAGGCTTGGATCTCGGTTTTGCCAACAGGTTATGTGATTTCAGGCACGTTACCGTTCCAGTGCTTCCATTCCCTCTTTTATAAAATAGAGATAATAGAATTGGCCCCGTAGGGTTTTGAGAATGAAATGAGTTGTGACATGTCAAGACCCCTGGAACGGTGCCTGGTATGTGGTACATCGCACAAATGTGGGTTTTGGAAAGAGCAGGTGATTAATGGATTCTGCAGTTTCCCATTTCTGCTGATTTTTATTTCCCGAGCATTATGCATTGCTCCGCCCACTCCTGAGCAGACCCTAGTTCTGTCCCCTCAGACCCAACAAGGACAGCCTCCCCAGGAAGCTCGACCGTTGCTTCTGCTGCCCTTGCTCTCTACTATCCTACTCTGCTATTCCCAGTCACTCGCCAGACTTTTCCATGGCCTTCAATCCCTCAGTCCTCTTTTATTCATTCTGCCTTCCCTCTGCAGAAACTGCACTCCTGATTTTACCAAGCTCTCCTAGTGACCAAATTCAATACCCTTTCTTCACTCCTGACCCCTACGTGAGAGGCCTCTGCTGATCCCACTCACTGCAGTTCTTTCCTCCCTTCGCCTTTGTGACTCCACGCTCCCAATGTTCCTGTTAGTCCTCCAGCCACTACACGTGGTGTCCTTTACCGGCAACTCTGTCCCCTGGCCATTCCTAACTGGGCATTCACCTGTGCTTCTCTCCTCCTTCAGAGAATCCTCTCTTACAGCTTTAACTGGAAGATTCTTGCAGATGACTCCAAAAGCTAGTAATGTACTCTGGGGCAAATCAGACAATCTCTCTGAGCTTCAGACTCCACAGCTGTCCAATGCGGATGACTCAATGATTTCCTAATGTCACTTGCATTTTTAAAATTCTCTGATTTGGGGCACCTGAGTGGTTCAGTGGGTTTAGCATCCAACTCTTGATTTCGGCTCAAGTCATGATCTCACTGTTTGTGAGTTTGAACACTACATCAGGCTCTGTGCTGACACCACGGAGTCTGCTTGGGATTCTCTTTCTTTCTCTCTCTCTCTCTCACCGTCTACCTCTCTCTGCCCCTCTCCCATGCATGCACATGTACTCTCTCTCTCTCCCTCCCTCAAAATTAATAAACATTAAAATAAATAAAAATAAAAATCTCTGATTCTACAAATTATAGAGATGCAAATTCCTGATCTTCCTCTCTGTCATACTCCAAATCAACACATATGGCAAGTTTCTGGAGACTTCACTTGGCTATTTCACTGTCACTCAACAGATTAGCCCCAGCTTATGCACTCCAGACTCCCATTGACCATACTTGGCCTGGGGTGAGAAGGTACCTAATGTAGCTATGGCCTGAAGGGTCAAAGATAGAAAGGGAGTCCTTCAAAATAATTCCTGAGACATTTTGTTAAAAAGAGAAGACTGGAAGCCACCAAACAGAAATCTCATCTGAGAAGATGAATTACTCTGCCACGTCTAAGCCTAACTGGAACAAAGTTCCTCAAGCTAGAAGAGCTTAGAGAGGAGACAAGCTGATGTCCTCAGACCTTTTTAGCAGGTGACTCTGCAGCATGCTGGGAAGCACAGGTGGGAAGCAGGAGTGAATTAATTAACCCAGAATCACTGTGGCTCTGAGGTGTTGGAAACAGGCTGACACAAACTGGCAAGAGATTTGTTACCAAGAGTATTTTTAGTTTCAAATATCTTGAACTACCTCTATCTTACACAGGGCAAGGATGCAGGAAGCCTGGCCTATATGTAGGTCGCCCAAGAGGCACACTGCATCTTCTATTTCTTCTCTCAATAGCACCTAATGTACTTTCCATTAAAAGGACAGGCGTACCTCAGAGATATTACAGGAGGACTCCAGACCACCGCAATAAAACAAACACTGAACATCACAAGAAAGAAAGTCACATGAATTTTTTGGTTTCCCAGGGCATGAAAGTTACGTTTACACTAAAATGTAGTCTATTAAGAGTACAATAGCAATTAAGTCTAAAAAAAATGTGCTTGCCATAATTAAAAAATACTTTATGGCTATAAAACTCAGCCATCAGCTTAGCTTTCAGTGAGTTGTAATCTTTTTTGCTGGTAGAGGGTCTTGTCTCGAGGCTGACAGCCCCTGACTGTTGGGGGCTGGAGGAGGGTGACTGCTAGAGGTCGGGGCGGCTGTGGCATGTTTTTTTGTTTTTTGTTTTTTTAATTTTTTTAATGTTTTATTTATTTCTTAGAGAGAGAGAGACAGCGTGAGCAGGGGAGGGTCAGAGAGAGAAGGAGACACAGAATTTGAAACAGACTCCAGGCTCTGAGTTGGCTGTCAGCACATAGCCTGATGCGGGGCTCGAACCCATGAAATGCGAGATCATGACCTGAGCCGAAGTCAGCCGCCTAACCGACTGAGCCACCCAGGCGCCCCATTCTTAAAATAAGAAACAGTGAAGCTTCTGGCTCCTCTTTTCACAATTTCTCTACAGTTTGTGATGTTGCTTGATAGCATTTTATCCACTGTAAAACCTCTTTCAAAATAGAGGAGTCAGTCCTCTCCAACCCTGCCACTGCTTTATTCAACCAAGTGCATGCAATATGCGAACTTCACAGCATCTTCCCCAGCGGGTACTACCTCAAGAAACCCACGTTGTTCTCTCATCCATAAGAAGTAATTCATTTGTTACAAAGTTTGATCATGAGACTGTAGTGATTCAGTGCTCTCTTCAGGCTCCACTCTGAATTCTAGTTCTTTTGCTATTTCTGCCACAGGTAGTCACCTCCTTCGCTGAAGTTTTGAACCCCTCAGAGTCACCCATAAAGGTTGGAATCAACTTCTTCCAAATTCCTGTCAATGTTGATATTTTGACCTCTCCCCTTGAATCACGGATGTTCTTAGCGGCATCTAGAATACTGAATCCTTTCCAGAAGGTTTTAAATTTCCTTTGCCTAGCTCCACCAGATCTTACGGCCTTATAAAAATGTATTTATTTCTTCTGTAATAAGACCGAAAGTTGAAGTCGCTCTTCAATCTCCTGCAGGACGGATGCTATGTTAGGAAGCATGAACACAGTGTTAATCCCACTGTACAGTGTGATCAGAGCTCTTGGGTGACCAGGTCCCTGGCCATGAGCGGTAATATTTTGAAAGGAATCCTTTTTTTCTGAGCAGATCTCAATAGGGAGCCAAAACTATTCAGTAAACCATGTTGTAAACAGATGTGCTATTGCCCAGGCTTTGTTGTTCCATGTACAGAGGACAGGCAGAGGAGGTTTAGCAAATTCTTAAGGGCCCTAGGACTTTCAGAATAGTTGATCAGCACTAGCGTCACCTTTAAGTCACCAGCTGCGTTAGCCCCTGACATGAGAGTCAGCCTGTCCTCTGAAGCTTGGAAGCCAGGCCCTGACTTCTCCTCTCTAGCTATGAAAGTCCTAGATGGCATCTTCTTCCCACATTGAGGCTGTTACATCTACACTAAAAATCTGTTGTATGGTGCAGCCACCTTCCTGAATGATCTGAGCTAGATCTTCTGGAGAACTTGCTGCAGCTTCTCCATCAGCACTTGCAGCCTCACCTTGCACTTCTATGATACAGAGGAGTCTTCTTTCCTTAAACCTCATGAACCAACCTCTGCTAGCTTCAATCCTGTCTTCTGGAGCTTCCTCACCTCTCTCAGCTTTCCTAGAATTGAAGAGAGTTCTGTTCTGAATTGGGCTTCGGCTCGAGGGAATGTTGTGGCTGGTTTGATCTTCTATTCAGATCACTAAAACTTTCTCCGTATCAGCAATAAGGCAGTTTCTCACTTTCTTAGCATTCTTGGGTTTGGGAAGTAGCACTTATCATTTTCTTCAAGAGCTTTTCCACTGCATTTACAAACTTAGCTACATGTTTGGCACAAGGGGCCTGGCTTTAGGCCTATCTCAGCTTTCAACATGCCTTCATCACTAAGCTTCTTCATTTCTCGTTTGTGATCTAAAGTGGGAGACATGCGACTCTTCCTTTCACTTGAACACTTAGAAGCCACGGGAGGGTCATTAACTGCCCGAATTTCCATTCCGTGTCTCAGGAAACAGGGAGGCCCAAGGAGAGGGAGAGAAGTGAGAGGGAGAGAGGAGGGTGGGTGGAACAGCCAGACACACACATTGACCTAGTAAGTGGCCATCTTATGTGGGCATGCTTGGTGGTGCCCCCAGAACAATTCAAACAGTAACATCAAAGACCACTGATCACAGGCCACCACAGCGAATGTAATAATGATGGAAAAGTTTGAAATATTCTGAGAATTACCAAAATCTGACAGAAAAGAGACAAGAAGGGAGCCAATGCTGTGGGGAAAATGGTGCTGACAGACTTGCCTGACAAAGGGGTGCCACAGGCCTTCAATTTGTAAAAAAGACAGGATCTGCAAAGCACAATAAAGTGCAATAAAACAAGGTATGCCTGCACTGGGAAAGCTACTTTATTTATTTGTATAGAAACATGTGGGCTTCTGTTTTGTTTCAGAAAGAAGAATTCAGATAAACTTAGAAGGTACGAAGAAAACTATGTGCCTATTAAAAGCATCCACTTAACATTCAAAAATATATCTCACGCCTCAGAGGATTCCATCTCCTTGTTAAATTTAACATTTAAACGTAAAATGCAGCAATACTGCCACAAGACCAGCTACTTAAACCAGAAGATTCACTGTGTGGTGGAAATGCAAACCAGCTTGCCTTTTCAGGGTTAAGAAATCAGTTCGTACAAAAACCCCAAAATGAACATTGGGAAGATTACGGCAGGGTTCAAAAATACGTGTAGACCAGAGCAACAGAGAAAAGCCCAAACTACTGCCTAAAAGCCAGTGGCTAATGCACTGGCTTCTCAGCTGTTTCTAAGCCTTATCTAACGCCCATTCTATTACCAAAGTGCACTGGCAGTAAGGGGGGGTTATTTTTTAGATAAGGGAACAGAGCAATAGCCTACAGCTTGCTTTTTTCCCCACTTCTGCAGAGGTGCTAATGCCCCAGAGTAGCAACCCAGATAACTTCCTCTTTGCATAGAAAACACCGCCCCACACTTCGTTAATCCTGTTAATCATCCCGTAGATATCCCTCTGGCTAAAATCAAAAGGGAAACATTACCACAATCAAAACTGTTTCCCAAATAAAACACTGTTACCAAAATTCTTTACCTAATATCCAGTGGCAAAAGGAGAGTGTCTGAGAGGAACAGCTCAACTTCCAGAGTTAATGTATTACAAAGTAATCTCTCTGTTTCATCTATTCTATTTCCTACAAACTAACAGTCTTCAATTCGGAGATGGACACGAAATCTATACCAAATTTCCACCTACATGTGGATCCTCTAAAAGAGTCTAGGTTCATTTAAATAGTTAGTTTACATGGTTTATGCGATTTTGGTATTTACTTTCTTCTGACTAGAAATAGCTTGGTGCCATACACCAAAAAAACCAAAACATGGGAATTTTATCTTCCTTACTGGTTTAGTTGAAACCCTACTGGCCTGTAGGGCTGTTATGCTTGCTGGAGGGTACAGGAGAGGGGGAAAGGCATTACTGCTTGAATAATCAAACACTGGCTCAGAAAACAAAGTGATGTTAAAATAGGCTTCAACATGGAGCTTCTTACCAATAATCATTGCAGTGAATAGGTCTCTATATAAGAAATTAAACAGGAAAGGTTCATACCAGGCCTCAACTCCCACAATCGCAGTCACTATGTAGACAAAAGATATAGTCTGGAAGGAAAATGCAGACAAAAGCATACAAAGGCATTAATAGCTGGAAAGGTCAAGGAGCCTGTAATGCTGTATGTAGTGTTAAGTCTCGTAGTTTTAGTAAAAGCAAGAAGTACACTTAAATTTGATACTGTGGCAAGTCTTGCCTTTGAAAATATTTTTTTAAGCCAACAATACCATAAAATACCTAACTTCTAGACAATGCAAGCAACTGGCCATCATTTAGAACACTTTAAGGCACTCCAGGAACTGGTTAAGGTAGAGGCGGTCCAATTTGCCTACCCGATCACTGTCTTCAAACATTCCAATGTCTGAGGCTTTACTGGGACCTTAGGTGCAAATGGCCAAAATGGCAACACAAAAAGCTGGGCTTCAAAGGCAGGGAGAGTTAATAGCGAGCCTTTTAAGTAAAAGAAAAAAAGTATCTCTACGCATTGAAAGCTGGCAGTCAGTAAAGACCAAAAAGCAACAATTATATGTGCATATCTCTCTTTACAAAATTAACAGTTCAAAATATTTATTAGCAATTAAGAAACTTCATTTTTTGGTAATAATGACATTGTGACTATGGTTTTTAAAAAGTGCTCTTCCTATTTAGAGGATAGACGGTAAAATATTTATCACAGAATCTTGAGAATTTCCTTTAAAATACTTGGGAGGAAGGGTATTCACGAAACTAGACTGGTCATGTAGCTGCTGAACCTAAGGAACAGGTACACAAGGTTCACTCTGCTACTCCTACTTTTTTGTGTGTTTGAAATTTGCATAAATAAACAACAAATAATACAAGATTAAAAACGACATTATTTTTAAAGCACACATCAGTTCTAGCCAAAAAAGCATAAGGGCAATAAAGACAGGTTGATGAAGACTCCTCCCCTCCCCAAAAATTCATGGCACTGTTGAAAATGTAACACATACTTACCACCTGGCTAATGTCATATCCCCAAGGCAGGAAAAGAATCCCTGTATTATACTTTTCCCAGTGGGAGAGGATGAACGAAAACAAAACCACCCATAGTAGGAGATAAAGAACAAAAACACTGACGCCAGATGGTCCTCGTCCAAAGATGGAATACACAGTCACAACAAAGTAAACACATGACCAACTATCAAGGCCATGGTCAAAAAGCTCCCCTAAAGGGGTGCTGGAATTGGTTCTCCGGGCTTGCTTTCCATCCACACCATCTGCAAAAGAAACACATCACCACGGGGAAAGGTCAGCATCTGTACCAGGAGGGAGAAAATCTTCTTTAACAAACTGGAGAAACACAAAGCAAATCAGCATATCATAGGAATGATGAAGAAATGAAGTACAGCTACCAGCCAGTACTGTAAAAATCCACCCTCTAATTCCTACAGTTCAAAGGTTTCAGAACAAACCTTTGAACAAACAAACCTCAAACAAAAAATGCCTTAGTTCCTCAGAATTTAATCTAAAACTTAAAATATATTACATCAACTAAATGGTGTCAATTTTAGATGTGAGGACAAAGCATTGTAGTTGGACTCTGAATTCTTCCAATCGGCCTAACACTGCAGTTGTTCTGCTTGCCACAAATTCTCAGGCCTCCAGAGAATATTCAATAGTTATTCATTACAATTTCTCTAACCGCTCCTTGCTCTAGGATCCAAAAAACACCCTGAACTTTAGTCGTAACACCTACTTCATCTTGTTTGAAATTAGTCACTTTGTTACAAATGTACCCCTTCCTTGATTTTAAGCGCTTTCAGGAAAGGCTTTGCACGTAGTAGGTGTTCAGTAAATATAAGAATTAAATGAATCAAGGGGCGTCTGGGTGGCTCAGTCGGTTGACTGAGTCCGACTTTGGCTCAGGTCATGATTTCACAGGTCATGGGTTCGAGCCCCACATCGAGCTCTGTGCTGACAGTGCCGAGCCTGCTTCAGATCCTCTGTCCCCCTCTCTCTCTGTGTCCCCTCCACCACTCTCCCTCTCTCAAAAATTGATCAATAAGTTAAAAAAAAAAAGAATTAAATGGACTGATGTATTGAAACTGTACAATGCACTATTCCTGATGCTGTGAAGATTATAAGAATAATCTTAGAATAAACTAAGTTTGTGTCCTCAGTGTTTACAACTGAGAACGGAGACAACACATGGCGATTAAAGATACAACACATCCCAAACCACAGGAGAGTACGGAAAAGGGACAAGAACTCTTCAGGCTAAGATAATCGAGAGTGGCCTTCCAGACAAGATGATACCTGAGCGGGGACATACAGAATGAGTAGGATTTCAGTAGATAAGCGTGTGCTGTTTCAAGAGGAGGGAGTGCTATCGGCAAAAACAGCAAGATGGAAAAGCACATGCGTGTTCAGCTGACCACAGGAAACCAGTATGTAAAGAGGGCAGCAGGGAGGCTAGAAGGGAGGTTGGAGCCAGTTTAAAAGTTTCAGGGAGTATGAGGAGCTATGAAAAGGGTGTGAATAGGGGAATGACAAGAGTAAAAGTAGTGATGTGCTTCAGGAATATTCACCTGGCATCGGTGTGAACGGCAGGCTGGAGAGAGGACACAAATCGGTAAGGCCTACACTGAGATGGAATAGAGTGGGAATGAGAGGCTGGAGGCAGGTGAGATACTGAGAAAGCAAAAATGGCAATGTGGCAAAAGGTGGGTGGTGAGGCTGAAGGACCAGAAGATTCTCTCCAAAATCTCCCCTCTGGGTAACCAAGAGCACTGGTGCTAACAGAAACAAGGAAGCCCACAGAAGGAATGTGCCTGATGGAAAAGATGCCTGAGCTGCTGGCAGAATTATCCACATGGTAATGTCAAGCAACTCAACCTAAGGTACTTACTAACAACTCAGAAGATCTACAAGGGCTAGAGAGAAACACAGGAGTCATCTCAATAGTGATAAGTACCAAGGGAATAAGAGGAAAGACAAAGTTAAGGATAAAGCACAGTGAAACACCTTCATTTAGGGGCAGAAACAGAGGAGATGGGGTGTGGGGGGTGTAGGGAAAGAATGAGAGTGGGAAAATGGTAAAACCTAGGGCACCTAGGGTGGCTCAGTCGGTTAAGCAGATGACTCTTGATTTTGCCTCAGGTCATAATCTCACAGTTAGGGAGTTCGAGCCCCTCACCGGGCTCTGTGCTGATACTGGAGAGCCTACTTGGGATTCCCTCTCTCCCTCTTCTCTCTGCCCCTCCCCTGCTTGTGCTCTGTCTCAAAATAAATAAATAAACTGTTAAAAAATCTTTTTTTTTTTTTTTTTAAAGTAGGCCTTTAAAACCATTGTTGAAGGGATACATGACGGGGGAGTCCCAGATTCCTGCCCCAATACTACAGACCTCTGTCACACAGTGTTGAGAACTTTTCTGCTAGCTAAAATATTTCCAAAAAGTCTTTTCTCCTTATTTGCTGGCTTACTTTCTGATTTGTGGGGCAGCTTCTGTGCATTTATTACAAACACTAAATTCATGAACTGCATACTAATTAGGTCTTGTACAGCTTCCCACTGACCCCATTCCAGCTCCAAGTCTGGGGTCTAGGATGTTCTGTTTCTAAAAAAACAGAATGCTTTTTTAGAAAGGTAATTCGGGGCATATAGCATATATTATGACCAAAAAACAAAACAAAACAAAAAAAACCCACAAACAAAAACACCTCAGGAGGACCCGGAGCAGCACCCTGGGATCAAACACACTGATATTTCTGCAGCACAATGTAAGAACAGTCACACTGGTAGAACACAGTTTAAAAATTGCCTCATGTTAGTTCAAGGCAGTTTTGCAACAAATAGTTCATGTTCGGTCAGGATTTGTGCCAGAACCGTGGATGTGAAAAAGGTACACCGTAGAGCTCTGAGGACATGCTGCTAAAAGTCAGAGCCCTCAGGTCACTCTCACTTTTTTCGCTATTCCTCCCTGCCCTTGGCAACCGAACCCTAGAGCAGAAACTTTTTTTTAATATTTTGAAATGTTTTTTATTTATTTAGAGAGAGAGGGAGAGAGGGAATGCCAAGGCGGGCTCTATGCTGTCAATGCAGAGCCTGACGTGGGGCTCGACCCCACAAACCGTAAGATTATGAGCCAAAATCAAGAGTCAGATGCTTAAATGAGCTACCTAGGCACTCCCTATAGCCGTATTTTTTTTATATTTAATTTTTAAAAATATTTTTATTTTTGAGAGAGAGGCTGAGTGTGAGAGGGGGAAGGGCAGAAAGAAAGAGAGAGGGAGACGCAGAATCTGAAGCAGGCTCCAGGCTCTGAGCTGTCAGCACAGGGCCCAACGCAGGTTCGAACACATGAACTGAACCATGAGATCATGGCCTGAGCTGAAGTTGGACACTTAACTGACTGAGCCATGCAGGCGCCCCTACAGCAGAATGTTTAAGCCTGCTCATCTTTAAGAACAAATAAACAAAAGCTTCTGCCTAAAATGTAGTTTTTCACTAAGCTTTCTCCTAATTCTTCTAGACTTCACGCTCTTCCTTCCTCAAATTCTTGCACCTCTGGTCACCTTCAATGTCAGCATTTAATCATATACCAGATTATACTGGTTTTAGAAGTCATTTTTATCTGAAGAGATCTAAGCAACTTTAAGTCAGGGTCTCGTATTTTATACTCATTTAAAAACTATAATACTTAAAAAAATCATTAAAAAAAAGGGCGCTAGGGTGTCTCAGTAGGTTAAGCATCTGACTTCGGCTCAGATCATGATCTTGCACTTTGTGAGATTAAGCCCTGTGTAGGGCTCTGTGCTGACAGCTCAGAGCCTGGAGCCTGCTTCAGATTCTGTGTCTTTCTCTCTCTGATCTTCCCCTGCTTGTGTTTTCTCTCTCTCAGAAATAAGAAATGAATAAACTTAAAAAAAATCATTTTAAAAAAGTACTAAAAAATAAATTTTATAAATAAAAATGAAAACTATATACTGACTGCCTACTATGTGTTAGGCACTGTTCTCAATACTGGGGACATAGTCCTCAAAGAATGTACATTTTAGAGCAGAGAGACAAGTAGGCAATATGGTTTTGAGCACTATGGAAAAAAATAAAGCAGGAAGGAGGACAGGAGAATGCAGGACAAGCCATGCAGACAGAAGCAACAAGAAGCGTTCTTGGCAAAACAGACAGTTATGGCCTAGCACAGGGGCGAACTGATCACTTTCTTATTCTCCCACCCATTCCCCACCGTGCTCTACTGTAGCAGCTCTCTCAAAATTCCACAAATATCTGACGGGTCAGTACTGTTTCCCAAACTTAAGGCAAAAATGATGTCTTATTCCATCCAATTTCCCAAATTGGTAAATATTTTTTGTAAAGAGCCAGACAGTAGTAAATAGTTGAGGCATTATGGGCCATCAGGAGACACTGTTGCCACTACTCAACTTTGTCTATGTTGCAGAAAGCAAGCATAGAGCCCTTGCGGCTCCCTGAGCAGAGCCACGGTGGTCAGGAAGAACAAGGGCCTTACAAAGGGCAGCAAAAAAGGGGCCAAGAAGAAAGTGGTTGACCTATTTGCTAGGAAAGATCAGTATGAAGTGAAAGCACCTGCTACATTTAATATAAGAAATACTGGAAAAACACTAGTCACGAGAACTCAAGGAACAAAAATTGTATCTGACGGCCTCAAGTGCCATGTTTTTTAAGTGAGCCTTGCAGATCTACAGAATGATGAAGTTGCATTTAGAAAACTCAAGCTAATAACTGAGGATGTTAAGGGCAGAAACTGCCTAATTTCCATGGCATGGATACTTCCCGTGAGAAAATGTGCTCCATGGTCAAAAAATGGCAGACCGTGATTGAAGTTCATGTTGATGTCAAGCCACCGACAATTATTTACTTCACTTATTTTGTGTAAGTTTTACTAAAAAACGCAACAATAAGATTTGGAAGACTTTTACACTCAGCACCAACAGGTCCACCGTGTTCAGAAAAAGATAATGGAAATCATGACCCGAGAGGTGCAGACAAATGACTTGAGAGCAGTGGTCAACAAACTGATTCCTGACAGCATCAGAAAAGATGTAGAAAAGGCTTGTCAATCGATTTTTCCACTCCATGATATCTTCATTAGCAAAGTAAAAATGCTAGAGAAGCCCAGGTTTGAGTTGGGAGAGCTCATGGGGCTTCACGGAGAAGGCAGTAGTTCTGGAAAAGCTACTGGCGATGAGACCAGTGCTCAAGTTGAACAAGCTGATGGATATGAGCCACCAGCCCAAGAATCTGTTTAAAATTCAGCCATTTAATGATGACAAATAAGAAATCTTATTCATGATGTTTAAAAAAAGAAAAAAGAAAGCAAGCAGGCACAGACAAGTAAAGGAATGAATATAGCAGTGTTCCAATAAAATTTACTTATAAAAATAGACAAAAGGACAGGGTTGGCCTGCAAGAGGCAGTTTGCCAACTCATATCTTATTCTCTGCATCCCGAGCAATGAATGACAATATTTTCCATAGAGAAATGCAAAAACATACTTATTTTATTGAATAGGAAATCAGTAAGCCCTAGTTAAAATGAATTAAGCAGAAGAGAAAATGTTAATTTAGTGGATGGCTGTCCTTGCTGAAAGACTCACCAGCCATTGACTAAAATGAGTATTTGCCAATTTCTTACCTAGAGTGTAGGCTATGAAGTTGAGGATCCCCACTACAATCCAAACCCAATCGGGTACATGCTTGTGACCCGGCGCTGCAAAGGAAAGCACTCAGATTTTAGTACAAAGTAGGATCATTCTTACTGCAGCACATCCTGCTATTGAGAAATAGTCCTATTTATTAAATAGAAGTTAAAATATTTTACAATATACTTTCAATACAGAATTAGGTAAACGTTAAAATACACGAATAAACTGACAAAACCAAAGAAGCAACTGCCCAACCCCTCATAAATGACAGGTACTTATTTTGAGCTGTAATTATAACTCAAAGCTACCTGTTCATCTCTACCTGAAAATTATGTACATGCTAATAATGAAAATTAATGTTTTTGGAACTTACAAGATGCTTGTGTTTAATCTGCTCCTCACTGTTGACAATTATCCTACAAACATGTATTAAGCCTTCAATCTATATTCTCTCACTACTTATTAACTAGCCAAACAAAAGACCTTTTCATTTGGGTAACTAAGTATCAGGAGGTCTGGGTTCCAGGCCTGGCTCTATATTCCAGCAGCCATGTGACCATGAATAGATCATTTAACCTTTCCTAGCTTCCATTTCCCCAATATACTAGGACTAGATGGGTTATCTGGTCCTCTGGTTTCTATGATTTGGAGAAATACACATAATATTTACATATTTTTGGTACTCTTAATAACAAATTAATATGTTAGAGTAGTAAGAAAAATTAGTATTTCTAGTTATAAAACTTTTAAAGATGTTCTGAAGATTAAAATATAAATTTTTAAAAGCTACTCAGTATCAAAACCATGCTTAATAAAATGTAATCTTATTATTCACTTAGTACTTCATGATCTTCGATTGTCATCTTACTACACGTACAAAAGCTATGGCTTAAAATTTCAGTTGATAAAGGTAGGCATACATACAGTTTCAATATTCAGAATTTTTATAGTATCAAGTTGTAAGTGTTTGAAACTCTGAATTTTCCTACAAAAACAATGTTGTCAGTGACCGTTAACTTGTCCAGGTCAGTCCACGAAAGTCTGCTTAACCCCACAACACCGATGAATTTTAACACTAAGACTCTTTACTACATCATTTGTAAATATTCTTACTGGAACATATATACTCTGACTTAGAATACAAAAGATATTCATCTACATCCATCTTTCTATTCCACTCAACTCTATCAACTGGCTGAGCAATGAAAATAAACTCTTTCTCCCACTTATCCCCTGTCATCCCAAATACAGCCCGATTCTGTCCTAGGGTCTGGGGCAGACACAGGGCAAGGGAGGACAAGGACCATGAGGACAGCATCAAGTATGAAAGAAGACACTGGGGTCTGGGGTGGACGCAGACGACAGCTGCCTGCAAAAGCATTTTTCTCCCTTCCCCAGTGAGAGTCCCAACTTCCGTCAATAGCGTTTATGGTCTAAGAACCATTTTCAGAGCAAACCTGGAGTTATTCAAGGCAAACAGGGATGCCAAGCAGAGGGAAAGAGAGATCACATTCCCTTCAACATGGTGGGGGGGGGGGGGGGGGCATGGATTTTTCTTGCATAATTAGAAAAAGGGAAGGGATGTTTCTGGAACTGATATGTATGCTGGGCTCTGCTTATATTCGCTTTCAGGCAAAGTGTCACAGTCCTCATTACTCTGTCTTCTTAAAAATCCAATTATTCTTTAGTTATCAAAACCCCACTGCTTTTTAGACAGCATATCTAAATTAAGAAGCCAATTTGGTTTCTAGAAGTTTATGGAAACATAAACTACTTTCACAGTAACAGACTGTGAAAACACAACTTACTTTTACACCCAATTCTAACATTTTACACACTCTTATAATAACCAAAACTTCTCCAAAAGACAAGCATATTAATTGAGCCAGAAAACAATATGCCATTTTTCCCTATTTAGACATTTTAAATTTTATATTAAAGTAATAATCTTACCTGAAGCATAGAAGTCAGGATCAAAATATGCCATGAGTAGGAAATTGAACACGACCAGCAGAAAGCCAGAGAAGGTTATCAGATTTGGAGCCAGCCAAGTAGGAAATACCTATTTTTTTTTTTTCAAAATAATTAAAGTAAAGGAATCGCTCAACATGCAAATTTAAGTCATAATAAAAGCTATAAACTTGACAGAGCATATATAGGAGTTATATACACTAAAATGTAAACCACAATGTTCAGTTGATAGAAATAAGCATTTCATTCTTCTATTTTCTGTATTTTAAATTCTATAATCAACAAACTTATAGTCATGATATTACAGTTATTTTAGAAAATGTTTAAATGCATTTTATAAAAATGATAAATTCTAGTATAAGAAAATAAACTTATACTTCAACAATGAAATAAATCAAAAGGTATGTGACTAAGGGAAAGGAGGATAGGAGAGGGAGTTTCTCTGTACATCTTACTAAACAAACAGTTACATCCATAATACCCCTTAAAATATTTAAAACTTACTAAAGCCTACGCACAAGCTTATTAATTGTCTTACCTTTACTATAGTATTCCAAAATGGGTGCATGACATACAGAGAGAGTGGATTGGTATCCATAGCACTGTACTGTTAAGAAATGAAAAGAGAATATTCAGCTCTCCTTGCACAATGGCAAGTAGTATAGTATTCCTGGGGTGACAATAAGATTACAAAAATAACTGGAGAATATGTCTATTCACATGATATCCTGCTCTAAATAACAAAACTGGAGGGACAATGTAAATGGGGCAAAGACAGTCAAGTACAGCCAGATTTCTTTTTTTCACTCAACCAACTTGTATAATGTCCTAATGCTTCGTTAGGGAAATTTATACTGCTTCCGAGGTCTCACTTACAATGCAAGATCAAAACATGCACACTGTGTACATTCCAACACAGACTTTCTCAGCCTCCTCCTGATGCACTTACTAGCTGCGCAATCTTGGGCAAGGTTATTAGTCTGTTTTAAGTTTGTTCACCTACCTGTAGATGAGGATGATACCTCAAAGGACTGCCATAAAAATTAGGAAAATTAATCATATGCCTGAGTGCTATGCATTAGTTATTATTAAATGTGCCTTAACCACCGAAGGATGACAGATCCCTTTACGGCAGGAAAACAGATCGCATAAATAAGCGAAGGAAGACAACAACAGGTTAGGGTTCTGTGGTAATCAAGTTCATTCCCTAATTATTGAGCTATTTAGTAAAAATTCAAAGGCAAATATAACAAATAGACACACATGTACTGGAGTACCGGGGAAGCTGGAGGCACTCTCCTAGGTGTGGGGAAGAAGGGATCCTTAACTGGTAAGGGATCATTCCCACCTCAGAGAGTGGCAGTATTACAACTCGTCCGGAGGACATTTACACGATGTCACAATAGTCAAATGTCTGAAAAAAGATGTGCATTTTTTAAACATTTTTTGTAAGTCTGTTATCTTAAGAGAGAGAGCGTGCAAGAGAGAGCGGGGGAGGGGCAGAGAAAAAGGGAGAGAGAATCCCAAGTAGGCTCTGTGCTGTCGGCCCAACGTGGCGCTCAATCCCACGACCGTGAGATCATGACCTGGGCCTAAATTAAGAGTCAGACACTTGAACTGACTGAAGCCACCCAGGCACCCCAAAAGGTTCTGGGTTTTTTAAAATTTATTTTGAAAGAGACTGTGAGCAGGGGAGGGGCAGACAGAGAGGGAGAATCTCAAGCAGGCTCTGCTGTCAGCGCAGAGCCCGACACAGGGCTCGAACCCATAAACCGTGAGATCATGACCTGAGCCGAAATCAAGACCTGAACCCTAAACTGGATTAGCCACCCAGAAGCCCCCCTAAAAGTTCTATGTTCTATATTTATGCTTAGTATGTACATAAAATAAGTAGTAAGCATTTGAATATCTAATTTTTTTTAAAAAATCATAAAGGTCAAAATTTCTTCCTGAATGCTTCTGAATATGCAAGAAATATTTTCTTATCAGTGTTTCAAGACTCAAGACTGTGATGGAACAAAAAAAAGTAAATAAACAGAAATAACTTAAAATACTGGGGCAAAGACAGACAGCTAGTAAGTCAAATGACTGAACAGACTCCAGGTCTGAGCGCCTCCCTTTCTCCACCCCATTCTGACTGACATGGGATGAGAGGGACAGAGGATCTGAGCTAGATGGTGGCAAGAAAATGGAGAGGAAGTCGCCAGCTACAGCAAGAGGCTGTGGGGCTTCAGCCAGACTCCAGGCAGGAGCCTGCTTAAATGCATGTTACTTTTCTGACTAAAATCAATTCGTGGGGGGCCTGGCTGGTTCAGTCGGAAAAGCACACGTGACTCTTGATCTCAGGGCCTGAGTTCAAGCCCCACACTGGGTGTAGAGATACTAAAAAAAATAATAATAAACTTAAAAAAAGTTTTCTCTAAAAATTTCTTTTTAAATAATAAAATAAAATAAACTTGGACTTGCACAGCTCTCTACAGGCCACAAAGCCTTTACACATAATAGATACCACTGCACCTGAACTTCTATGGAATGAGGGGTCCTCAACTGACAGGACCGCCTGGATTTAAGTCTTCGTACCTGAGGACATGGAACCAGTAAGAGCCCCTGGAGACCGCCAGGGACAGAGGGACCCCGGGCCCCTCCACAGAAGTCGGCACCCAGACCCCCTCGAAGTAGCCAGTGGGTCAGATAAACGGGGAAACCATGAATTTCAAGTCCACCACCTACTGCCAAGTACAAAAGCTGTAAGGAGTCCAAATCAGAAGGAAACTATTTAAGACATCACATGACTACCTGATACGGTGTACAAAGTACAATGTTCTTAATTCGAATGTTTGCTGAATGAGTGTCATTTAGCAGTGTTCCATAATTTAGATCTACAACGAGGTCCTTAAATGACAGTATTTTGGTCTGAGAAGCTCCTCTTTTTAAATCCTGAAGTTTTGCCTCTAAGTTTTGACTTTAGGAGACCAGTAGTATGAAAAGAACGCAAAGCTAAATTCAAGAAAGTCAGTCTGCCTAAATGGACCTTTCACAGCTAAGCTCAAATACAGCAAGAAAATGAAATAGGAGATTACAAAAGGCAGTGAACAATAGACCAGAAGGACACTCCGTGCTCCGTGCTCTACCTTACACACCCGCATGTTCCTCAAGATCACATATCACTTAATATAAACAAACTTAAAACTGCCTTCTGAATCAACAGGAGGGAAAAAGGACAATTCAGACCCTCCCCATGCATGAAAACATAGGTAAAACATAAACTTTTAAAGATGTGAAACTAGATTCAGGTATTTGTTAATGCTTATTAAATATATATTTTATTTTCTATTGGAATGGTATATACCCGAGTGTCTTAGCCCGGCTAGTAATCCAGTGCCAAAGCTCACTGTGACTTTACCTCCAGTCTACAAGGCCAGATGAAGCTAGCGCTCTGGAGAAATGCTTGGGAACCACAGCCTGGGTTTGAGAAAATCGTTTCAAGGCAAAATCTCAGAATCACAAGCGTTCTGAAGATGTCTAGTCCTTATGTGCCGGACCCTCGTCTATGCAACTAGGTAAAACAGTCATCTGGCCTCCTTTTAAATGCCTCAGGGGCAAAACACTCATTATTTCCAGAAGCAACCCAACCCATGTTAAACTAACTCCTCTATACACTAACAAAACCCTCCCCTTGCCCCGTCTTTTCTATCCTGTTTTCATTTTGTCTTACAAAGTTAAGTGAACAGGGGTCCATTTTTTCTTCCAAACAACAGTGCTTCAAATATCTGAAGACCGCTCTCTCCCTGTCAGAGCTACATCTTCTCGTCACCTGCTTAAACATCTTATGCCCCTCTTGCTGCTCCTCTTGCCACGCTTTCAATCTTCTTTCTCATCTAGGTCGTCTTTAGACCAGAGCTTGGAAAGCTTTTCCGGAAAGCATCAGACAGTAAATATTTTAGGCTCTGCAGGCCATGTGGTCTGTGTAACAAACACTCCACATTACCACTACCACTGAAGCAAGCAGTCACAGAAAACAGGTAAACATATGGGCATGGTTGTGTTCCAGTAAAAGGTTAATCACAAAAACAAGTGCCTGAAGGCTTTAGTTTGACAATCTAGATGCCAGACCATCCCAAATGTTAACCCGACATGTGACACAAACATGATCGGGGCAAAAGAAACATTTCATGTAGTGCAGGAGTAGAAAGAACAAGACCATAAAGCTCCTCTTCCTCAATGACTTTGTTTCTCTGATGCTCAACATAGTAATTTCCCGTGGCAACAAGAGCATCCTGCAGACGTAAGCACAACCGCACATCTGGCCTGCTTTTCCACCTTTCTCTATGCTAATATGAGGTTGACTATGGAACCTAGTACAAGACTCTACATTTACCGTTATCACATTTCATCTTACTGGATTCAACCCATCTTTCTATCCCTTCCAGATCTCTTCAGATTCAGACTCACTTATCCAAGGTGGTCATGATGCCTCTCCAAACACTCAGCATGTCAATGTGTCATGTGCTAATAATAACACCTTCACCTACGTCTCTGTAAAAATGCAGATCAAGACAGAACTTCTAAACATTTCCCTCAAGATTGTTCTCAGTATAGTGAATAATTGTTATTCAGGTGTAGAATTCTGTAGTCATCTACGGCAATTAGTCCATCTTGCCCATGAGAAAAAATTCTCTTAAAATCTTAAAATCAGAATTACTTTAGATTACATTTTGCTAAAAATTAGAAAGGTTCAGAGCTTTTTTTTTTAAACTTCAGTACAAGTCAGAAAATAGAGCAGAGTTCACTCATTCATTCAGAAAGCCAACAAATATTTATGATTGAATACCTATGATTGTGCCCAGCAAATTTTTGCTAGACCCAGTGAAGAGGATGATGAACAGACCAAACGTTCCCTATGCTCACCAAGTCTACTCTTTTGTGAGACAGACAGTAAACGCAAACAGGGGGAAATCACAAGTTGTGTTAAATACTGTGAAGGAACTAAGAGGGTACTTTGCAAGTAGGCCAAGGGGCAGGGAGTATGCCTAGTCAGAATGGTCAGGGAAAGCTTCTCTAAGGGACACTTCAGCTGGGTCCTAAAAAATGAGAAGACTGGCAAGGAACATATGAGATATTATAGTGAGTGATATTATAGTGAGTGATGTTATAGAGAATGATATTATAGTAAGTGAAAGAAGCGAGACACTAAAGAGAACATGCTGTTGTAGATTCTATTTATATGAAGTTCAAAAACAGACAAATTAATTTATGGCAAAAGAAGTCGTAATAGTAGTTTGATGAGAGAGACTGACTGAGGGCCTTCTGAGTTGCCAGAAATAATTCATTATTTTGATCAGGGCGGTGGTTATATGGGTATATACATAAGTAAAAATTCATTAAACTAGGGGCACCTGTGTGGCTCAGTCGGTTGAACATCTGACTCTCGATTTCAGCTCAGGTCATGATCTCACGGTTCGTGGGACTGAGCCTGCGCCAAGCTCTGCACTGATAGCACAGAGCCTGCTTGGGATTCTCTCTCTCCCTTTCTCTCTCAAAAATAATAAAACAGAATAAAAAATTTTTTAAGTGTCATTAAATTAGACACTTAAGATCTGTGCATGCATTTATGTGTAACTTATACCTAAAAAAAAATAGAAAATAGAGAATATATATGTGGCAGTGTGCATGTGTGGGCACATGCACCCATGCATACTGCAGGGAGGGGAGTGCGTGCCAGGCTACCTTCCAAGCAAAGAGAACAAAATGTGCAAAGACCACAAAGCTAGAAATACTTTAAATGCTGGAAGAAGGCCAATGCAGCTATAGTATAGTGAGCAAGGAAGAGAGGTATGTAAATGAGACTGGAGATGTGGGCCCACACGGCTCACCCAGACCACAGGGAGCTAGATTTTATTCTAAGCCCAATGCATGTCCTGATTTACCTTTTTAAAGAGTCATAGTGATTACAGTGTACAAAATGGACCTGAAGGGTACCAAAGTGCAAACAGAGGCCAGTCAGAGACTTAAAGTGCAGCAGGCAGAGAGGATTATGGGTTAGACTAGTAGTAGTACAATAACTTCTAAATGACTTCCAAATATGCTGTGATGTACACAGTTTTGAGGACATTAAAAATGTGAGACTCCCCTTAATTTAAGAAGGAAATTGGCTCTAATGAAAGGAAAACTATGAGACCACCTCCTTTGACATAGTATTCCTTTATAAAGGTGCTGTATTTTACAAGTCCCTTCTCTGTACTGATAAGAAAACTGACACAAACTGACACACTTGCACTAAATACAGAGCTCTGGACAAATTATTAATTAGACTGAGGCCACTGTCCCAAGTAATGCTCTACTATCTAGAATCAGCCAGCAGATTTCCCCTGCTTCGTTTGTCTTGTAAGCAGTGTAAGGAGAACAGGACTCTTACTGTGAAAGGAATCTTAATATAAGGCCTGTCCTTACTTACCTGAAATATAAGCTTTCATACTTACGAAACACATCTGGTTTACTGTAGTAATCCATAAAACGTGGCTCAAGTGCAAGTTAACAGTAGTTCATAAACTGCACTTATTGTTAATCACTTCAGGTTGCAAGCAAACTCAAAATGACATTTCTAATTTTTAAAACTTATTTCCAAAATTCTTGAGTTCACAATTATTCACGTTTTTAGGAGTACAAAGCAAGATTTCCACAATGAGCCAGTTTTAGTTCACAACTGGGTTCATTATATGAAATTATCATATTTGTCACTCACACCAACCTTTCAGACATCTCTAAAATGAAACACACACATTACCAACCTCTCGTAAAACAGGAGAGAGAAAGAAAGAGTCAACTCTTTTTTTCCCCCCTGTACAACGAAGCTTGGTGTCCGGTACAGCACCAGGGTACCATCCTGAGAACAGACCCTTGCTGACAGGGATCATGACTCAATCACGCTTAGCTGTTTACGTCTTGATGGGTTAGAGACCATCGTGGCCAACACGTACTCCACCAACCACTGCGGGAGCAGAGTTCTTTAGCAGTGGCTTCCCAATCCTCCAGGCTATTCACTTAAGCACAAAGCATAAAACAAGGAATCTCTATTTTAAAAACTGTTATTCACTCAACAAACTCTATTTAAAAATTATTATTCACTCAACAAATAGCAAGGCAATCAAAAGGGCAGCCTCTCACATACAAATAAATGTAGGACTCACTGAGCACTGGGATGTAAAGAAACAATTAAGAGAATAGAGAAGACTTCCCAACCTCATCTTTTCTGCTTCTGGCACCCAGTAGCCTGAGCTCAATAAACACATTTGAATGTTTGCAGATAAACGAAAAAATGCATGATTTTTTCTGCAGGTTTAAGTAGTAGTACAGTTAATGTATCCATGATAAGAGGCATTACTTCCTTCACCAGATCTATTTTTCCCTAGAAACTAGTCCACAACAGCTTTTTTTTTTTTTAAGTTTCTTTATTAGTTTTGAGAGAGCACAGGAAAGAATGTGTGAACAGGGAAGAGACAGAGAGAGAGGGAAACCGAAGGGGAAGCAGGCTCTACACTGAGCCCAAGGCAGGGCTCTAACTCCCAAACTGAGATCATGACCTGAGCCGAAGTCAAGACACTTAACCAACTGACCCACCAGGGCGCCCCCTCACCTCCCTTTTTAAGTAGGTTTCATTCTCCACATGGACCCAACAAAGGGCCTGAACTCACAGCCTTGAGATCAAGGCCTGAGCTGAGATCAAGATAAGACTTTCAACTGACTGAGCCACTCAGGCATCCCATTCCACAGCAACTTTTAGCTTCACAAGGGAAAATTCTTCCTCTTCCCCTATTAATATCATGTTTACATTTGTATAATGTTTTATAGTTTCCACAGAACAATGACAGGGGTACTCCTATTTGATATTGTAAGACAGATTATTCCTTCTTATATTACACATGAAGAGACTATGAAATTCAAAGATTCTAACAGCTAATAAACAGAAAGGTCCGAACTGTAAGTCCTTTCTAATTCATCCTGGAATACGTCTATGAAATCGATCACTTTGTTTGAAAGCAGACTACACTTTCTTGGCTCAAATACAATGGTGACCTACCTAAACCCAATTTACTGAAATCATTATTCTCATGATATCCTCCAAAACACATTTCTTGTCTTCCAATTTGTGGCAAACACAACCTAAAGGAATCCCCAGGGAGTCAAGCCCTTGAATAAGCAATCCCTTCCCCTTGGTTCATTCCACTCCCCTGAGGCAGACCCTGTGACTAGTTTCTAACCAACAGAATATAGCAAAGGTGACAGATGTCACTGCCTTGATTCGGATACACTATATGACAAAGGTGTTGAGAGACGTCACTTCCATGTTACATTTCATTACCTAAGTCTTCATCTTCGCAGCTGCAAGAAGCTTCCTGCTGGCCTTTAAGAAGGAAACAGAGATGATGGTGAGGGCCACAGGGCAGGGAAAAATGGGAAAACTCTAGGAGCTAAGAGCCTCTGCCCTAGAGCTGGAAAGAAGTGAATACTAACAACCACACAAGCCTGGATGAGGGGTCCCAAGTTCCAGATAAGAATGCAGCCCAGATGAAACCTTAACTCAGCCCGGTGAGACCCTGAACAGAGCAGCTGGCTAACAGTGCCCAGACTCCTAACAGAAGCTGTGAGATAATCCATGTATGTTGTCCTATGCTACCAAGTCTGTGATAACCTGTCACCCAGCAGTGGGAAACTAGTGCACAATTCCCAAAGCACTACGTCATCTTTTCTACAAAAGAGAGCTTGAGGCTCCTATCCACAAGGTCAAGAATACCTGATGCCTGAGAGCTAACATACTATATTACAGTAATAGCGTTTCTTACTGCTTTACATCCGTTCCTTGGTTTTTATTAACTGCTCTTCAGACTGCAATATAATTGAATACTTCTTTGATGAGGTGGTTCTCAAACTGTAGTCACCAAACTGAACCCAAATTCTTGGGTCCTGCCCCAAACATACAGAATCGGACACTCTGAGCACAGCCCAGCAGTCTCTTTTATCGGACCCTCCTGGTGATTCTGAAGCACACTTAGGTTTGAGGAGCACTGCCCTCCTGAAAACAAACATGAACGGCACTCCCACAACTCCACCGCTGAAGGACAAACTACACCATTAGTCTAGTGCCCAACCTCTATTCCTCCTCATGGTAACTTCAAATAGTGAAGTGTGAGCGAGAGACAAGATAAGAAAATTCAGAAAGTACTCACTATAAGGTAGATCATTATCGAAACTGAGTGAGTTAATATTTGTAAATATCACAACCTGTGATCTATTCACAGATGAGGAAACCTGGTCAAAAATGACACTAAGTTACTCAAGGTCATAATGCTAGTATGTAGTTTCTAACTAAATATTAATTCCCAGAGGTGCCTGGGTGGCTCAGTCGGTTAAGTGTCTGACTCTTGATTTTGGCTCAGGTCATGATCTCACAGTTTGATGAGTTTGAGCCCTACACACCGCATCAGGCTCTACACACTGACCACACGAAGCCTGCTTGGGTTTCTCCCTCTCTCCCTCTCTCGCTGTCCCTCCCCAATTCGCACTCTCTCTCTCTCAAAATAAATACGTAAAAAAAACTTTAAAAAAATTAGACCCAAAGCTACTTATTTAATCAAAAGACATTTATCTCAATTAAAGCTAATAGTATATGAAATGTTCTTAATACTTAACAAAATGTAAGACGAGTAAATACAATCATCTACTCGCCTCTGATAATAATTTTTAAATGGGAGAAAATAAAAACAGTTCTTTCTTCTTCACTGCATTTTTCCCATCTGCAAATATTAGACACAAACCCAATTAGGCATGTCATTGAAGATCTTTATTTGAATGTTTCTATATCTGCTACAAAACATCCACTAAGTGCAAGGCAAAGTTTACCTTTCATTGTTAGATTTGAGAGGAAGCAAAGCATGAAGAAAATGGACTCCTAACCAGACTGCTTGGGTTCAAATCTCAGCTTTGGGACCCTGAACAAGTTACTTCAAATCTCTGTGTCTCGGTAAAATGATAGTACCCCTACCTCACAAGGCACTTGGAAATATCAAATGAGATCATATATGTAAAATACTTAAAGCAATGCCTGGTATATAGTAAATGCTATATAAATGTTTGCTATCATTGCCATTATTATTATTTAGTATCTACAACAATATTGCCCTTGCCATTTCAACTTTCCTTCATTGGGCTCACCGGGCTCAGCCTGGTACCTTACTTCCTTAGACCTAATTTACCATGGTCTTCCCGGTCTCTGTGCTTTGGTTCCCCCTCCCAATCTCTCTAGAACGTTTCTCCAACTCTCCCTGATGCTCTGGGCAAATTCTTATTCAGCAAAGTTCTTCACATTTAAACATTATAGGAGTTAGGAAAACAGCCATCATCAGTGAACTGATAATTGAGAAAGGAGTAAAACAACCGAGATGTTTCCAAAAAGTACCTAAAAATGGGGGGCCTTCTACCCACCACCTTTGCCTTTCTGTCATTCTGCAGCAGTTCCCCACCCAGCCTTCTTTCACTCCTTCTGAGAGACTCCTCTCCCAGCTATGAAAATAATTCTTTCTCTGAGACACTGACAAATCTATACCTAAGGCCACTAAAATACTTTTCAAGCCTTAGAAATGTACTTATAGGTGGGAATGGGCAGCTCCCCCAATCTACATAAGGAGATCAAGCACAACTAAAGAGGAGTTATGTCTGAATTAACTGTCACATATCTAGATAACGCCATAACTAACATGTTCCTATAGCTGGCCTGCAGCCATAAGGAAAAAGCAGAAGTTTAAGAATTTCTCATGTGTCTACTGTGGCCCCGAAGAAAGGTGTTCTGACCTTTGAAATCATTACAGAAATATCCCTCTGGTAGAGGGGAAGTCATCCACAAGTGATATTTCTTTAGAACATGAAGTTTTCTTTGTTTTAATTCCCTGTCCACAAACCACACCATCACATGGCCCCAGCCAAGAGAAGTGCCCTGCACAAAAGATTACCCTTATCCTGCCCGATTCAGCATCATGTATCAACTTAAATTATAATTATGCTTCTGTGCTCTAAGGATCAGTCTCTCAGGAGTTTGTTTACTCAGGAGATAGGAGTTAATAATACCTCCTCCTTGGGATATCAAGAAGGTTAATAAATCTTAGACCAAACATACCTTAGGTAATGTTATTACCATGGTACCTTTACAGTGTTAATGCTTCACAAAACCCTTACCTCGGTGGCTATGGCCTCTATCCACCCAGTCCCCTTACCGGAAAACCTGAGTCATCCCAGACTCCTCCCCATCCCTCATCCCTTCACTCACACCACCAACACCACCAGCTAGTCCGTCATCAACCCCTGTCAATTTTTAATCTTAAATCAAGGATCACAAACAGGGATCAGGAGGATACACAAAACAAAGCAGGACTGAATGACATATGTTGACTGGTAGAAAATGGCAAACTGGAGAGGAAATCCCTTTTTTATTTTTTTTTAATTAAATGTTTTTATTTATTTCTAGGAGAGAGAGAGAGAGAGAGAGAGAGAGACAGTGTGAGCAGGGGAGGGTCAGAGAGAGAGGGAGTCACAGACTGAAACAGGCTCCAGGCTCTGAGCTGGCAGTCAGCACAGAGCCCGAAGCGGGGCTAGAACCCACGAACAAAGAGATCATGACCTAAGCGAAAGTCGGACGCTTAACCGACTAAGTCACCCAGGCGCCCCAGGAAATCCCTTTTTTAAAGAAGGCAAGCACTATTTAGCTTCAGGGGGGCCTCATGAAGAGGAAGCTTGGGGCCAATGTTGTCCACTATTCTGGTTTTTCGTTTTCTTTTTTTTAAGTAGGTTCAGGCCCAGCACAGAGCCTATCATGGGGCTTGAACTCATGACCCTGAGATCAAGACCTGAGCTGAGATCAAGAGTCAGCCACTCAACCGAGCCACCAAGTCTCTCCTCACTATTCTGGTTTTTCAAACTCATCCAGAAATCTGGATTTTTATGGGGAAGATGCTAATTTTTGAAACAAAGTATGTGTGGGCCAATAAAAAGTATCTGCTGACCAAATTCAGTGGGTAGGCTAACCAGTTTCTACTGCTATCTTTAAAATACGCAGTCCACTGCTTTAGATTCAGGCCTTCCTCATTTCTTACTTAGGTTTATGCAGAAGGATCCTAAAAAGTCTCCAGATTGCCCCATCCATTCATTTTCTACAAGCTGCCAAAGTAAGCTTCCTAAAATTAAAATCTGATCCTATTTAAAATCAAACCACTCCCCCAAGCCTACAGCATTACAATGCGCCTAAAAATCACCTGAGATATTCAACATGCAGATAACAGTAATCTACCTAATCTGAATCTCCCGAAGAGAGGCTCGGAATCTGCTACTGAAATATCTTCCCAGGTGATTCTGATGCTGATAGTCCTTAGGCCACAGATCTGTCTAAAGGATAAAATCTAGAATTCCTTTCCACCAAAGCATCCTGTTTGACAGAGCCCCACCTCCCTTTCTTCAGCCTCATCTCCTGCCCCTCCCACCATTATGCCTAAAATCTGCCATCTTATGGTTCCCAGAAAATACTCTCAGGCCTTCACTCCTCTTACATTCCACTGCTACTCTGTTCCTTTACTGCCTCTTCTGGTAATGTGGGGCCTACTCAGCTTTATATTTCTAGACTGAGCTCTGCCTTTCCCTCCATCCCCTCTCTGGAGCCTTCCTCAGCTTTAACCCGCACTCCCTGGAGCTGCTTCCCTCTCCTCTCCCATAGTAGCCGGCACTTACCTAACTGCATTCACTATCTATCTATAACAGTTTATTTACTCGCCCAGGTGCCACTAGCTTAATTTTGCAGCCCCAGTGCTATGCCTGACACAGACCAGGCCCTCAATAGATGCTTACTGAATAAACAGAAGCAAACTGTATGAACCAGTAAGGGTGAAGGCCAGATTCTTTGAGCATTTCCATCAAGACGCACAGTCTCTCTTTACAACCTGTTGACTGCAAGATACTAATGAATTCACAAGTATCAGAGTTTCCCTAATCAGGCTGTTGTCAGCATGCAGGGCATAACTACCCTAAGAGCAGAAACCAATTCATCATAAAATTCTATTCAGGAAACCAAACAAGGTATTTCAAAGAACACTTACCTCCTCGCCAAAGCAAAATGATGCAACTTGAAACTAGCTGCTACACTATCAATTAAACTATTCTTCCCTTGGGTCAGATTACATAAACCACAGTAGAAGTTTCACCCTTAGGTAAGTGGCAAAATCCTTCAACTAATAAAGACCTGGCCAAAGAAAGGACAGTAGAAAGGAGGAATAAGCCTCACAAATGTAAAACCCCTCAATATAACTGTCCAAAGGTACATTAATAAGCAACAGAGAAAATGGTAGTTAAACCCCTGACATTTTCACATTCAAAATACAGAAGTATCCTTCTGATATCCAAGAGACACACCGCTCCCTTTTACCATATTTCCAAAATGTTTTATATTCTCCCACACTTTCATTCTTTCAATAAATATTTGTTGAGTGCCTATTCTGCTCATACACTAGACCCTGGTCATGTGGAACAAGACAGCTATAGGCTACCCTCCGAGAGCTCGTATTCTAACAGAGAAGGCAGACTCTCAACTAATTATTCATCTGCTTAATAAAACCGCGGTAACACGATGGAGGACACAAGTGTTAAGACAGCACATAACATATAATCCATCCCATGCCTTCTTCTGCACCGAAAAGCAAATGTCTTAGTTGCTTACTACAGAAATCTAATTACCACTCTACGTGTGCACCTCTTTCCGCAGTTTTTCTGAATAACAGCCAGGTTCCCAACTGTAGCTCTCAGATGTACCTCTAGGGAGACAAAGAAATTAATCAAAAGTAATTTTACCACCAGCAGCTTTTATAGTATCAAATTTTCTCTACATCTCTTTGCTGTCATAAACAGGGTCACATTGGGGAATAAAAGTCTCTTGACTGTTTTGGTCATACCCATTTATGGGATGATCTTCTTCAAAAGCTGTTTTAGGGGCACCTGGGTAGCTCAGTCGATTCAGCGTCCAACTTCAGCTCAGGTCATGATCTCATGGTTCGTGAGGTCGAGCCCCACATTGGGCTCTCTGCTGTCAGCGCGGAGCCCACTTTGGATCCTCTGTCCCCCTCTCTCTGTCCCTACCCTGCTCTCACACGCATGTGCTGTCTCTCTCTCAAAAATAAACATTTTTTAAAAGCTGTTTTAGGGGCGTCTGGGTGACACAGTCAGTGAAGTGTCTGACTCTTGAGCTTGGCTTAGGTTATAATCTCAGCTTGTGAGTTTGAGCCCCACATCAGGCTCTGTGCTGACGGTGCAGAGCCTACTTGGAATTCTGTCTCTCCCTCTCTCTGACCCTCCTCAGCTTGTGCTCTCTCTCTAAATAACAAAATAAACTTTAAAAAAAAGCTGTTTTAATTCAATAAGCACTTATAAAGCCCTTCCTATTAAAGACCACACAATGGGAATGTGTGATCTTTAGGAAAAAAGTATCTCTGCTGCAATTGACATGCCAGTGAAAACTGACAACACAAGATTTTCCTTTGGGACACCTCTGGATTCATATTTTTAATATAAGCAACAGTACTCAGTAAGGAACCCTCTACTAGACGAAGCTTAGGTTATATATTTGTGACTCTCCTTTTAAAATGACATCCACACACTATATTTTAGTGAACATTGGACGCTTGCTAAACTGACCTTTGTTTTCCAGGATGACAGGAAATCTGCTGTCAGACACAGGAAGTGAGTCAGATCATGGAAGAGGTGAAAATATAGGAACAGAAAAGCACACTAAAATTTCCTGTAAATTAGAACACCTACCTAGTTGGAAATATAAATGTAAGAAAAAGTAGATTCCATGATACAGACACTGGCGCCAATGAAACAGCTACCTCTCTGGCACTTACCCAGAAAGCAGATCCTAGTAAGGAGAACAAGTTTGGTTTCTGTTTTTTATTTTAATATAATTTATCGTCAAATACACTTACATACAACACTCAGTGCTCATCCCAAGTGCCCTCCTCAATGCTCATCACCCATTTTCTCCTCTCCTCCACAACCCCCAACTCAGAAAAAAAGTTTTAGATGTCAATATTTACAATGCAGAAGAGATAACAGAAAGGGAGTAGAGCTGAAAGCAAAACAGGAGGTATCTGGGTTAATGACCTTCTTTAATGAAGTTGTAAAGCCCTGGCCATGGTTACCGAGAAGGCTATGGAACTTCCTTCCACTTAAATTTTAAAACATGTCAGCACCCCAGGTCAAAACTGTATTATGATACTATATTGCTTGAAAGCAGAGGAATGTACTCTGACTTGCTACGTTCCTTTACAGTTTTTCCAATTCTTACTAGGCAAGATCCATTATGATTTCCTTCAGCTACTCGTTCCTTCTACATATTTATTGGGTTCTTAGTATGTATAACAGTACTGCGCTCAGGCCGTGGTGATCTGTAAGACAAGTCTAACCACTTGGGTATTACTTTCTAATAGGGAGATACACTAACACATTCCATAAAGGAACAGAGGGTGCTCTAACAGCACACTTAAGGGGAGAGGAGAGGGGCGCCTGGCTGGCCCAGTTGGTTAAACATCCAACTTTGGCTCACGCCATGATCTCACTGTTCATGGGGTGGAGCCACGCATCAGGCTCTGTGCCCACAGCTCAGAGCCTGGAGCCTGCTTCAGATTCTGGGTCTCCTGCTTTCCCTGCCCTTCCCCTGCTTGTGCACTCGCTGGTGCGCGCACTCTCTCTCTCTCTCTCTCTCAAAAATAAACGTTAAAAAAGGAGGAGGGCTTAGGGAATGCTTCTCTGAGGAAGTAACACTTAAGACAGGAAGATGAATATAAATGGGAAGCAAAGCTACATTCCTGGCAGAAGTAGCAACATTAAAGATTTGAAAAAGAAAAATGGCAGGAGGGAGGAGATGGCTACTAACACTGTCAGGGGCAGACAGTGAGAGGCATGACATGGACACGAAGCTGCAGACAGGCAAGGACTACATCATTCAGAGTCATGTAGATCGTGTTATGGATTTTTTGGACTTCATTCCAAGAGCAATGGGAGGACAGGGGTGGGTTTTAAGCAAAGGGATATGTGGCCAGATGCACATTCTTTTAAAGATCACTCTGAAACAGGGGCGCCTGGGTGGCTTAGTCGGTTAAGCGTCCGACTTTCGCTTAGGTCATGATCTCGCGATTCGTGGGTTCAAGCCCCGCGTCAGGCTCTGTGCTGACTGCCAGCTCAGAACCTGGAGCCTGTTTCGGAGTCTGTGACTCCCTCTCTCTCTGACCCTCCCCTACTCATGCTGTCTCTCTCCTAGAAATAAATAAAACATTAAAAAAAATTTAAAAAAAAAAGATCACTCTGAAACAGAGAAAAGACTTATAAGGGAAAAGTGAATGTGGGCGAGCAACAATATAAAGTAGTACCAGATTATAACCCAAAGTATCAAATAAATATTCATGAATCCACACTGATATAATTAAATGGTTGGATAAATATACAATGGGAAGAAAAGACAAATCTCCCGTCCATAATTCCAAACAAATTATGTCAATACGCTGCCCTCAAGGAGGTAGGGCGGAACTCCCCACTCTCAAGTGAGGGCTGTGCATAGCGAGTTCCTTCCAAAGAGAGTAACCTTACAGGGAGAAATCTAACCAACACCACCTTGGTGAGGTGATCCAGATCAACACCAACAGAGATAAATCATACTGATAGCATGTCCTTTTCATAGGATGCAATGAATGGCACTTCGTCTCCATGCTCTTCCTCCCAAAACCCCATAACCCTTACCTATCATGAGAAGAACATCAGACAAATCCCAACCGAGGGATATTCTACAAAATACCTAACCAGAACCTAACCCCTCAAAACTATCACGGTTACGAAACACAAGGGAAGTCTGAGAAATTGTCACAGACAAGAGGAGACAGGACGACTAAATGAAATGTGATACTCTGGATGAGATCCTGCAACAGAAAAAGGGCATTAGGTTGAAACTACGGAGATCTGGGTAAAGCATAGACCTCAATTAATAATGTGTAAATACTGGTTAATTGTGACAAATGCACCATACTAATGTAAAATGTTGCCAGGGCAAACCGGGTATGAAGCACAAGGGAACTTTACTATGTTCCCGATTTTTCTGTGAATCTATTCTAAAAGTATTCTAAAATAAAAAGATGACTTTAAGTGTATGTGGGAAGAGTGGTAATGGAACCACTCTTCTAGTTTAGGCTAAAATTGACAGAAGGTACAGGACCGAGTGATTCACTAGCTGGTGGGTGAGGCAGAGGAATCGAGAGTGAAAGCCACACAGACAGCAAGGATGAAAGGTTACAGCCCAGATTTCAGGCTTGGAAAACTGGATGCGCAGGGGAGTCATTCACTGATAAGGGAGCAGTGGAGTAAAGCCAGATTTGGAGGAAAGTTAATAACCAGCATTCACTGGAGGTCCATGACCCGCCAAGCCCTTCTCAGAGTCCCATAATCGTTTTGCACAATAGAGACTTTTATTTGGTCCAGAGCCAAGTAAAGAAATTAAGAGTTTGGGATCAGGTTTCTATGTACTCCAAAGCGCTCTTCCTACTACAGTTTCTTCCGTGCACGTTTACTTCATCGGGCAGCCCAAGCGCCTCGAGCTCCTGAAGTGGAGTGCATCAGCAGTGTGGCCTCAGTGGTCACCCCTACTCCCCGGGCCTCATCTGCCAAAGACCATCTCCATCTGAAGTTGTCTGCAAGAGGCGGGTAGCGACTTCATTAAAATGATGACAATTAAGACACCACGAAGGGAACCGCATCAGCTAATACTGATGATGATGGTGACGATGATGAAGATGAAATAAAGAGCGCAGCGAATTCTCTGGTTCCACTCCCGTAGAGAGGTCTCCTAAGGTAAAGGCGATCCCCCCGGGAGGGCACCGAGTCAAGGCGGCTAGCCTAGGATGCTCCCACGCACCTTGACCCCAAAGCCCCGGGTCTCAGCAGGACCCCCGGGGAAACGCCGGCCAGCCCGCCCAGAGCCACGCGGCACAAGGTGACACGGACCGCGCCTGCCTCTCAGCCGCCTGGGAGAGGCCGGGACCAGGAGGGAGAGGGGCGTCGCAGGGCCCCGCGCTACCTTATACTTATCAAAGCCAGCCAGCTGCTCCGGGCTCACGTATTCATAACCAGCCATGGCGAACCGAACACCGAGCGCCCACTCGGCAGCGACTCTCCGCGACGAGGTGCGGAAACACGAGCACCACACCGACAGAGCAAGGCTGGGAAGACTTGGGCAGGCAAAGGTGATAGAAGAGCCGCGCTCCGCCCACCGCGCACGCGTAGCGGCCTCAGGCCACTTCCGCCGCCTCCCAGGGCGCAGGCGCAGCCTCCACTTCTCCCCGCCCACCGAGGGAGGGTCGCTAGCCTGCTCACGCGGTCCGCCCCCTCACGCCGCCGCAGTCCAATCAGCGTGGATCGGACAACGCGAAGTCCCGCCTTCCAGGTCTGCTGGTCTCTTCATTCGCTAGCGTCAAAATTGGTGAGCTGAAGTAAGACGAGAGTGGAGGTAAAAGGTCAATTTCCCAGGGGGCCTTGCTCCTCCCTCCGGGGGTTGGGGCGGTTTTCTGTTTTCTGTGGGGCATGGAGTTTGGGAGTTGCCGTTGGGGTTGCGTGGATCGTCTGCGAACCGGTTCAGAAGTACCCCTGGGAAGAGCCGTGACGTTCAAGACTAGAGAGAGGGTGCGTGCCCGGCCCGCTGCAGTTCCTGGCACGCAGGAGGAGCTTAGGAAAAGTGATTGGATGTAGGCGAGGCTCGGGGAAAGGCTTTTTCAGTGTTGGAAGGGAAGTGAAAGGGCGCTGGAGACAAACCCCTCGGGCCTCTCCACACTCCGCGCTGTCAAACTGTTGCAAATTGAAATTGCTACTGTCTCCGACCAGATGAAAGCACAGATCTCTGAGTCTCTAGGGATCTTCAAATGCGTTTGCAAGAAGCGCAGGCACACAACCGGAGCCAGTCGTAGACAGAACACTAGATCAGTGGCTAGTGTGTATCAAGCTAATAATAAAATGTAATAATAGTGATAGTTGCTATCATTTTTTTTAGCACCTTCTGTGCGAGGAACTTTATATACATTTTCGCCAACCCCCATAACAGTATTATTACGTGGAAGGCACTTTCCCTATTTCGCAGCTTCGGAAATAAAAATTCAGCTTACCTAACTTGCCCAGGATCAGACCATTAATTATACAGCTCGGAAGTGGTCAACTCAACATGAAATGAGGTTCTTGGTGTCGGAAACCACTACCTAAAAGAGATCCTCAATCACTGGGTCTCTGAAACAAGGGTGATTATTTTGAGATCTCTTATGTCTAGAGGATAAGATGTAGAAACAGCTCTTCAAGTATACTAATGATACCATGATATATTAGCCTTTCATAATGAAATGCCATATCAGTTGGCATAAGCTGCAAGAAAATAAAAGGCATTTTAAAATGTTTATATTTGAGAGACAAAGAGAGACAGCATGAGTGGGGGAGAGGCAGAGAGAGAGGGAGACACAGAATCTGAAGCAGGCTCCAGGCGCTGAATTGTCAGCACGGAGCCCCAACACCAGCCTCGACCTCACTGACCGCGAGATCATGACCTGCGCCCAAGTCGGACACTTAACGGACTGAGCCGCCACCCAGGTGCCCCAAGAAAATATAAAGTTAAGCAGATGTAAAAGTTATTTATTGCCATGTAACAAATCATGCAAAACCTAGTAGCTTAAAATAACAGCCATTTTATTTGCTCCTAATTCTGTGGGTTAGCAATATGGACTGAGCTTAGCTGGGCTATTTCAAGAGGGCATAAGTAGAAGCTGTAAGGCCTTTCAAAGCCTCGGCTCAGAAATCACCCAGTGTCACTTCTGTCTCATACTCCTGGGTAAAGTTAATCACAAGGCCAGCCCAGATTTGTGGGAAGGAAAATAGATTCACCTCTTAATGGATGGAATGGCAGAGTCACCTGGCAAGGGGACCTGCCCAGAAGAATGGGCGGCCATTATCACAGCCATCTTTGCAAACATTCTACCACCTCAGATTAGCTACAATAGATCAAAGATGAGACAGTAAGTATGCTTCATCAGGAAAAGATTTGGAAACCACTGAATTGCACTTGAATTCTTTCAAGGTATTGATTTTTTAAAAAGTCAAAACAAACTAAAACAGTCAAAACCCTTGTCCCAAGACTTTAATTAACATAAGCTGTCTCTTCCAAATCTCCCACCCACTCTCAACGCTCTCCACTCTGGTTTCCAACTTCCCTGACTCTACTGAAATGGCTGCCTCCAGGCTCCTCACATTGTTGTTAAATCAGATAGACACTGGGAGACTTGTTATCTGACTTTTCATCAGCTTACACTTCACGCTGTTCTTCCTTGAAACATCTTCCTCCCTTGATTGCTCTGAATTACTTCTGTTTTTATTCTCTCTGACTCCTTCTCTCAAAACACACACACACACACACACACACACACACACACACACACACACACGGGCTTGATCTCCCACTGTTTTTCTGTGCTTCTACAGCATCCTGTGTGATGGGGTTCTTGAGCAAACGGCTAGGAAAGCATTCTTGAGACCTCTTTGGTGCAAAAAGCTGTTTTATTAAAGCACGGGGCAGGACCTGTGGGCAGAAAGAGCTGTACTGGGCTTGTGAGGAGTGACTGATTATATACTTTTAAGTTAGTGGGGGTTAGGGATAGCATAGGTCTCTAAGGAATTTGAAAGCAAGGCTTTTAGGACCTTGAGGGGCTAGCTACTGTTAAGATAAGTTTACTATAAGGGGTCCCTGGGTGGCTCAGTTGGTTGGGCAGCAGACTTGGGCTTATAGCTTGTGAGTTCAAGCCCTGTGTTGGGCTCTGTGCTGACAGCTCAGAGCCTGGAGACTGTTTTGGATTCTGTGTCTCCTTCTCTCTCTGACCCTTTCCTGGTCACACTCTGTCTCTCTCTCTCTCTCAGAAATAACTACACATTTAAAAAAATGTTAGGGGCACCTGGGTGACTCAGTTGGCTAAGCATCCAACTTCGGCTCAGGTCATGATCTCATGATTTGTGGGTTCGAGCCCTACATCAGGCTCTGTGCTGACAGCTCAGAGCCTGGAGCCTGCTTCCGATTTTGTGTCTCCATCTCTCTCTGACCCTCCCCTGCTCACACTGCCCCCCTCCTCTCTCTCTCTCTCTCTCTCTCAGAAATAAATAAAACATTTTAAAAAATTTAAAAATGTTTTAATAAAAAAAGATAAGGTTAACTGTAGTCTTTAATAAATCAAAAACAGTAAGGAAGTAAGGCAGCCATGAGTTACTTGAGGAAGGCCACACCCTGCCTGTTTCAGGTGTCTGTCAGTGGGCTGCAAGCTGTAAGGAGATTTAATTTAAGCTACATTTATCTTGCCTTTGTTTCTCTTATCACTGTACATACCTCTTTCTTCACATTTACATGTTATAAAATTTTCTGTCTTTTTAATGTTTACTTCTTTTTTAAGTTTATTTATTTTGAGAGAAAGAGAGGGGAAAGGGAGAGAGAGAGCAAGTGAGCCTGAGTGGGGGAGGGGTAGAGAGAGTGGAAGAGAGAGAATCCTAAGCAGGCTCCATGCTATCAGTGCAGCTTGAACCCATGAAACTGTGAAATCATGATCTGAGCCGCAATCAAGGGTCAGACATTTAACCAACTGAGCCACCCAGGCACCCCTGATGTTTATTTATCTTTGAGAGAGAGAGAGCACAAGCTGGGGAGGGGCAGAGAGGGGGGTGGGAGAGAGGATCCAAAGTGGGCTCCAGGGTGACAGCAAAGAGCTGATGCGGCTCTCGAACTCACAAACTACAAGATCATGACCTGAGCTGAAGTCAGACGCTTAACTGGTTAACTGAGCCACCCAGGCGCCCCAGAAGTTTTCTATTTTCTTATCCATCTTACTGGACTCTGAGTGCCTTGAGGGTAGCATAATGCCTTGTACTCGGTAAGTTCTCCCCCCCACCCCCCCGCCCTTGGTAGTTTTATAGTTGTATTAACATAAATACAATGTGCACATAAGCTGTCTGTTCGCTTTCTTCGTTGCGCAGCCTGGCGTCAGGATTGGTGACTCTATGGACAGCTGGGCTGTTCTTTCCACAATGGCTTTGGGGTTCTTGAGAGGAGACATTGTGAGCCATGTCTGCACAGTAAGATTTGTTCCACATCAACAGCTCTTCAAGCCCCCTGACATTATGTACTAGAAATTTCTGGAAGCCACGGGCAGCATGTGCTTGGTTTTTTTTGATGCTCCCGTAACCAGTGCCAGGCATCAAGATCTGGTCCTGGAATCTTCTGTGTGCTCTATCATCAGTGCCACTGGGTTTCCACCAGTTGCGCTTGATTTTGACTGATTGGTCTGATTGGTGCTGCATGAACTTCTTGGTCCTCTTTTTAATGATCTTGGGCTTCACCAGAGGTCTGAGGGCAGCCAGGATGCCAAGCAGATGGCTTCCACCTCCACGGGCATCGATGAGGAAGGGAGGGGTTTCCATAAGCTTTCACTGAACTAAATTGAATCATGAGGGAGTAGAGAAATATGTGTTGCCAGCACCAACAAGTGCTATAAAACTCTTCATATTCATTACCCTAGTAACCTCTCTTTGGAAGAACATACTTCCAGGAAATAAGATGAAAGAAAAGAGTCATTATTGCCAAGATTTACAAAAAGCCATATTTATCACTGGAGGATGGAAATGCAGGCAATCAAAATGTCCAATGGATTAAGGACACAAACTGTAAATCATGGTGTATCAATGTGATAAAATATAGAATCATTAAAAAGATAAGTGAGTGGGTGCATGATTTAAAAAAAAGGAGGAAAACGCAGAAAATGACAAGTGTTGGCAAATATGAGGAGAGATTGGAATTCTTGCGTGTTGTTGCTGGTAGAATTACAAAATGATGCAGGATGTATGGGAAAATGTTGGACAGTTCTCCAAAAAGTTAACCATGGAATTACCATAATACCTAGCAATTCCACTCCTGGGAATATACCCCAAAACCCGTACACGAATATTCACAGGAACATTATTTATAATAGCCAAAAAATGGAAATAACCTAAATGTCTATCAACTGATGAGTGGATAAACAAAATGTGTATATCCACACAATGGAGTATTATTCACCCATAAAAAGGAATGAGGGACTGATAACGAGCTACCACGTGGTCGAACCTTTAAACATTATGCTGTGTGAAAGAGGCCAGGCACAGAAGACCATATAATGTATGGTTCCATTTGTCTGAAATTTCCAGAACAGGTAAATCTGTGGAGACAGAAAGTGGATTGGTGATTGCCAGGCCATAAGGGTGAGGAGGACTGAAAATAACTTCTAACAGGTGTGGGGTTTCTTTTGGGATGATGAAAATGTTCTGGAATTAGATAGTGGTTGCACATCCCGATGAATATATTAAAAACTATTGAAATGTACCCTTTAAAATGTTAAGTTTTATGTTAAATTTTTATCTCAATTTAAAAAAGTAAAATAGCATGATATTTAAAAGAAAAGCATGAAATAGCACATACAAACTTCTTACAACCAAAAATGTATACATGACCAGGAGGGAAAGAGAGAAGAATATCATGAATGGGTGTTTTTAATTTATGGGACTTTTATTATTTTAGTAAAGTTGCTCCAAATGTAGTACTTTTAAAGACATATCTGCCAGAACATTATGGCAGAGTATACAAAGCTAAAACTGTAGAACTATATAAAGTCCTACAATTTAGTATAAAATCATAAAGTTCTCACATTTTATAAAGTGGGAAGGGACAAGTCATTGTGTTAATAGGGGGCTTGTTTAGGAAAACCTGCCATTTATTGGTGGGGAGATGGTAATAAGGATTTGATGTAAGCATCAGCAAATTTTTCATATTTGATTTCTCTTTTTGATTAGGCATGAGAATAGGGAAAGGAAAGGCCAAAAGGAATCATTTGAGAAGCAAGCCATTGACAGTTCCCTCTTAAATCCGTAGGCAGGTAATCAACAGAAGATGAAATAACAGTTTCTCTAGAGAAATTTGAAATAAATAATGAAGGCACTAAGGTAGGCCCAAAAAGAGCCCAAATTCCTTTAAAGGAATAAAGCTTGCAACTAAAGAAATAGGTAAAAAGCCAAGGGGAGAATTAAGTAGGATAAAGCACTCCTGATAGGTTATTTTTAAAAATCCCACCTTTATAGGGGCACAGCATTTAAATTTTGTGAAGTGCTAGAAGTTCCATTTGAGAAATGAAAGCCTAGGTATATATTAGAAGAAATCATTCTCTTACGAAGAAGGTATCTGGCTGGCTTCCCTGGCAGCCATGGCCACCATCACCCTGGCCCTGGAGAAGAATTATTCTTTTTTTTTTCAAAAAAATTGTTTACGTTTACTCGTTTTTGAGAGACAGAGAGAGACAGAGCACAAGTAGGGATGGGGAGAGAGAGGGAGACACGGAATCTGAAGCAGGCTCCAGGCTCTGAGCTGTCAGCACAGAGCCTGACGCGGGGCTTGAACTCACGAACCATGAGATTATGACCTGAGCAGAAGTCCAATGCTTAACCGACTGAGCCGCGCAGGCGCCCCAGAGAAGAATTATTCTTAAAGACTTGAGGAGGACCTGGAAGAGGATGACCGGATCTAGATGAATCACCATAGGAGAGACTACGGAGTCTGACAGAGATGTGTCTGCAGAGGGCTGGGTCCAAAGCCAGAGCCTCTTTGGATCTCTCCTTCTCTGAAGCTTCAAAAATGTGCAGGTTTCTCCAGGGCAGCCTTCCTTTATGACCGTGGCTCTTCCAGTGGTCTTTGAGAGTGAAAAGCCACAAATCTAGATCCTTCTAGGGCCCAACACAGGGCTGTTGGGGGAATCCTGGCGGCTCTACCTTCTCTTCCTGGACAGATCTATACTGCTACACTGCTATAGTAGTAACAATAGCTACGCTGTCTTGATGGGGAATTTTTGAAATTCAGTAATATTTGAACTGCTGATAATTTGGATTAGTTTTTTATCATACAATATTATATTGCTTTCAGGTGTACAGAATATAGATTCAACAATTATGTGGATTATTTGGACTACTTTTACTTTTATTTAAAATTTTGACACATTGATTCTATCTAAACCTGGTAAGGGAAACCCTCCTATTTTTTTTTTTTGAGATTTTCATTTTTTTAATGTTTATTTTTGAGAGAGAGAAAGATAGAGCATGAGAGGGGAGGGGCAGAGAGCTATGGAGATGCAGAATCTGAAGCAGACTCCAGGCTCTGAGCTGTCAACACGGAGCCTGATGCGGGGCTCAAGCGCACCTGAGCTTAAGTCAGATGCTTAACAAAGTGAACCACCCGGGTGCCCCGGAACCCTCTTATTTTATCTCACAGAGTCCCAACTGTGCCCTTCATGCTGTCTGAACATACCTCTCTGTCCCCACTGTGCTCCCAGAGGGCAGCCATGCAGACTGCCAGCCCAGCTGTGGCCATCACACCCCTTCCACTGAACTAACCAGCACAGCCCCTCACGCTCCCACAGTGGGGTACGGGCCGATGCCACTGGGAGGGATGTACCCTGACCATTAACAACTGTGGGAGTTTTATCTTAGGACGGAAATGTGGAAAGGAACATGCCCATGTTATGAAACGAGCAAACACCCCATCGTAGCATGTAGCTGTAGCAAAAAGCAGCAACAGCGAATTGCTGTGTGTTGGAGAGGAAGAGGGCCGGTGGTAGCAACATCAGTCACAAAATAGGACCATAAGGGGCAGCACCGGAGCTCATTTCCTCTGTGCATATTGGCTGTCAGACCTCTGCGTGTATGTTTTAAAAAATTAAAATAATAGAAAAAAGTCAGCACTTCCTGTCTTTAAATATTGAAGTGTGTGGCGTGCCTGGCTGGGTCAGTCTGACTCTTGATCTTAGGGCCATGAGTTTGAGCCCCCCCATTGGGTGTAGAGATTACATACATACATACCTATTAAATATTACATATTAAAGTGTGATAACCGGAGGGATAAAAAGGAGGGTATCTGTGTGTTTACAGTATGTAAAGACATACTCTGCATTGCATCCATGAACTTCTCTTTTAGCAGAAAAAGCATAGGGTGAATCAAATGCTCTCTTAACGGTCAAACCCAGGAAAGTTTCCTTATTCCTCACTTTCGCATCGTCATCATCATCATCATCATGCATCTCAACATGTCGAAAGGAATATGCCTGTGATCCATGCACCACCACAAATTCACAGATTCAACCTTTTGCCATACATGCTTCAGAAATTTTGTTCCTTTGTTTGTTTCAGCTGAAGCTCCCAATCTCTTCTGTCCCTTTCCCTTTTGTCCCCGGAGATAACCGGTATCTTGAGGTTGCTGTTTTATCGTTCCTATTCATGCATCATACTTTCATTATGTATGTTCACACCTAGAGTCAATATGACATTATTTTGTGCATACAAGTGTGTGTACTTAATGATATCCTACTGTTTCTAACCTTTTACAACACTTTTTATATTTAACAATGTTTTGAGGTTGTTTCTCATTAATACATATAGATTTAGTTCATTCATTTTAATTTCTGCATTTTTTTTCAATGTGTATCTATTTTGAGAGAGATAGAGAGCAAGCAGTGGAGGGGCAGAGAGAGGGAGACAGAGTCGGCACAGAACCCTATGTGGGACTCAAACTCATGAACTGTGAGATCATGACTTGAGCTAAAATCGAGTCAGATGCTCAACTGACTGAGCCACTCAGGTGCCCCAGTTTCTGCATGGTTATAAAGTATGGCTGGTGGGACGGCTGGGTGGCTCAGTCGGTTAAGCATCCGACTTCAGCTCAGGTCATGATCACACGGTTCGTGGGTTCGAGCCCCGTGTCGGGCTCTGTGCTGACTGCCAGCTCAGAGCCTGGAGCCTGCTTCAGATTCTGTGTCTCCCTCTCTCTCTCTGCCCCTCCCCTGCTCATGCTCTGTCTCTCTCTGTCTCAAAAATAAATGAAAACTATTTAAAAAATTTTTAAAAAAAAACAATAGCCAAATTGTGGAAAGAGCCTAAATGTTCATCAACTGATGAATGGATAAAGATGTGGTTTATATATGCAATGAGATGCTACTTGGCAATGAGAAAGGATGAAATCATGCCATTTGCAGGAATGTGGATGGAACTGGAAGGTATTATGCTGAGTGAAATAAGTCAGTCAGAGAAAGACAGATATCATATGTTTTCACTCACATGTGGATCTTGAGAAACTTAAGACCACAGGGGAAGGGACGGGGGGAAAATAGTTACAAACAGAGAAGGAGGGAGGCAAACCGTAAGAGACTCTTAAATACAGAGAACAAACTGAGGGTAGGAGGATAGGGAAGAGGGGGAAATGGGTGATGGGCATTGAAGAGGGCACTTGTGGGGATGAACACTGGGTGTTGTTTGTAAGCGATGAACCATGGGAATCTACCCCCAAAACCAAGAGCACACTTTACACACTCTATGTTAGCCAATTTGACGATGAATTCTATTAAAATAAATTAAAAAATAAAAACAAATATAAAGATGGTTATGAGTGCTGTGTCTTTGCTACTTTGACAAGAGTATCATTCCAGAGTCATTTGACTAACTTGAGAGCGGAGTTTAGAAAGATGACCCGTGGATTTTAATGAACTCCTGAGTTCATCTTCCAGTTGCGCCTGCATGAATCTGACCTTAAATAGCATACCATAGACAGAACTACTGTAAGGGACAGACCATCACCAGAGTGCAAACTGGCCACTGGGGGGCATATATGTAGCAGATTTGGATAGCACTGCAACAGTTTGTGAAAAGGGAACTGATGTGAAAAATACAATCCGTGGTAGGTTGGGCAGATCTCATGACATGAACCAAACCGGGTCAATTGCCTGCTGACACAAAATTATCAACCTTTTCCATAGAATTTAAACAAGATCCATAGTCTCATAGCATAACATCACATGTCCAGATACAATCCAAAATTACTTGGCATGTAAAAAAAAAATAGGAAATCTCAACTCAGGTGGGAAAAAAAAAATCAACAGACACCAATGCTGAAATGACACAGATGCTGGAATTATCCAAAAAAGACATTAAAGCAAGTCTCATAAAAGTGTTATAAGTATGAACATTCTTGAATGAGAAGATGAAAAGTCTCAGCCAAGAAATAGAAAATATAAAGAACCAAATGGTAATACAGTAGTCATCATTTTTTAAATTATCGCATAGACTCTGTATTCGTTTCCTATTGCTTCTGTAACAAATTACTACGAACATAATGATTTAAAACAAAATGAATGTCGTATCTTACAGTTACTAGGATCAGGAGTCTGAAGTGAATCTTACAGCATCAACATCAAAACATCAGTAGGGCAGCATTTTTTCTGGAGGCTCCAGAGGAGAATTCATTTCCTTCCTTCTTCCACCTTCTAGAGGCTGCCTGCGTTCTTTGGCTCATGGTCCCTTCCTCCAGCTTCAAAGTGCATCACCCTAACCTCTGTTCCTGTTGTAGATCTTCTTTTTTGTCCCTCATATTCCTGTCTTCCTTTTATAAGGAAGCTTGTGATTGCATCGGGCCCACCCAGATACTCCAGGATAATCTTCCTATCTCAAAATCCTTAACTTAAACACACCTGTTCTTCACAATGGAGAGGAAAAACTTTGAAAACCTGAACACAGAGGTCTGTGAAAAAATACAGAAAATAAAAGTCTAATATTTGTCATTAGAGTCCAAGAAAGAGAGGAGAAAGGATGTGGTACAGAAAAACTACTTGAGGGACACCTGGGTGGCTCAGTCATTTAAGCACCCGACTTCGGCTCAGGTCATGATCTCACAGTTTGTGGGTTTGAGCCCCGCGTTGGGCTTTGTGCTGACAGACAGCTCAGAACCTGGAGCCTGCTTCTGATTCTGTGTCTCCCTGTCTTTCTGATCCTCCCCTACTCACACTGTCTCTCTCTCTCTCTCTCTCTCTCTCTCTCAGAAATTAATAAAACATTTAAAAAATTACAATAAAGAAAAACTGTTTGAAGAAATAATGGCTGAAATGCTCAAATTTGATGGGACACAAAAAGCTACATATGCAAAAGGCTCAGTGAATCCAAAACAGGACAAGCCTTATAAAAAGACACAGCCTCCACAACCTCATAATAGCTAAAAACTGAAGACAAAGAAAAAAAACCTTGAAAGCAGCCATAGAAATGACACATTACTTACAAGGGAACAATACCTATGGATTTTGCATCAGAAACCATGAAGGCCAGAAGGAAGTGGAACAACATTTTAAAAGTACAGTTGACCTTTGAACAACTCAAGGGTTTGAGGTGCTAACCCCTAGCACAGTCCAAAATCCACGTATACCATTTGACTCCCCCAAAACTTAACCACAAATAGCCTACTGTTGATGGGAGGCCTTACTGATAATATAAATAGTCAATTAACACATATTTTGTGTGCTATGTATATTATATACTGCCTTTTTATAATAAAGTATTTTAAAGAAAGAAAAATGTTAAGAAAATCATAAGAAAAGGAATGGAGAGGGGTGGGCAAAAGGGATGAAGGGGAGTAGATGGTATAAACTTCCAGGTATGGAATGAATAGGTCATAGGAATAAAAGGTAGAGCATAGGGAAGAGTCCATGGTATTTTAATAGCGTTGTATGGTTCCAGATGGTAGCTGCACTTGTGGTGAGCATAGCATAAGGTACAGAGTTGTTGAATCACTCTGTTGTACACCTGAAACTAACATAATATCCTGTTATGAAAGAAAGAAAGAAAGAAAGAAAGAAAGAAAGAAAGAAAGAAAGAAAGAAAGAAAAATAGGCATAAAGAGAAATGCATTTATAGCACTGTACTGTATTTATTGAAAAAAAATGCATATAAAAATTTTTTAATGTTTATTTTTGAGAAAGAGAGACAGACAGAGACCGGGCACAAGTTGGGGAGAGGCAGAGAGGGAGGAGACACAGAATCTGAAGCAGGCTCCAGGCTCTGAGCTGTCAGCACAGAGCCCAGTGTGGGGCTTGAACTCACGGACCCGCAAGATAATGACCTGAGCTGAAGTTGTACACTTAACTGACTGAGCCACCCAGGTGCCCCCCAAAAAAATTGCATACAAGTGGACTGGTGTAGTTCAAACCCATCTAGTTCAAGGGTCAACTGTGCTCCAAAGATCATATAATTCAACTCCTTCATTGCACTGATATGAAAAGTGAGATCTCTAGAAAGATGAAGTGATTGTCTTGAATTACAAGGTCCTTTAATCCTATAACTTAATATAATAACCACTTTTCCACTATTACAGCTTCCTTGGCTTTTCTGAGCACGCGTCCATACACATTCCTTTAGCTGCAAAGAGCAGAAACCTGCTCTAACTAGCTCAAGCGAGAAGGGAAATCATCAAAAGAAGTTGGGGTCCCTGATGGAACTCAAGATCAGGAATGCAAATGAGCATCAAGAATAAACGAAAGTTGGGCATGCCTGGGTGGCTCAGTCAGTTAAGCATCTGACTTTGGCTGGGATCGCGATCTCGAGGTTGGTGAGTTCCAGCCCCACGTCGTGCACTGACAGCACAGAGCCTGCTTGGGATCCTCTGTCTCCCTCTCTTTTCTGCCCCTCCCCTGCTCATGTTCTCTCTGTCAAAAATAAGTAAACGTTAAAAAAAAAAAAAAGACTAAAGTTGAAACAATGGACTCTCTCCATTTCCTTCCCTCTTCCACACACATTCCACTTTTCGCTTCTTCTGTTTCTGTCCACACGTTAGTCTCATGCTTCTTTTGAGCATGGACCATCTCCCCCCTCCACACAGCCGAAAACCAGTAGCTGCTGAGTTTCATATGCTGCAGATCCGACCTCAGGCTCTCACTAGGTCCCAGCTCCCAGAATGTCTCAGAAGAGGGAAATGTTCCCAACGTGGTATTAGATGTGTCCTCACTGACTCCATTATAGTCAGGGGGCAGCATGGTTGTAGAAAATGACTACTTTCCCAGTAAACCTGGGACTATGGATAGAAGGTAATTCTAGGAAGGGACTCGGAAAGTAAGTAGAATATAAGCAGTGACAATAGGTTTCTAGTACAAGTACTTACTATTTTTTGCCCTTGGCATCCCTTCCTCTATGGCTTGTAATAAGGTATTGAAACGGATTTTCTAGGTTTACTGACTTCATAAAATCTACTCACTTGTATATTTTATCCTTAGTCAAAAGAAGTTTTCCAGTTTTCTCTTTCACTAGAATATTGAAACAAACCCCGTTATCATCTTAGATGGAGTTGGCAAGGAAGCTTATTCTTTTCTTCTCCCCTTTTCCACTGAGGTGGGGGGAGCTTCTCCCCAGAAGGATATAGCATTTGTTCCCTCCCCCTCTTCCCCAAGCAAGAAGTGATTTAACTGCTTGGTAAGACATGCAGAATAAGCTCTGGGTGCTCGCTCTTTGGGAGTGGCCGGTCCTCCAGACTCGTAATCAGCAAGCCTGTCCCCACAAGGGAGACCCCGAGATGCCTGGCTGTGTCAGGGACCGAGTACGGAAATTCAGTTCAAGGAGGCTGTACTGGGAGTGCATGTGGCTGAGATCCAAACCATCTTCTCCCCCTCAGCTCTTCCCGTAATGAAGCTGATCTTGATCCCTCGCTGTCTGACTTCTGTGTTTGCTCCTCCATTAGTTGCCCCTGGGTTTGCAAACCTTAATACATAGTCGTTTACTCAGAGGAGAAAAAAAAAGAACAAAAACTTCTTTCATGGAGTTATATTACCATCTTGAAGCCTTTTGTGATTTGTACAAGGTATTTCACATTTTTCCTTGTAGATCACAGCTTTGTTCCCAATGGTCACATTTGCCAAATTAAGAACCTCTAGATATATAAGGTATTCATGAGCTGACTTTCAAAGGACTGCCTGATTCTTACGCACATACTCTCCTACCCTCATCTGGTTTTAAATAATATTTATTTTCCTCTCCTCCTTAGGAAAAGAAGCCTTTTTGAAGAACTGCTTTCTTTGTGGGGTCAATGCTATCTCATATTATCTTTAATTCATTCTTGTAGCCAGAAGTTCCAGTAATTCTGTATTTAAATTAATCTATCTTAATTCCCTCTATCTAAAGTCCCTTGATTCTAAGTCAGAAGACCTGGCTTTAAGCTTTGGTTCTGCCATCCACTAGCTGTGTGTGATCTTTGCCAAGTCAGTTTCTCCTCTTCGTTCCTTTTCCTTCTTTATAAAGTGAGAAGGCTGAAGTAGATAATATTGAGAAGGGAAACTCAGGAGACTCCATTTTATGTATGTATATATGCATGTATTTATGTATTTACTTTCTTACTTAAATTCAAGTTAGTTGACAGACAGTGTAATCTTGGCTCCAGAAGTAGAACCCAGTGATTCGTCTCTTACATAAGACACCCAGCGCTCATCCCAACAAGTGCCCTCCTTAATGCCCATCCCCCATTTAACCCCATCACCCAACCCACCTCCCCTCCAGCAACCCTCGGTTTGTTCTCTATATTTAAGAGGAAGAGATTCCTTTTTAAAAAGGCTCCATTTCTGCTGTTTCCCTGCTCGCCCCTATTGACTCATGTTCCATATTTCTATTTGCATCTGAGTAAAAACCGGAGAAACTACTCTGGTTGCCACCCCAAGGCGAGGAAGCAAGAGAGTTCATCATTTTCAGAGTTTCGTCCTTGGCCCCCAAACACTTGACAAGATCTAAGAGCCAGATCCCAAACATGTTCCAGGACATTAGCTTCAAACAAACTTCAGCAGAGGCTGGCATCCATAATCCCTACCTTCAACAATTTATGAAATAACACATGTATTTTGCGGGGCTCAGTTGGTTGAGCGTCCAACTCTCAGTTTCAGCTCAGGTCATGATCTCACAGTTTCGTGAGTTCGAACTCCACAGTGGGCTCCATGCTGACAATGCAGAGCCTGCCTGGGATTCTTTGTCTCCCTCTCTCTCTCTGCCCCTCCCCTGCTTGTGCCATCTCTGTCTCTCTCAAAATTAATAAATTAATTAAAAGAAGGAAAGGAAGGAAGGAAGGAAGGAAGGAAGGAAGGAAGGAAGGAAGGAAGGAAGGAAGGAAGGAGGAAAGGAAAGAAAGGACACTTATTATTCACCAGTCATTCACCTTTGACAGGACCTTACCCTGGATTCCTGAAGGAACATGTATGCAGGACCCCTTTCCAGTATAAACCCCTAACCCTAAGCTACAACAAGACCAACTCTCCTTTCCTTTCTGAGTCTCCCAGACATTCTGTCTGCTATTCTCTGTCACTCATGCTATTCAGTAAACTGTTTCCACATCTTCCTAGCTTGGATTTGACTTCTTTCCTGTAGCCTCTTGCCTGGTCCTGCGAGGGGGCTCTCTCCCCCACCCCCCGCCAATGGCTCCTTGGACCCAGCCTGCCTGCATCAATATCTCAGCTAGTTCCTTTCCCAATCTAACAATCTATCATTTAATATTTCCAATAATGTAATGCCATGTCAGGTGGGAAGAGAATAAGAAGTTAGGATTCATAAGGGATAAAGGTCTAAGCTACATTTATTCTTTAGTAACCTATTAGTAGTTTACATAGTAAAGGAGGTTTTAAGATAACCTGCTTGGATACAGATAAGAGAAGCCCAGATTGCAAGCCTTTGTTATCAAAGACGCTGCTGACTGTCCTGGAGGGCTCAAATCACAAAGGAATGGAAAGGAAATTTCTTTTGACCAGGTGCAACTGAGAAGCTGCTGGCAGGGGTGGAAACTTACTGGTTTCAAAATATCATTAGATGCATAGAAGGATAGAGGCCAATCGCCATATGGTTGACCTTGGACTTGGGAGCACATTGGTGGCAGCAATAAGTACCTGTTTGTCTGAACCCCACCCTAGGCCTGAGACCTGAGTCAACCTGCCGGTGCTTCCTGGCAACCGGGGACACCTGGGCAAAGCTGAAGGACTCTGAACCTGGCTGGTCCATAAGAAAGAAGTTGAGACCAAGATTTGATCTTTTTATTGTCTTTTTTTCTATTACGAAGTACCAGATTGAAAAATACAGAAAGTGGGGCGCCTGGGCAGCTTAGTCGTTTAAGCGTCCAACTTTCACTTAGGTCATGATCTCACGGTTCGTGGGTTCGAGCCCCGCGTCAGGCTCTGTGCTGACTGCCAGCTCAGAGCCTGGAGCCTGTTTCAGAGTCTGTGACTCCCTCTCTCTCTGACCCTCCCCTGCTCATGCTGTCTCTCTCTCTCTCCTAGAAATAAANAAAAAAAAAAAAAGAAAAATACAGAAACATAGAAAAACATGCCAAATCCTACCATTTCGTTAGAACCACCATTAACATCTTAGTGTGTTTCATCTTTTGAATGGTTCACTTGGAACAAATATTACTTAAGGCCTCTGGTTCACAGTACTAGACCCTGGAGATTCTTGAGGTCAAGGCAACGGACGCTTTGTAGAGCCTGTAGCATTTCCTCCCAATCTTTCCTAGGCATTTCTTTTTGTACAGGCACAAATGTTTCGAGCTTCTCTCTCTCTGCTGTAGTCCCTGCTCCTTGAAGAATCCCTGTTGAGCATTGTCTGGGGCTCATTCTTTGTTGCACTTCGGTGACCGTGGCAGATGCTGTGAGTGTCCTGTGTCCCCAGGCGCATCTCAGACCACCTGCAGCTGCACTACATGGTTCTCAACATGCTGATAGCATCCCACGTCCAGCATTGCATCTTCTCTCTCTGGTTCTCAAGCCCGATTCTTCACCATTTTCAAGCTTTCTGAAACTAATTGCTTAGGAAGTCTTCGTTTCCCATGCATGTATTTGTTCTGTGTGTCCGCTATGCCTTCAACAGCTGTCCTCACAAGGGGAGATTTGAGGAGGTGGTGGAAGTAGAAATGCACCGGGGCTGGATTTTTACCCGAGGAATTGGATGTGTGTGTGTGTGTGTGTGTGTGTGTGTCCACAGGCGCACATGTGTATGTGTGTGTTTATGCATGTGTGTATGTGTGTGTGTGTTTAAATCAACCCTGTCTCTTTTTTGTTGTGAAAATACATGCCTCTGTTTAGAAAAAAATATACACCAAACAGACACACCCAGATCCTTAATCCCCTTTCCCAGACACTCGCCAACTTTCTAATGTGTTTTTCCAGAAATATTCTAGGTATAGAAAGCACAGGTATTTAATATAGATTCCCTTTTTTTACATAATATGGAGCATAATATACACTTTACACTTCACCATGTATATTGAGATTCCCTCCAAAATAGAGCTACTTGACTTTTTTCCACAACAATGTTATGTTGTTTGGAAATGTCCCTTTTGAATGGGCATTTTGGCTGTTTAACTCACTTGCTGTCACAAATAACTCTGCCTTGAACATCCTTATACACACATTTTTGAACACATGTATCACTACACTTTTGTCAACACGGAATATGATCAATAAATATCTTCTTTTGATAATCAGTAGGTGACAGTATTTTCTTGTTTCAATGTGAATTTTTAAAAAAAATTTTTTTAATGTTTTATTTCTTTCTGAGATAGAGAGGGAGAGAGAGAGAGAGACAGCGTGAGCAGGGGAGAGTCAGAGAGAGAGGGAGACACAGAATCCGAAACAGGCTACCGGCTCTGAGCTGGCTCTCAGCACAGAGCCCGATGAGGGGCTCGAGCCCAGGAACTGCGAGATCATTACCTGAGCCGAAGTTGGATGCTTAACCGACTGAGCCACCCAGACGCCCCTCAATGTGGATTTTTATGTATATCAAACTATTGATATTTCTTTTTCAGCAAACTGATTGTTTTCTTTTGACTTTTTACCCTAATGCCCTTTTCATCCCCAGGTTAAAGCTTTGGAGGCAGTCTATTTCTTTTGTTTCTGGCTTTCTGGGTTTTGTGTCTTGTTTAGAAAAGCCATCCTCACTTCAAAACCATTTTGTGAAATTACTTGATAATCTCTCCCAGCATTTCCCCAGGTTCTTTGTTAAATTTAAGACTCTGGAAATCATTTTAAGCTAGCAATCAGCCCTAATGTTTGTCTTTTCTAACCTGGGCTCTGGGGTCAATGATGCAGCTTCCTATAAGTTTCAGGACAATCCAGATTTCCCAGAGTCCTAGAGACATGACTGAACCTGGCTTATTGACACATTGCTGCTGGTGACCCAGGACCCCCAACCCTCTCCTCTACACCGAGTCCTTGGTTCAGACCCCAGATCCTGAGCAGACCATTCTCACTGGGGCATGTGGGTTCTGGTGGCCCCACAGGGACCTGGATGCCTGTGTGACTCAGCCAGAGGCTGTTGCACTTCCTCTAAATTTGGCGGCTCCCATCGTCCCCTCTTCCCTCCCATCCCGGGTGTGCTGGGCCTTGCCGGCTCCTGTCTGAGGAAATTTGCATCATGCAGCAGCCTGAGGACTTGGGAGGACTGATTCACTGAGCCATGATCTATTCAGCTGCCACCCGGCTTCTCCTGGCCATGACTCTGCCTCTGGTGGGGCCACCAGTTGCTCAAGCATCCCAACCTGTGAGTAAGACTTGGGGCAGGACCCAGGTGAGACCCAGCAAGCTGGGGGTGAAGGGACAGATGGAGGGGTGAGGGCCGGAGAGAGAAGTAAAGTAAAAAGAGAGGCCAGTTTGTTATTGATAAAATCTCTGAGAGGTCAGTCTTCTTTTCCAGAGTGTGGGATAGCTTTTGTTTCTTTGAGTCACTGTGAACTCCAGTGATGCCAGAAGGCTCTCCCAGTCAAGCTTGCCCTTTACAAGTGAAAAAAAAAAAAAAAAAAAAAAGGGTGGCCTGGGTGGCTCAGTCGGTTAAGTGGTTAAGCATCAGACTTTGGCTCAGGTCATGATCTCGCGGTCCCTGGGTTCAAGCCCCGTGTCAGGCTCTGTGCTGACAGTTAGCTCAGAGACTGGAGCCTGTTTCAGATTCTGTGTCTCCCTCTCTCTCTGACCCTCCCCTGCTCACGCTGTTTCTCTCTCTGTCTCAGAAATAAATAAAACATTTTTTTTATTTAAAAAAAATTAAAAATGAAAAGAAAAGGGACATCTGGGTGACTCAGTAGGTTAGGCATCCGACTTCGGCTCAGTCATGATCTCGCAGTCCATAGGTTTGAGCCCCACACTGGGCTCTGTGCTGACAGCTCTGAACCCGGGCCTTGCTTTGAGTTCTGTATCTCCCTCTCTCTGCCCTTCCCTTACTCATACTGTCTCTCTCTCAAAATACATAAACATTTTTAAAAAATAAAAAAATAAGATATAAAAAATGAAAAGAAAAGAAAAATTTTCCAGATTTGGGAACCACCAGCATAGAGGACAGGAGGGAATCTGAAGAAGGACAGTGGAGTCAAGATTAGCACTTTTTGATCTCTGTTTTCTCCCAGGTGGACATCTATATCTATATCTGTATCTCTCTGTACCTGGATTCGTATCCGTATCTGTATCCATATCCGTATCTATATCTGTATCTGTATCTGTTTCTGGATAGATACCCACATTCACATGCAACTTTGGGAGAGGGAGGAGTTGGTGAGGAAATCATTTACAGGAACAAGAGACCAAGGGAAGATGCTGCCTTCTGCTCACCTTCGTGGCAGTTCCTGTGGAGGCAATAGAAGTCCCCAAGCCTCTGAGCACCAGCCAGCTCTGAGCCCCAGCCAGCTCTGCCCAGCCCTCCCCACCCGTGTTCCAGACACAGAATTTCAATTAGCCTAGAGGCCCAGGGACAGGGCAATTCAGGAAGGAATTAGGCAAAGCATGTTGACACTCCGGGGTGTGCCTGGTTCCTGGGTTCAGGTGGCATTTGCAGGGTCTGGCGGGCTCCTTAGGGCTGCATTCCTGGCACCTTCTATCGAAAGCTGCGTTCCCTTCCTGATGTGCCTGCTTGATACCAAGCAAAAAGAAGAGCTTCAAGGGGCTCCTGGGTGGTTCAGTCAGTTGAGCATCCGACTTCGGCTCAGGTCATGATCTCACAATTCAGTTTGTGAGTTCGAGCCCCGCATCAGGGCTCACTGCTGTCAGCACAGAGCCCAATTTAGATCCTCGGTCCCCTTCTCTCTCTCTGCCCCTCCCCTGTTCATTCTGTCTCTCCCTCTCTCTCTATCTCTCTCTCTCTCTCTCTCAAAAATAAACATTAAAAAGAGAGAGAGAAGAGCTTCAAAGAGGTAGAGTCATGCCAAATTACTCAGGCAAGCCCCCAAGTCGCTTGGGGAAGAAAGTGTCCCTGGAAGAAATGTGGGGTCAGTCTCTTCTCAGAGGTCTCTCCTCTGTGCTCTGTTCCAGGGACAGACTCAGACTGGAGGGGAATCGGGGCAGCAGTTGGATCAAAAGGATGAAGCAGATGGTGAGTGGATGGACAGGAGGAGGAAGGGGTGCGGGGAGCAGGGCATGGGGGGAGCAGAGGGAGCAGGGAACGCGGCTGCAGAGGACACATGGAGAAACTGATCCGCGGCGGGTCACGGCGGCCACATAGGTCCAGATTCCAGTTCTCTAGCCGAGAGGCCTTGAGAAAATCATTCCTCTTGGGGAGCCTTGTCTATGAAATGAGGGCTTGGGGGAAGGGTGACATGGAGCTGTGGGTGAATGCGCCGCAGGTAGTGAGGGCTCTGGCCTTCTCGTCAGCTCTTAGCTGGCCCGTGGCAAGTGGGACCTGCCCTTCCCGGCAGTGAGCCCCCAGGTGTGGGAGGCAGAAGGGGACCATGACCTTGCTGTCTCTCCCCTGTAGAGTCAGTATTGGCCTCAGTCTATGTACAGCTGGACTTTCCACACCAGACCTGGCCATTGGCACTCTCCGGGACCCTGACTCTCCCCTTTGCTTCGGCTTCCTCTTCCCCAAGAGCTCTCATTGGCCTCAACCTCACCACAGGTAGGAGGGATTCTACTGAGCCCCACCTCTCAGTGGGAGTAGGAGCCTCAGACAGAAAGGGACATGGGTTTCCCAGGTGGGCGAACGCCGCCAGCCCCTCCCACTTCCGGGACGGTCTGCATGGCGCCTTCCCCGTCTCCCACCAGACAGACCCTTTCCCTCCCGTTCCCTGTCCCTCTCTTCTAAACGTTGGCAGAGGTCCAAGAGGCAGACGGTGGTGGGCTGGCACTTCTCCGCCCCCACCCCTGATGACTTTGGCCAGCAGGACCTCTGCAGCTTTGAACCCTGGCTGAGGAGGCAGTCCCTGATGGCCGAGGCTCTCGGGACTTCGGGATTGTTCCAGACACCCAGCCCTGGAGCCTCTCACGCAGGCTCTCTCATACAGGCTGCCCACTTCTTGTCCCCTCCCTCCGCCACAGAATGTAACGTCCACCACGATGGGCGCACCTACTGCGCCTGCCTCTCTGGGTACCAGTGGAACGCCAGCGTCTGCTCGCATCACCGTCTCTGCCAGAGCCCCCACAGCCGCGGGCCCTGTGGCTGTCTGGTCCTCAGCCCTGCTGAAGCCGGATACTGCCAGCTGCTGCCGCCTGGTGAGGAGGTTGGGAACTTGGAAAGGTCCCAAGCCCAGTGGCTCCCAAGCCCATTTCTCCCAGCGGTGGGAGAAATGCCAGTTACCCTGGCAGATCAGAGCCCTGAGCTTGGGGCCCAAATAGTGAGGTGAATGAACCACAGGGCTCCTGAGACCTATGGACACGGAGAGAAAGTGCTAGAGTGACTGCTGTTGACCCTGGAAGGCCAGGAAGGGATCTCCGGCAGCCGTGGGTTACCTCGGGGAGTGGAAGTCACCAAGGCCAAAAGGTTTCCCTGTTGGGTTCCCAGTGACAGAGAGGATCTTCCAGGCCGGACAGAGTGCCAGGGAACAGACGACCAGTACTGGAGGGGTGGGGAGGAAGTGAGGACGAATGAGCTTCTGAAGATGGGGGAGGAGTGGGAGCTCAGCCCCGTGGAGGGCCACAACTCATCCTTTCCGGGTCCCCCGCCTCCTGCCTCCTGACAGTCCCCGGAACACTGAGCCTGGGCTCCCAGGTACAGATGCCTGGCAACACGCTGAATCTGACCCTCGTCACGAGCCACGAGACCACCAACCTAAACTGGTTCCTGCGGCCCGCGGGGAGCCCCAGACCCATCCTCCTGCAGCCGGGGACACATGTGTCCTTGACCTCCAGCCCGGGCCTGGCTGTCCTCAGCATCCTCAACATCTCCCATAAATGGGCAGGTAGCCAGCCTGCCCTTCCTCTCATCTCATCTCTTCTCAGCCTTCCTCTTCTCTCTGTCCTTCTCCCCTCCCTGCCCCCCCCCCGCCCACATACACACCTTGCCTTCCCCTTCCTCCCTCCCCTCTCCTTCCTGCTTTTCTTCTCTCCCCTTCTTTTCCCCTTCATCTTCCCATTTACTCATTCTGGGGAAACAAAGGCCCAGGGGCCCACGGGAGAATGGGTTTCCATTTCAGCAGAGAACAGACACCTGTTTTTCATCACGATGTTGCAGTGGAAGTGAGCAGTGCAAAAAGGGCATCTCCTGGTGGAAAATAGGTTCACCTTAGGATTCGAGGCTCCACGCTGTTAAAGAAAAGGAGTTAGGATCCTCTTCTCCAGACCTCTTCCTCCTAGACACCCCTTCCAGGGCAGGCATCTTTTTTGTTTTTTAATGTTTATTTATTTTTGAGACCAAGAGAGCACACATGCGTACAAGTGAGGGGGGCAGACACAAAATCTAAAGCAGCCTCTAGGCTCTGGGCGGCAGCACAGAGCTCGTTGTCATCATCTTGGGGCTCCAACCCACGAGCTGTGAGATCATGACCTGAGCTGAAGTCAGATGTTCAACAGACTGAGCCACCCAGATGCGGAGGGCAGGGGGTCTTTCTTGCCAGACTTAAAGCAGAGGCCAGACCTTGTGTGCCCCTTGGGAAGCAGCCGAGCTCCCGTGGCACAGGGGTGGGGGCAGAGGAGCCCAGAGGGAGGTGCAGCAGGTGTGTATCTGCAGGTGAATACATGTGCTGCTTTGAAGCTCAGGGATTCAGGTGGGAGCTGTACCAGGTGGCGAAGGTGCCCCTGCAGGAGACAGACGTGGCCCGGCTTCCAGACCAGCTCTCCGTCTCCTGCACCACCAGCCCTGGCTTCCGGCTGAGCTGCTGCCTCCCCAGCACACACCTGGTCTACACGGCTTCCTGGAGCCCCGCAGAGGGCAGCAAAGGTACGAGGGCTATGTCTGGCCCAGGGGAGAAGGGGCAGCTGGTGTCCTCCAAGCAGCTGACTCTCCAACTCACAGGAAGTAGATGCTGCAGTTCAACGTGGAGGTTCCAAGTCCAAGTTCATTCAATACCGTTGTTACCCCATGAGCAATCCTAATTCTATCAATATAGCAATACCCGCGTGAGTGTCGATAACTGTTGGCAAAACGTTTTCACACGATCTTAATGAACTCTTGCAACACACTCTGTGACGTTCCTTTGATGGCAGTCCCCATTTTACCAGTGAGGAACCTGGCTTCAAGTCTTGAGACTGGTTAGAAACCCCCAGGCGTCCTTCAACAAAACCCAAGCTCTGCCTCTGTGGTTTGATGCTCGCACACCACTCAGCTCTCCCCCACAGCATCATTTCTGAATGTTGCTAGAGAGACTGAAAGGGCATCTCTGGGCCTGCTGCGTTCTAGGTCTGTTCCAGGCCCAGTAACTGCTCCCCTCTCTCGTGTCACTTGCAGCCTCCTTAGTCAACACGCCGGACTCCCAGTGCTTCGTGCTGGCCGTTCGGCGTTGCCCTGTGGCTGACACCATGTATACCTGTGAGCTGCGGAGCCCAGGACTGAGCCCTCTCAGGGTCCCCGTCTCTGTCACCATCATCCGGGGTACGTGGGGTCCAGCTGGCTGCGTCTGGCCTTCACCTGCTTGTCCTGGGAGCTGATGTTCCCCCACGCTGGGCCACGCGGCCAGTCTCTGGAGCCTGAACACGGGATATCATTCTTCAGACGGAGACACCACATGCCCTAAGGACTCTTCAGCTGTTGCCTGGAACGTCACCAAGGCTGGCCACGTGGCACAGGCCCCGTGTCCCATGAACAGGACCGGTGTGGTGAAGCGGACCTGTGGCTTCGATGGCAGTTGGGAGCCCATTCGCAGCGGCTGCACAGACACAGAGCTGCTGGCCTTGTCTCATAGAGCCTGGGTAATGCTTCAGGCCCTGCTGCCTCAGGCCTCTCCCTCCATGACCTACCCCTTTGTCACTCAGGACCTAGCTTTTGAAGCCTTTCCCCCCTGAGGCCTGGCCTGAAGGCCATTCACCTTCCCTGAACCAGAGCCTAGCAGAGCCAGGGCGTAAGGGTGGGGGCCACAGAGGGCCTGGGACTCTCATGGCGCCCGGGTGCTATTCTCCAACCTTAATCCCCCTAAGTGTCCATCCTGCTACCATGGGTGTGAGTTCCTTCAGTGTGGCTTCCTTCTCTCCTGGGACTGGAGCAGGGAGGTGGGGGAAAGAGCTTGGTGAGGGAGGAGTGGCCCCTCTCTAGTGAGGACTCGCCCACCCTACCCCTCACTTCCTGCATCTCTTCCGTGTCAGCTGCTGTGGGCAGGCCAGGGCCGGCCGGCTGTAGAGGTGCCCCAGATCCTGGCAGAGCTGTCACAGCAGGCGTTGGCGGTGAGCTCACCCTCAGACTTATTGGCACTGCTGGGCACCATTTCATTCCTGGCCAAGGTGGTGGTGGATGCTAGAATACAGCTTAACCGCAGCTCCCTGGAGGTGAGATCTCTGAGCCATGGCAGGGGCCACCTGGGTAGTGGGGACCCGAAGCTCTTTATCTCTGGGCACTTCTGTCCCTCTGGCACCACCAGGGGCTGTCAGAAAGCAGACCTTTCTAGAGAGTCTGGGTGCCTGCTGCCTGGTCCATCTCTCCTCTTAGACACCAGCTTCCAAGGCCATCGAATATGGAGAAGGGCTGGGGCTGGGAACACATGGGAGGTCGGGGAAGGCAGGAAAGGGGGTGAAGACATGAGTTCAAAGGCATGCAGATGTGCGGATATAGTGCAAACCTGCGTGCGCGTGCACACACACACACACACACACACACACATACACACACACACATGAGATACCTACATGGGAGTATCAATCACCCTCAGCTTTGCTGGACTCACTTGAACCCACTCCCAAAATGGGCAACAATTGATGACCAGTAAGCTGCATCCAAAAGAACAACCAGAGGCGATGACATTGCACACTCTTCCTATCTGGGAAAGTATGTCATATGTGTCTGGACAGACATGCATGTGGCCTTCCACTTCAGAACATGTGCCGTCTAACCACTGGGCACCATTCCTAGCTTTGCAGACCTGTTGGGGGTCGAGGAATTGGAGAGGGGGCTCCCTTAGGGCCTGGGCAGCCTGACGGACGGAGGTGAGAGGAAGCTTATTAGATGGAGGCGCTAAAGGTGCATCAGGAGACCATACTTGAAGCCGCCCCAGGGATTAGCTCCACGGTGCCCCATTCTTTCCATCTAGAAACTCCCCCTTCACAGGCCTGTCTTCCTCTTCCCTTTTCTCTCCACTCTGGCATCTCCCGCGCTCCACTCTCGCATCTTCCGCGGCACTAGGAAAGCTAGGTTTGGCGCCTGTAGCTGCCAGTGCCCCTGCCCCGGCACTGTGGGTTCTAGCGGCCAGAGCTCATCTCTTTGTTACAATCTCTCTGTCGGGTTCTGCAGGCTTTCCTGAAAACCACAGACAAGGTCCTAGACATGGACACCAGCTCTCTGTGGACCCCGGCCCAGGCCCAGAAGCCCTCGACGGGCTCAGATCTCCTGCTGGCTGTGGAGACCCTGGCACGCAGCCTATGTCCTGAGGATCACCCCTTCTCCTTCAGCTTGCAAAATGTGCAGCTGCAGACCCAACTCCTTGGGCCCACAGTCCCCGCTGACTACAGAGTCTCCTTCTCCACGCAGCCCCCACTGCAGGCACACATTCCCAGGTGCTCACTGGCCCCACTGGGCCATAATGGAACCAATGTCAGTATTACGAGCCTGGTGCTGCGGAAACTGGACCGTCTGTTGCCCGCAAACTATGGCCAGAGGCTGGGGGACTCCCTCTATGCCACCCCCGGTCTGGTCCTCGCCATCTCCATCATGGCAGGTGGCCAGGCCTTCGACCGGGGAGAAGTCATCATGGACTTTGGGGACACAGGTAGCACTCCGCACTGTGTCTTCTGGGACCACGGTCTCTTCCAGGGCGAGGGGGGCTGGTCAGGTGAAGGGTGCCAGGTGCAGACGGCTCGCGCCGGCCCCACCACACGGTGCTTCTGCCGGCACCTCACTGCTTTCTCCATCCTGATGTCCCAGAACACGGTTCCGGAAAACCCCACCTTGGAGCTGCTGAGTCAGGTGGGCTTGGGGGCCTCCATCCTGGCCCTGCTGGTGTGCCTAGGTGTGTACAGGCTGGTGTGGAGAGTTGTGGTACAGAACAAAGTCGCCTACTTACGCCACATGGCCCTGCTCAACGTGGTGCTCTGCCTTTTGGCCGCAGACACCTGCTTCCTGGGAGCGCCCCTGCTTCCTCCGGGGCCCCGAAGCCCCCTCTGCCTGGCCGCTGCCTTCCTCTGTCATTTCCTCTACCTGGCCACCTTTTTCTGGATGCTGGCTCAGGCCCTGATGTTGGCTCACCAGCTGCTGTTCGTCTTCCATCAGCTGTCCAAGTGCAGAGTACTCTCCCTGATGGTGGGCCTCGGCTACGTGTGCCCAATGGGGTTTGCAGGCGCCGCCCTGGGCCTCTACCTACCCCGAGGGCAATATCTGGGGGAGGGGGCATGCTGGTTAAGTGGGAAGGGAGGGGCGCTCTACACCTTCGTGGGGCCGGTGCTGGCCATCGTGGGCGTGAATGGGCTGGTGCTCACCGTGGCCATCCTCAAGCTCCTGAGACCTTCGCTGTCAGAGGGGCCCCAGGCGGAGAAGCGCCAAGCCCTCCTGGAGGTGATCAAAGCTCTGCTCGTCCTCACACCCGTCTTTGGCCTCACCTGGGGGCTGGGCCTGGCCACCCTGCTGGAGGAGGTCTCCATCGTTCCTCACTAAGTCTTCACGATTCTCAACAGCACCCAGGTGGGTGATAAAGTGCTGGCTGTGCCTTCGCCCCTGCCAGTCCCTTCTCGAGGGGGTATTGAGGTGGAGCCGAAGAAACAGCCTCAGGAATTTTAGGAGACTTAGGTTTGGATCGCAGTTCCTCCGCCGACTTGCTGGAGGACTTTGGACGAACCTCTGGGAGCTTTGGTTTTCTCATCTGCAAAAACAGTACCTGGTTTTGGCAGAGATCAGGGAATTGTCAGTATCCCAAACCTTGATACTCCCTTTGCAGCCAAAGCACTAAGAGAGGCACCTGAAATGGATCCTATGCACTAAACGGTGCTAATGCCCAGAAAACACCTCCCTGTGAAGCCTCAGGACACGAATTAGACAGGACGACAGAGGCTGAAGGAAAAGGAGGGGGAAAGAGTTGATTTCTTTTTTTTTTAAATGTTTTATTTATTTCTAGGAGAGAGAGAGAGAGAGACAGCGTGAGCAGGGGAGGGTCAGAGAGAGAGGGAGTCACAGACTGAAACAGGCTCCAGGCTCCGAGCTGGCAGTCAACACAGAGCCCGACGCGGGGCTCGAAACCACGAACCGCGAGATCATGACCTAAGCGAAAGTCGGACGCTTAACCGACTAAGACACCCAGGCGCCCCGGAAAGAGTTGATTTCGGGTGATTTCCTTCCTCCTTGATGAACTTATCCCCGTATCCCCCTTTTCAGGGTGTCTTCATCTTACTCTTTGGTTGCCTCATGGACAAGAAGGTGAGTCTGCCCACCTAACCCCCAACTGCCGTGCAGTGCCCGGGCCAGGGCTCAGGCTGGCGTAACCAGAGCATTCCCTGTCCTGCAGGTGCGAGAGGCTTTACTCAAACGCGCCTGCCGCTCCCAATCCCCCAACTCCACCATCTCCCTGGTGAGTTATTAGCTTCAAATTCTCAGTTCTGCCACTAAGAGCAGGTCAGAAGCAGCTGTCCCACAGCCTCCTGAGAGGAGACAGGCACAGCTAGAAGCTGAGAGAAGATTGGGATTGTCTTTTAGAATGAGCATGGTCCAGGTTCGAACTCCCCAACAGTGGAGACAGGAGCTCTGTGAGAGCGGTCAGGGTCAGGTTCCTGGCCTCCTGAGTAAACCTGGGCTGCTGGGGACTCTCTTTGTCCCTGGTTTCTCCTGTTGAAAATCTGCCTGCAGTTACTATGTAAAGGGAAAAGCTAGGACCAGGTAAGCATGGGAGTGTGCAGAGCTGAGAGCCAAGTTCCTTAGGGTTCCCGCGGCCCCGGCTGAGGGCAGGTGACAATGTGAAAATGGGCACAACCTCATCGAAAAAGAGTTGATAATAATAAGAGTCGCACTGCAATTGGGCCTTCCGGGTCCTTCCTAGGCGACATACGAAACCTCCATCCCAGAACACAGCAAAGGAGGAAGGGAAGACCGCAGGTGAGAAGCAAGCCTTCCTGGGAGCAGTGTGGAGGGAAGTGGAGTGTAACAACGGACTTCCTGGCAAAGAAGGCTCCTCTCCACATAACCAATGGTCCCAGCCCAAAGGCTGGAAAACAGACTTCTCCAGCACAGACATTTCTAGATGGCCTGGGGAAGATGGAGGACTCAGAGCAGGCGTAGCATCTTCCACTGCTTTTACAGAAAGCTGGAGGGAGTTTTACCACCACCAACCCTTGGCTCGGTCCACTCTGAAAACTCTTTTGTGCACTGTCAAATTTTTTGATTATCCTGAAAAACCCTTGCTTTGAAGGAGTTGCCGTTGGTGGACTTGGTGTCCAGCGGGGTGGGCAGCCTGCAGAGGTGGTGGAAGGTCTCCTTCACCAGCCCTGAGCTTCAGGGTGAGCCCTTTCACGGAGAAGGCAGAGGCTTTGAGTAAACCACACACAGAGCCCATGTCCCTCCTCCTCCAAGGGAGTTGGGGGAATGTGCCAGAATCCACCAGGATGAGCCCTGACCCAGGGCTCCGAGCCCTTCTGCCATCCCAGAGCTCCGCACCCCCGCCCCCGCCCCACAGATGGGCTAATATTTCCACTCGTCACGTTCCCTTCTCTCACAGGTCACCTGTCCACACCCCTAAACTATCCAAGCAAAAATAGCATGAAAAACTAGCTAAAGCTACCTATCGAATATGCCTGCCTTTGCTGTAAACCTAATTGACAGATATTAAAGTTCAAAATAATTGCAAGTAAGGCCGTCTCAACCAGTTTTTGACTAATCAACAGCTCACGTTACAGACAGATCTGATAAAAACTGTTTTAACTACTCAGTGATTTCTTTTCTGGTTATTTCCCCTCCATAGCCATGATAAAAGGATGAGAATGGCAGAAACTCTGTTCTTCCCAACATTAAAGGTGAAAGGACAGAGTTTGGTTCGTTTCTTTTCAAAGTTTCGGAAAAGTTAATAGGTAGGTCTCTCTTTAACTCTTCCAACAGTATCAGTATAAACGTAAGTTTCATAGATGTATGAATGTATATAATCACCGATTTGAGCACCTTTGTAAGAGCGCATTAACGATTTTAAACTAGAGAGGAAGTTGCCACAGACCACTAAGAATTAAGGCAACAAGATGACAAAAATGGACATTTAAAAGTGACACCCAGGGTGCCTGGGTGGCTCAGTCAGTTAGGCATCTGACTTGATTTTCGCTCAGGTCATGATCTCATGGTTTGTGAGTTCGAGCCCCATATCAGACTCGCTGACAGTGCGAAGCCTGCTTGGGATTCTGTCTCTCCCTCCCTCTCTGTCCCTCCCCTATTCTCTCTGTCTCTCAAGAAGTAAACAAACAGGGGCGCCTGGGTGGCTTAGTCGGTTAAGCGTCCGACTTTCGCTCAGGTCATGATCTCACGGTTTGTGGGTTCGAGCCCCACGTCGGGCTCTGTGCTGACTGCCAGCTCAGAGCCTGGAGCCTGTTCCAGAGTCTGTATCTCCCTCTCTCTCTGACCCTTCCCTGCTCGCACTGTCTCTCTCTCTCTCCTAGAAATAAATAAAAATTTAAAAAAGTAAACAAAAAACAAACAAACAAATGTGACAGGCTCAAGCTAAGACCAGATATGGAGAAGAAATGTTTTTTAATAGCCTTGGGAGGTCACCAAGACATCTAGCTGAATTACCTCATGGAATCCACAAGATGATGGGAGGTTCTGAAAATGTTTTCAACTACAGAAATGGAAAAAAATTCTCATGAATGAGTCTTTGTTAATTACAAAAGTCATGGCTATTTTTATACAATGGGATGGGAATGCTTTCTGTTGAAATGGATATGCTCTTGAAAACATTTTTCTTATAAACATGGATCTGTGTGAGTATTTTCATTGTACAGAAATCAGCCCAAATAGTTCTCTAAATGGATTCAATTGTTTTGTTCAACTAGAAGATACCAGCTCAGCAGGGCAATTGCAACGGTCCTATGCCTCGGACCTGTTCCAGCCCCCATGGGAGGTGGGCGGCCACTGAAATGGCGAGGGCTTTGCCTGCTGGTTTCCCTGGCAACAAAGTCTTGTCTCAATTGCCGGTACTTCATTAATATTTACAGTCTTGATTTTTTTTCTTTTTCTTTTTCTTTTTTTAAAAAATTTTAAATGTTTTTATTTATTTCTGAGAGAGAGAAAGAGACAGAGTGAGCAGGGGAGGGTCAGAGAGAGGGAGACACAGAATCTCAAACAGGCTCCAGGCTCTGAGCTGGCAGTCCGCACAGAGCCCGGAGCGGGGCTCGAACCCATGAACCATGAGATGATGACCTGAGCTGAAGTCGGACACTTAACCGACTGAGCCACCCAGGCGCCCCTCTTTTTTCTTTTAAAAATTTTTTTCTTTAAATATTTATTTATTTTTGAGAGAGAGACAGAGTGCAAGTGGGAGAAGAGCAGAGAGAGGGAGACACAGAATCAAAGCAGGCTCCGGGCTCTGAGCTGCCAGCCCAGAGCCCGACACGGGGCTTGAACTCATGAACCAAACTGTAAGATCATGACCTGAGCTGAAATTGGATGCTTAACTGACTGAGCCACCCAAGTGCCCCAAGTCTTCATTTTTCTAATTATAAAATTACTTTTTAAACTTTCTTTAATGTTTATTCACTTTTGAGAGAGAGACAGAGTACAAGTAAGGGAGGGCAGACAGAGGGAGACACAGAATCTGAAGCATGCCCCAGGCTCTGAGCTATCACCACAGAGCCTGATGTGAGGCTAGAACTCACGAACCATGTGATCATAACCTGAGCTGAAGTCAGACGCTTAACCAGCTGAGTCACCCAGGCGCCCCAATTATAAAATTATTTTTGAATGGTTCAAATAATATACATTCACTTTAAAAGCAGCAGAGACCTCTGAGTGTGCTTCTGTAGAAATATGTGTTCTCATATTTCCTTCTCAAATGATGACACATAACTCAATGCATGCTAAAAATGCATGTAAGAATTGACAAACGAAATGACATTAAGCCTTTGTTCCCTTGGTTGTCACATAAAAAAGGACTGAACAGAAGGTTCTGGAGGTAAATATAAGAAAGTGAGGATTTCGTTTCTAAATTGCATTTCTATTCCATTTCTAAAAAGATGGTTTAAAGAAATAAGCAGACAGGTGAGCAGATGAATGCACAAAGGATGTGCATTCTAGTGTGTTTATATTCTTAATAAAGAGCACTCGTTAAAACAAATGAGGATATATCTACCAAAGGTATGCTATATGGTCATTAAACATGATGACGCATAGCCACACCTACCCATATGGAAAAGCGTTTAGGCTCTACAGCTAAGTAAGACAAAAGGGTTCCAGGACAGCATTATAGTAGCCAATTTTGGTCCATACCAAAATTGGTCCCTTTGTGTCCAAATATGTGCACTAAAGAGGAGAGACATCAAAATATTAGCAGTGAGTCTCTCTACTTGATTTTTTATTTTTTTCTTACTCTATAAATATTATTTGCATTATTTCTTACAATGAGCATGTAATTCTATGGTAGAAAAAAGTAATTTTGAAAAAGCTCTTCTGAACATTTTGCATATTTAAAAATAGAGACTTGGGGTGCCTTGGGTGGCTCAGGAAGTTAGGTATCCGACTTCGGCTCAGGTCATGATCTCGCAGTTCGTGGGTTCAAGCCCCACATTGGACTCTGGGCTGACAGCTTGGAGCCTGGAGCCTGCTTCAGATTTTATGTCTCTCTCTCTCTCTCTCTGCCCCTCCCCTGCTCATACTCTGTCTCTCTGTCTCTCAAAAATAAATAAATATTTAAAATTTCTTTAAATAAATAAAAAATAAAAATAGAGACTTGACAAGCAAAAAACAAAACAAAAATTCCATCTGATCAATGATAGTTCCCTAAGTATGGAGGGGGAAAGGGGCTCCTGGCTGCTTAGCGCAGCCACAAACATTGCCAACATGTCTAAATGCTTTGTCCCTTTCACAATAATGCATTTCTTTTCAGAATAGTATTTTTCCTCAGGATTTTTATCCTTCAGCCCCACATTCTCCCATTTCCTCTCAATCAATGATCCCTCTTCACTGAAAGAGAGTAATATACCAGTAATATACCAGAGTCCCAGATAAACCACAGCGGGTACAGACAGAGGACCTCCGAGCCATCCATTAAATCCCAGAAAAAGGCTGGGCGACTCTGCTCCTGCTCTTCACTCCTTGAGAGAGACTGGAATTTGAGAGGCCTGCATAAAAAATAAAGATAAATGAGAAAGGACAGGGGGAGAAGATAGGCTGAGAATTAGGATTCCTCTCTCTGGAAAGATGGATACAAAGGTGGCAAGAATTTATCTGTTTTGCTGGTTGCTGTAGCTTCAGCGTCTAAAATATGCTTGACATGTAACAGGCACTCAGTAAGTATTTATTGAGTGAACGGACTGTACAGACCACGGGAAGAACTTGGACTTTTGCTAGGAATCAGAGACCACAAAAGAAGCAGACAGCGAGGAGGGGGGTGGGGAGCGCAGTGGGGAAGTGCATTTCTGAAGTTTGAATGAAAGATGAGGGCAAATAAAGGCTCTTCTCTCAAATGGTTATTTGGTGGAGCAGAGGGTCTAATTAAAGTTTTATATGAAAACAGAGACACAAGTTGGGATCTTTAAGAACAGCATAATGGGGGTGGGGGGGCATGTGGGCTGTTCAGTGGGCAGGGCCACCGACTTTGGCTCAGGTCCTTATCTAACGGCTTGTGAGGTCCAGCCCCGCCCGCATCCGGCTGTCTGGTGTCAGCACAGAGCCCACCTTGGATCCTTTGTCCCCCTCTCGATGCCTCCCCCCTACTTGTACTCTCTCTCTCTTAATAATGAATAAACATGAAAAAAAAATAGCATAACCAATTTGAGATACTGGAGAACAGCAACGTGTATTTTAGATGGAGGCATCTATAACCACGACAGCCAAGGGTCGTCTTTTATCACGGTCATACTACCGAAAATAGCTCAGCTTTCTCTCACACATATAGAATGTTTAGAAATAGCCTATAACTTATGTAAAGCTGGGTGAACCTGACCTAACCGCAGACCCTAGAACTTTAGAAATGCCGCCAAAGTCCTCTCTGGGCCGCTCCCACTGCCTCTCGCCCAGAGGTAACTTCTGCTCTGAATGTTTTTGACTTAACACTAAACTTTTTGGGGTGGAACACGGAAAATTTACCATTTTAACCATTTTTTAAGTTACAGTTCCATAGGGGTAGGTGTATTCACATTGCTGTACGACCAATCTCCAGAACTCATCATTCAAAACTGAAACTCTATACCTATTAAAAAACTCCCCATCCCCCCTACTCCAGTTCCTGGTAACTATGATTCTACTTCCTATCTCTACAAAGGTGACTATTTTGGTGTTATGTGGAAACTAATTTGACAATAAACTATTTGTAAAAAAAAAAAAAAAGTGACTATTTTGTATACCTTATATAAGTAGAACCACACAGTATTTGTCCTTGTGTGACTGGTTTAATTCACTTAAGGTTCATCTATGTGGCAGCACGTGATAGGACCTTGCTTCCTTTTTAAGGCTGCATAGTACTCTACTGTGTGTGTACACACATGCAGCCATCAATGCGCATTCGGGTTGCTTTCTCCTATTGGCTATTGTGAATAATGCTGCTATTAATGTGGGTGTACAAATCCTTGCTTTCAATTCTTTCGGGTATATACCTAACCATGGAGTTGCTGGATCATATAGTAATTCTATTTTTAATCTTTTGAGGAACGATCATACTGTTTTCCAAAGCAGCTGGACCATTTTATAGTCCCACCAACAGTGTACAAGGGCTCTAGTTTCTCTATAACCTCACCACCATGTGCTACTTTCTGGTTTTAGGGGTTTTTCTTTTAATGCTTTTATTTATTTTTGAGAGGGGGGAGGGGTAGAGAAAGAAGGAGACACAGAATCAGAAGGAGGCTCTAGGCTCTGAGCTGGCAGCACAGAGCCCAATGCAGGGCTCTGACTCATGAACTACAAGATCATAACCTGAGCCCAAGCCGGATGCTCAACCGACTGAGCCACAGGTATCCCTGTTTTCTGGCTTTCTGATACAGATTCCCTAATGGATGTAAGGTGGCACATCAGTGTAGTTTGCTTAATGATGTTGAACTAGTTGACTAGTGATGTTGAACATCTTTTCATGTGCTTATTGGTCATCTGTATATCTTTTTCAGAGAAAGGTCTATTTAAATCCTTTGCCCATTTTTAAACTGGGTTGTTTCTTGGTTGTTGAGTTATAAGAGTTCTTTATATGCTCTGGATATTATCAGATAGATGACTTGCAAATATTTCCTCCCATAGGTTGCCCTTTGACTCTATCCTCTGATGCTCAAAAATTTTTAATTTTGATGAATTCCAACCTATTTTATTGTTGTTGTTGCCAGTGCTTTTGGTGTCTTAGCCAAGAAAGCATTGCCAAATCCAACGTCCTGTAGCTTTTCCTGTTTTCTTCTAAGAAGTTTATCAATTTAGCTCTTATGTTTAGGTCTTTGATCCACTTTAATTTTTGTACATGGTATAAGGTAAGGTTCAACTTCATTCTTTTGCACGTGGCCCATTTTCCCAACACGATTTGTGGACAAGACTCCTTTCTCCACTAAATATTCTGAGCACTCTTGCCAAAAATCATTGGACCACATCAGATTTATTTTTGGGCTTAAAAATAAAACAACAACCCATTATTTCCAGAAGGTTTTCCTCAGGCCAGTGGCTGAGCCCTGCTGACCCCTCCAGCCGCCCCTCCATTGACTGCCTCTGCTGGCTCCTCACTGAAGAAGCTGAGCAGGTGAGAGGAATCTCTTCCCTTGGGTGTGCAGGTCCCTGTTAGCAGAGGCTTTGAGTCCTCCACCACGGCTGATGGCTGCAAGGGATTGAGGCCAGAATATTCCTTTAGAAATGAGTTGCACAATTGAGAAGACACCTCCTGATGCTGATGCTTTTATTGAAAGACTGAGAGATCATGATGACGCAGCAGAATCTCTGACTGAACAAACCACTGCTCTCAACAAGTGAGGAGAAGCGATGAGCAGTATCAGGAAGAAATTCAAGAACTTAATAAAGTTGCAAGATATCGGCCACAGCCCACGTAAGTTGTGGGGATCCAGCAAGAAAACAGACACATCAGAGAAGTACAACAAGAGAGCAAAGAACTGCATACATCCCTGGAAGAACCTCAGTCTGCCTTGGAACTTCTAATGAGCAAGTATCAACAGCGAATGTTTAGACTGCTGATGGCTAGCAAAGATGACCCAGATGTGAAAGTGAGGTTAAAAGAGCAGCACTCTGAGACCGACATGGGATTGTTGTAACAGCTCTAAAGGAGCCTTCCTTAATGAATCTTGACACATCTTTGAAACATCTCAACATGAACCAGAGAGGAGACCCTTAGAAGCAAATTAGAAATTACAATCACATGTTGATCAGATAACGGAAATGGCAGCAGTAAGGAGGAAGGCCATTGAAATTGATGAGTGACAGGGTTGCAAGGTACTAGAGCAAATAATTCAACTCCCAAGAAAACAAAGGCTTGAGAGAGAGCCATCACTGAACTCAAGAACCTTTTTTTTTTTAAAGTTTATCTATTTTGAGAGAGGGTAAGCACATGAGTGCATGTGTGCACGAGTGGGGAAGGGGCAGAGAGAAAGGGAGAGAGAATCCAGACTCAAGGCTTGAACCCACGAACCGTGAGATCATGACCTGAGCCTAAATCAAGAGTCAGATGCTTAACTGACTGAGCTACCCAGGCATGCCCTCATTTTTGAACCTTAGGAAAGATGTGTCTGAAAGTTCATCTTTGACAGTATTAGCGACCAGTAGCGACCAGAGTCTGAGGAAGAGCTGAAGAGCCTATGTCGGTGAGCTTCATACAAGGCTCCAGAAGGTCACCGGGACTGGCCCACTAAAGTGAATGAGGTAACGGAAAAATCAATCTCGAGCTAAGCTTTTTATTTCCTATAGTATGCGCAGTGCATTGGCAATGACATTTTCTTTTTTACTATTTGAGAGAGAGAGAGAAAATGCGAGCCAGCGGAGAAGAGTGGCAGAGGGAGGGAGAGGGAGAGAGAGGGAAAAAGAGAGAGAGAGGGAAGGAATCTTAAGTAGGCTCCACACTCAGTGTGGAGCCCAATGCTCAATCCCATGACCCCAGGATCATGACCTGAACCAAAATCAAGAGTTGACACTCAACCGAATAAGCAACCCAGGCTCTCCTATAAGTACTCATTTTATTTTTTACAAAATATGTATCTAGTATGTAAATTTTTAAAAGCCACTAGAAATAGAAATGGACTTTAACATCAACTGAAATCTAAATTTTTATTTTGGATTTAAAAAACCCCCCACTATTTCCAGATCTTACCAACTTTCCACTAATGTCCCTTTTCTGTTTCAAATCCAATCCACGATACCATATTACATTGAGTTGCCATGTCTCCTTAGTTCCTCCAGTCTAAGTTTCTCCATATTCTCTTATTTTTCATGACCTTGAACACGGTCTATATAGATGTCCTTTAGTTTGTGTTTGTCTGATGTTTTTTCATGATCCAACTGGGTTAATGGGTATGTGGAAAGAATACCCCTGAAGGGAAGCGTCCCCTTGATTACATCATGCCGGGAGGCATGTGGTACCTACATGCCAGCACTCATGATGTTGACCCTGGTCACTTGGTGAAATCAGTGTTTGCCACGTTTCTCCCCTGTAAGGTTGCTTTGTTTGCCCTTTTCATACTCTATTTGCTGGAGTTGAGACATGAAGTCCAGCCCACGCTCAACCGAGGACTGGCATGTTCCACTTCCTGGAGCACAGAGTCTACATATATTATTTGGAATTCTTCTGTACAAAAGATTTCTCTTTAAAAAAAAAAAAGATTTCTCTTTTCCCGTAACTGTTTTAGAAAATATTTTTTATCTCATATGTAGGCATCCTAGAAAAAGACTTAGTTGTGCCTGTCTTTGAACCTGGTCAATGAACATTTGTTATTTACTATGCACTCTCTTGCACATGTCTCCCGCACTCATGTGCTGGGTCACAGACTGTGTGTCCTATTCCAATGTGCAAGATGATGCCACAGTTTTCCAAAGTGGTTCATATCAGTGTGTGTTCTCACCAGCAAGTGTGTAATAGTTCCTACTGTGCCACGGCCTCATCAACACCTACTATTGAGTCTTCCTCATGTTTCCTGATGGGTGTAAAAGAATATCTCATTATGAACTAATTTGATGTTTTGTTACTAATGAGCATCTTTTCAAGTTTAGTCTCCATTTCTACATTATGTTCTAAAAAATGGCTGTTAATAACTTTTGCCCATTATTTTGTAAGTTATCTTTCTTCCTTCTGATGTACGGGAATTCCCTATATTACCTGGGTCCTTTGAAAGATACATCTATATCAGAGTAACATAGATCATGAGAAAGATAGATCTCCTTTGTAGGATGTATCTGTATCTTTGTCCCTTTTGTGGGCTTGTCTTTCCATTCTGTCACATAAAGAACAAAAGTTCTTACTGCAACATAGGCAAATTTTTTGTAATGTTTATTTATTTTTGAGAGAGACAGAGCACTAGTAGGGGGAGAGGGCAGAGAGAGAGGGGCCCAGAATCCAAAGCAGGCTCAAGGCTCTGCACTATCAGCACAGAGCATGATGTGGGGCTCAAACCTACGAGCCACAAGATAATGATGATGTGATCCAAAGGCAGATAGTTAACTGACTGAGCCACCATTTTCTTTAGGATTAGAATTTTAAATGTCTTGGGGCTCCTGGGTGGCTCAGTCAGTTAAGTGTCTAACTTCAGCTCAGGTCTTGATCCCGAGGATTATGGGTTCAAGCCCCGTGTTGGGGCTCTGGGCTGGCAGCTTAGATCCTGGAGCCTGCTTCAGATTCTATGTCTCTCTCTCTCTCTCTCTCTCTGCCCCTCCCCCGCTTGCACTCTTTCTCTCTCAAAATGAAACATTTAGGAACTTGAGGGTGTTATGCTCAACGAAATAAGTCAGGCAGAGAAGGACAGATACCATATGTTTGCACATATAGGTGGATTAGGAGGAACTTAACGGAGGACCATGGGGGAGGAGAAGGGGAAAAATAGTGGGGGAGAGGGAGGGAGGCAAACCATGAGAGACTCTTGAATGCTGAGAACAAAAATGAGGGCCGAGAGGGGTGGGGGAGAGAGGAAGGGGGGTGATGGGCATGGAGGAGGGCACTTGTGGGGATGAGCGCTGGGTGTTATATGGAAACCAACTTGACAATAAACCATTTTTTAAAAATTTTGTATCTCCAACACCTTAAAGGAAAATAAAAGGTATATGAAACATTAAAAAAACCCCAAACTTTAAAAGGTCTTAAAAGAAGCCTTCCTCTGCCCAACCTAAGGCCATAGTGGTATTTTCTTAAAATACTTTTTCTAAAAATTTAATTTTTTTAAAACTTTAAGAAAGTTTTTTACCTTTTATATTTATTTAGACTTGATTTTTGTGACATATGTGCAAATGTATTGGTTTTCAGTATTAAAAACTCCCATTATGTTGGACTTCCCAGTGAGATGATGGGAAAATGATGCTGGCAGTCTCAAATCTCTTTATAAGCAGTTAGCACTCACCCCTCTGCCCGATCTTGTCCTGAACCAGAGGAGGACTCTGAGTGCCAGTAACCTACAGAGATCTGAGCAACATTCACAGAAACGGTCACGACTGAGACTTGAGTTCTTCAAAGCACTAGCGTACGCAGTACTTAGTGCAGGTGATTGTCAAGAGTTGTGGTTTTTTGGTTTTTGGGAGGAGTAGAGACAGATTCTTAAGCAGCCTCCACACCCGACTCTTTAGATCTTACTTCACCAGTGAGATCATGACCTGAGCCGAAACCAAGGGCGGGACGCTTAACCAACAGAGTCACCCAGGAGCCCTAAAAACCGAAGAGTTTTCATTACGTTGACCAAAATTAAAAACAATTTTTAATGTTTTTATTTATTTTTGAGAGAGAGACGGAGCATGAGCAGGTGAGGGGCAGGGCAAGAGGGAGACATAGGATCCAAAGCAGGCTCCAGGCTGGGAGCAGTCAGCAGAGCCCAACGTGGGGCTCGGACCCACGAACTGCAAGACCATGACCTGAGCCAAAGTTGGACACTTAACTGACTGAGCCACCCAGGTGCCCCTTTTTAAAAAGTTTTTTAATGTTTTTATGCATAAAACTTCTTTACACTTGATTTAAATCCTGGCGAACAGAAACATCTCCAAACAGCAAAATAAATTTGCCCCCATGGAGAAATGGGGAAACCGGTGTTATTCTAAAGCAGGACCCTCTTTATACTCCGAGCAGCCACACGGTAGTGGACTAAAATAGTGAAAAGTTACAAATGAGTAATTAAAGGCAAAATCTGCCCCCAAACCATGGCAACCACTCTACCTCTAGTAAAAAAACAAGGCAAACAGTTCTTTAATACTTCCTCACTTTATTTTTTAAATTTTAATGTTTTTTATTTATTTCTGAGAGAGACAGCGTGAGCAGGGGAGGTCAGAGAGAGGGAGACACAGAATCCGAAATAGGTTCCAGGCTCTGAGCTGTCAGCACAGAGCCCGATGTGGGGCACGAACCCACGAACCGTGAGATCATGACCTGAGCCAAAGTCGGACACTTAACCGACTGAGCCACCCAGGTGCCCCTAATACTTCCTCACTTTATTAACAGGGTACTTATATATCTAAACATTTACTGTAAGTTTTCAGAGATATTTAAACTCTGAATTAACTTTCCATAATTAAGTTTCTTTAGGCACATCGGTTTGTATTTTATAGAAAACACGTATCTTTAGGTCACGGATAGGAAAGAGTACACCTTACAAATGTTACAAAGATGAATCCAAATCTCAGTGAACCTGAACCTCTCTCCCAAACCACAACCACTCGTTGAAATATTTAATGAGAAGAGAGACCCAAAACAATGGTTTAAACATAACACTGAGAGATTTTGGTGATTAAGAAATCCCTGAAAGAGTAGTAAGCCATGATTACTGGAAAGCTCAGAACACTAGCAAGGCAAAGTATTTAAGAGAAGGCCACAAACTGTCTTTTCCTACGAGGAGCTAGGAACTAAGGACGTCAGTTAGTAATGCATTGGAATGGCATTGCCTAGTGCGAGTGCTGCGCAGAAACTCCAGGTCACCTCTTCTTTATTATTTTGGATAAGCTTCCACTATCATCGCATGGCCCTGTAAGGGAGGGAGGGAAAAAAAAAGTTCCATTAAAGCAATGCAAGGCAAGGAATCCAGCCAGTCCTGGTCCTGCTTCTCAAATACCGTGTGTTGCTCTCAAACACGGGCAAGGGGAGCGTGGCCACTGGCATCAACTGGGTGGAGATCATGCTAAACATCCTACAACACAGAACACAACCCCCCATAACAAATGATTATCTGGCCCCAAATGTTAATAGAAACAACGCTGGGACCCTATACTCTAAATCCAGAATGCCAGATTCTTCCTCTAATTGCCCAGTCACATTTGCATCACTTATTTGGCGCTTGATGAAACAATGCCAAGTTTTATCTATTTTCTAAGTACATCATTTCCTCTCTCCTTCACCGTACTGTAAACTTCTAGAAGAAAGGTACTGGGTGGTGTTCTTCGTTCATTCACAAAAGCATCCAATACTGGGTTTTACTCCATGTGCTAGGTGAACGGTCAGGGAGCACACTCTAGAAACCACAAGCCACTAACCCGCGTGGACTGCCCACTCCGCACAAGACTGCGCACTGGCTATCTCTCTCAGGTAAGCCCGGCACAGACAGACAGGAGGGCGGCTCCAGTCCTGACCATGGCTTTCCCTAGACGAAGTTACACAGACTGAAAAGCACTTTTCATCATGAAGTCTGAAATACTCCAACTTACAAATAACTGACCCGTTGTTTCTTCAAAGCTTCTAAGACAAGCCGTAAAGGCTTTTAAATGCAAGATGTTTAAACTTTTATATAGCTTATTTATCTTGATCAGCAACAGACGGTTTCTGTAATCTGGAGGAAAACCAAATCTGCTTCCATCAGGATTGGGGAAAAAAAAGATGATTATCAGCCCTCCTTCTGGATTTTATTCCCAGAGTGAAATGCTGTAGCAGGTAAGAAGTTGTGTTTACAATGCAAGTAAGGCCAATGAAAGAAATCTGCAGAATAGCAAATTACCCCCAAATAAATAGCAATAAGTTATCCAGAGGTAAATCAGTTCTCCAATTAAGGTATAATTCCGTTTTTAGAAAGGATAATTTACTTCTTGGAGAGATTTTATAGATATGGCCTCATGGTGACTAGATGAGTAAAATTTTATTTAAAAAGAATATCTCAAAATGTTAATAATGATAGTGTCTTCTGAGGGAATTACAGGTGACTAATTAAAAAAAATTTTTTAAGTTTATTTATTTTGAGACAGAGACAAGTGGGGGAGGGGCAGAGAGACAGAGTCCCAAGCAGGCTCTGCATTCAGCACAGAGCCTGATGTGGGGCTTGAACCCATGAAACCATACCATGACCCGAGCTGAGACTAAGAGTTGGATGCTTAACTGACTGAGCCACCCAGGCGCCCTGCCTCTAATTTTTTCCTATACACTTTCTGTATATAAAAACATAATGAGCCTGTATTCCTTTTAAAAATAAAAAAATATATAAACATTATTATAGGAACAGAAACAGCTCGAGTTGAAAAACCATCTTCCTTCCAAAGTACGATCAAGAATTAGAGTTGCACCCTCTCCCCCCAAAGAGGTTGCTTTTTTCCTAGTTGTCTGTCATCAGAAACACTGCTCTGAGGCTGTTGTGAAGTTAACTAAAGGAACCGTGCTTCGAAGGAGCTGGTTTGGTTTCCAAGAAAACGGCTTTCCTGAAGCGCCTCTGCAGCTGCTGTGACATACCTGTCCACCAGCGGCACAGGCGGCCACCAAGCCATACTGGCCTCCCTCCTTCCGTAACCTGTTGGCAGCTGCCATGACCAGCCGGCAGCCCGTAGCTCCAAATGGGTGTCCCAGGGACAGCGATCCGCCCCAGTTGTTAAACTTCTCCAAAGAAGGTGACCCAACCTGGCTCCCACAAAAACAGACACAAACATAACGATGAGTTTACTTAAGTATTAAGCCGGACTCCTAGCAAGAAGAAGGTAACAGAGATAGAGAAAATTACTAACTTGAGACACATCGCATATTATTTTATTGTAAAGAAAGAAATTCTAGGTCAACTCTGAAAGACACGGTCTGTTTATTTTCATCTAACACCAGAACCGGAAGAACAAAAGACAACATAGAGTTTTAGTTTCATTTTTTCTAAAGATTCCCAGGAACTATTTTCCAACTAAGAAATAAATGCATTTTATTAAAACAGAAATATCTTCATAAAAAGGAACAGCTTTCCCCTTCATATTTTTGTCATCAGCCCAAATATTACTGTGCTTTGGAAATTCAAGGATACTTTTAATCACTTACCTTAGTTTTTCTACCCATGTAGTTTTGTGCAAACCAATCAGAATCCATGGCTTTGAAATTAGCCAAAATCTGACCCTACAAGGGAAAGGACCTTGTTATTAATGTCCCTTGACATTAAAGTTGAGCAAATCTTTAAATCAGTTTTCAGTGACATTTTCCTAAGGAAACATTTGCTTCTTTTGAAGGGCATCTAAGAGACCACTGCAAAAGGTGTCTTCAAAACTGCGCCACTGGATTCCTCACACTTATGTCCCTTCCAATAGTGTAGGTCAGTACTTCAAATATAAAGCTCTACTCATGTTTTAGTGCTATCATAAAACACACTTGGATCTCCCAAACACGGACTACATTTTTTATGATTACAGTCCTTTGATATGTATCTAAGTGACTTACTGAGAATGCTTCATGAAATTCAAAAGCGTCAATATCAGTCATTGTTAATCCTGCCTTTTCCAGAACTTTTGGAGTAGCATATGTTGGTCTAAAAAGAAGAAATAATGTGTTACAACTTTAATTTTTAAATCTAAGAACTCCTTATTCTCTAAGGTGAGTTTTAAATAAGGTATTATAATGCCCTCCACTCATTCACTGGTTCTTCTGTACAAATATTAAGTGCTGGGGACACAACAGTGAACTAAACAGACGTAGCCTCTGTCCTTATGAAGTTTATATTCTAGAGTCAGGGATATAGCTAATAAACTATGAAAGAAGAGGACAGACAAATAATGTGAAGAACTAGAAAAATACAGGGCACACAAGGGCAGAACATAAGGAAGAGCATGGCTAGTCTGAAGGACAGAGCTGTGAGGGATGGGAAGACAGTCCAAACACTAGGAGGCTTTTATAAAAGCCTATTACAGAGACTGTAGCAATATGAAGAAATGCTTATGACACCTTAATGAAAAAAATACATTATATATATGTGTATGTATATATATACATATAAATGTAGAAATTTATTAAAAAAAAGGAAAAAAATTTAAAACTATAAAATGATATACCAACATAAAGGATCATTTTTAAGAATCCAATACACAAAACAATTATGAACTCAGAACTTAATGTACTTTGAAATCTTTAAATAAATGTGGGTAATCAAATACTTCTAACTATAGTCCAAGGACATTTCTACACTGCTACCTACCCAAGTAAAAGTTGATCTTTTGGATCCTGAGACACATACACAAAATCCCTAGGTAAAAAACAGAGGGGTTAGTTCCAATAAAAAATTAAAGAAACCGAGGTGGCAATTTATTTGAACATTTACTTTACCTCAAATAGGCCTTTGGCTTATAGCCCATGGCCAGAGCTTTCTCCTCTGCCATGATCAGCATTGCAGATGCACCATCAGTCTGCAATGTGAAGCAGAAAAATAATGTTAAATTCTTCAGCCTTTCTGGAAGTCTCTGTACAACCAATTTCTATGTAGTGTTCCTGAATCTATCAACTAATTACACTGTCCAGAGAGATTTTATAAAACAAAACTATTTTCATTTTATCCACAATTAATAGGCAATGCATATATACGCGCTAACCCCATTTTTTTTAAGGAAGAGGGTAGAAGAACCTGCTCAAAAGTACCATAATTTTAAGCAGTACCATAATTATCAAAATGGACAAAGAGAATAGCTAACTTCAGAAGTATGTATTCATAATAAACCTAAGCCAAAAGATTTTTGCTTTTGGCACAGAAGATGAGAAATCTTAAGAATTAAACGATCTCTCATTTACTTACTTATTTTTACATTTTATGGACTGTTTCTGAGCTGTTTCCTGCCTGTGGAAGGAAACACAGGCTTCGAGGGGATCCGGAAGAAACAGGAAGGCAGCTGAGCATATCAGAACCATGGTCTTTCCTCTCTGGACACACCCCATATACTTTTTTCCAACTGACAAATCAAGAAGTTGAGAGACAAAGAGCTACCACTGAAAATAAGCTCTATACCATGACTTTATTAAAAGAAAGCTCAAAAAAAAGGAAAAATAACCCCAAACCCACTACTTTAGAGTTTGCAACACGAGAACAATTTCTACCACATTCTATGATTTTTAACTCAGTAACCCTGAAGGCACTACAGAGCTAAGGTCTGGAAACAGAGGTGAGACTAAAGATCATAAATGGTTTATGGACACTACATTAATATGTTCAATGGGCCATTGTGCAAAGTTGCAACGAAGGTGGTGTGTCCTCACGCTTCCCAAAGCCCACATGTCTGTGACATGCTGCCTCTGATGATGTGCATGTGTGACCTTCAGTGATGACACCTGCCCCTTTAGCACATCCCAGAGTAACCAAGGGAGTTCAGGGCCGGCAAGAGTACAGCCCACCCTGTACGGCCCCATCATTCATTGTGGTTGTGGGAATGATTCTCTAACCAGTTCTTCACCGCTCACACCTAACATCCTGCTGGGACCATTCCAGGCACCCCTCCCCGAGCCCAAGAGTGGGCATTCAGCAGTCACTTACCAAGGTCAAATACATCAACACACACCCATGTCTCCACACAGTGTATGCAAGTAAGGAAGCTATATTGTAAAAGAAACGCTGACCAGCTAAGACTCTACCCAGAAGACTATACCCCAAGGTGGCAGGAGAAAGAAACCACATCTTCTGAACAGAAACAGAATCAAAAGGGATGTTTACTTAAGAAGAAGCCAAGAAAACAAGGAAGGATATGAAGCTAGATGCTGATAAATAAAACCACCACCACAAGAAATGAGAGTAGATATATTGATTCTATATGTTTACAGGAAAATGCTTATAGAAATTGTTTATAGTAACATACCATTATAGAGCATCATTTTCTTTTTTTTTTTTATATTTTTATTTATTTCTAGGAGAGAGAGAAACAGCGTGAGCAGCGGAGGGTCAGAGAGAGAGGGAGTCACAGACTGAAGCAGGCTCCAGGCTCTGAGCTGGCAGTCAGCACAGAGCCCGACGCGGGGCTCGAACCCACGAACCGTGAGATCATGACCTAAGCGAAAGTCGGACGCTTAACCGACTAAGCCACCCAGGCGCCCCTAGAGCATCATTTTCTAACTGGCTGAGCTAAAAGATATCTTGTCACCCTCTCTGCCAACTTTCCACGTCATACAACTCCTCAAATTCACATCCTATGCTCCAACCAAGCTTCCCCCCGAAGAAACCCCTGTTCTCATACCTCTTTGCTGTTCCCCTTGCTTAGAAAGCATTTATTACACTTCTTGAACTGGCCTGTACCTTTCCTTCAAGATTTGCTGCTCAAATGCTACCTCCTCTACGGAGCCTCTCTGACTCTTTCCCTCTATGTGTCTTCTTGTTTAGGCTTGCTCACAACCACCCGCACACCTTCTCCTGGCTTTACAATCACTGGCCTTTCTACCCCCAGGGCCTAGCACAGCTAATCAAAGTTTCCTGCCTGGTTAAATGCCTGAAGAGAACAGCTTTTTTTTTTTTTCTCCTTAGTTTATTGTCAAGCTGGTTTCCATGTAACACCCAGTGCTCATCCCCACAAGTGCCCTCCTCCATGCCCATCTCCCCCTTCTCCTCTCCCCCACCCCCATCAGCCCTCAGTTTGTTCTCAGCATTCAAGAGTCTCTCATGGTTTGCCTCCCTCCCTCTCCCCAACTATTTTTCCCCTTCTTCTCCTGCATCGTCTTCCATTAACTTCCTCCTAGTCCACCTATATGTGCAAACACTTCTCTGCCTGACTTATTTCACTCAGCATAACACCCTCTAGTTCCATCCATGTTGCTACACGTGGCCAGATTTCATTGTTTCTCATTGCCATGGAGTATTCCATGGTATAGATAAACCACATCTTGACCCATTCGTCAGCTGATGGACACTTAGGCTCTTTCCATGTTTTGGCTCTTGTTGAGAGTGCTGCTGTGAACATTGGGGTACATGTGCCCCTATGCATCAGCACTCCTGTATCCCTTGGGTAAATTCCCAGCAGCGCTATTGCTGGGTCCTAGGAGAGTTCTATTGTTAACTTTTTGAGGAACCTCCACACTGTTTTCCAGAGGGGTTGCACCAGTTTACATTCTCACCAACAGTGTAGGAAAGTGCCCGTTTCTCCACATCCTCACCAGCAACTAGAGAACAGCTTTTTGTACCAGAATGGTGGCTAGATTAGGGGACTCCAAAGGCCTTAAAACTAGGATTCTATTTTTTAAAAATAATTCCATTTTAGTATTATTTTTATAACCGATAACTAAAGTTTTGCCCCTTATTGATAATACATACAAATAGATCTACTGAGTGGCCACAAGACAAAAGTCACTCATAAACCCAGAGCACACAGTTACCAGGAAAGAAGAATTTGCAGCCGTCACTGTCCCATAGGGCTTGATGAACGCAGGTTTTAGCTTGGCCATCTGCTCCAGAGACGAAGGACGAATGCCATTATCTTTGGTAACCGTATCTTTCCCTTAAAAAACATGAACTTTTTAACTCTAAGGAAGCACAAGCTTTATAGATCTTCTCTAGAGAAATAGGTTTTAAAAACTGTAAGAACAAATGAAATGTAAATCATAGCTATTTACTAAAAAAGAAAGTCTTTTACAGTTATCAAGATGTCATCGAATTTTAAACTACGCTTTTTTTTTTTAAGTAATCTGTACACCCAACATGTGTCTCGAACCTACAACCCCGAGATCAAGAGTCACATGCTCTCTCAACTGAGCCAGGCAGGCCCCCTGAACTATGCTTTGAAGACATATGGGAAATGAACAACATGATCTAACAAAAGGATACCCTACTTTCTTAAGATATTTATTCACATTTGGCTTCTCTTCTATTCAGAAATATGAAGAATTTTTAAAATGGGCATCTATATAGAAACTAAAATACAGCAGGAAGATTCTCATAAAAACTTTTTTTTTTTTCATTTTTATGTCTTTGAGAGAGAGAGAGACAGAGAGCAAGCGGGGGAGGGGCAAAGGGCGAAGGAGACACAGAATCAGAAGCAGGCTCCGGGCTCTCAGCTGTCAGCACAGAGACCGACGCGGGACTCGAACCCACGGAACGTGAGATCATGACCTGAGCCGAAGTTGGCCGCTCAACCGACTGAGCCACCCAGGTGCCCCAAAACTTCTCTTCTTTAAAATGTTGTGGGGCACCTGGGTGGCTCAGTTCATTACGTGTCTGACTCTTGGTTTCGGCTCTGGTCATGCTCACTGTTGTGAGATCAAGCCCCGCCCCTTGGGCTCTTCTGCGCTGGTGGTGTAGAGTCAGTCTGGGATTCTCTCTTTCTCTCTTCCCTCTCTGGGCCCCTCCCCAACTTGGGCACACACTCTCTCTCTCAAAATAAACAAACAAGCATTTAAAAAAATAAAATGTTGATCTGTTACAACATAAACTGAACCTTGAGTCCATGTTTAAAAGTGAGTATTCTGGACACAGAACCAACATACTTATTGAAAAGTCATTTGGGGCTTTGGGAGTTTCCGAAGCGATTCAAGACTCGCTAACAAGCGGCACGAAGCATACTCCTTTACAAAGCTGAGGAAGCCATTTTACCTGGTACTTTGAAGGGCACCACGTCAGACAGGAGTCCTTCATCCTGCGCCTTTTTGGCCAGGCTGTGAGAGCGCAGCGCGTACTCATCCTGGTCCAGCCGAGAAACAGCGAAGGCGGCGGCCAGTCGGTCCGCAGAGTGGCCCATGGTCTCACTGGTGGAGAACTCGGCCACTGCAGGGAGCTGGGGAAGGGGACACACAGGATCAGGTATACTGTCACAGGTGCTATACCATCCCCAGGGTTATCTGGGAAAGTCAAGACCAAGACAGAAGCTTTTTGTGAGCAGGGCATCTCTAAGGAGGGCTTACAAATTCTCATTTTCTAAGCACGATTTTTTCCCCCATCTTGAATGAATAATTAACCTTCCCCTGTAATTAGCAGAATCTACAAATGAGCATACGTGACCCCATGCTATTTTGCCCAATGCTGTGTCTTTGCGGGGGGATGCTTTGGAAACACAGGTCTTTACGTGAGAGTTCACAAGTCTTACCTCAGGTGACAGGAAATTCAATCTGAATTTAGAGAGTAAAGACAGTCGCTGGCCCAGAGTCTTGGCCTTATTGAGATCAAGCATCATCTTCCTCATTTTCCTTGAATGACGAATAGGGACATCAGACATTAACTCTACGCCACCTGCCACGACCACATCACACTGCCCAGAAGCGATCAAGCCAACACCTACAGGGCACAGGTTACAGGTACGTGAACACCTTTTGCAGAAATGCTCAGACCACTGACAACTGAAGCTTCTAAATTCTTGTTGTATGACCATTACCAGCATTGTATAACATGCGTAATTAAGCTTTTCATTTTCTCAGAGGGATAAAGATCATTTTTTTGAATGACTAACAAATCATTCAGTGCACTAGAGAAAAACAAGTTTCATTCAGTCCATATGGACAAGAGCTTCTGGAAATATCCACTGAACCAACTCTCAAACAAATGATATTCTAAACCAGAACATTCTGCATATTTTATAAACTCCCAGCTTTAGTTTTCACAAAGATTTTTTCCCCCTACAACGGGAATTTCTACCACAAGCTAGAGGACGTCTAGCTCTTGAAGATGGAAGGCAGCCCCCGCTCCTCTTTATGGCCACTGGCAAGCGCTTTGTGACTCTGGACGTTGTCACATGCTTCATAGAGTGGGGAATGCTCCCACTCACGGCCTCTGGAATTGTTCTCTGCCACTCACAGGGTAGGCTGCAACCTGGCCTTGATGCTACTAAGAGAGTACAGAATGATGTCATCCTTCAGGTTTCCTGTCTTTTCACAACAAGGACTAGCACTGCAAAATGTCCCACAATTTTGCTAGAGTTCGTTAGGAAACTTTGTAACTAATTATAAAAATGCCACAGGTGTGGGGAGAAAGCAGCAGAAAGAGTCTGTACCTCTACATAGTGATTTATCACTTAGACCACAACCTTCATGGGGGTGTATTAGACTTACTTAAAAATCAGACTAACTTAAAGATTATTTTTCTAATTTTTTAAAATGTTTATTTTTAGGGCGCCTGGGTGGCTCAGTCGGTTAAGTGTCTGACTTCAGCTCAGGTCATGATCTCACAGTTCATGGGTTCAAGCCCCGCGTCAGGCTCTGTGCTGATAGCTAGCTCAGAGCCAGGAGTCTGCTTCCAATTCTGTGTCTCTCTCTCTTTCTCTGACCTTCCCCTGCTCATGCTGTCTCTCTCAGAAATAAATAAAAACATTAAAAAAATTTTTTTTAAAGTTTATTTATTTTTGAGGTGGGGTGAGGGGCAGAGAGAGAGAGGAAGACAAAGAATTCAAAGCAGGCTCCAGGCTCTGAGCTGTCAGCACAGAGCCCAATGAGGGCCCTGAACCCATGGACTGTGAGATCATGACCTGAGCCAAAGTCGGATGCTTAACTGACTGAGCCACCTAGGTGCCCCGGGACTCACCTAACTTTATTTAAAAAAAATTTTTTTAAATGTTTTATTTATTTCTGACAGAGAGAGAGAGAGAGAGAGAGAGAGAATGAGCAAGGGAGGGTCAGAGAGAGAGGGAAACACAGAATCTGAAGCAGGTTCCAGGCTCTGAGCTATCAGCACAGAGCCTGATGCGGGGCTCAAACCCACGAACTGTGAGATCATGACCTGAGCTGAAGTCAGACGCTTAACTGACTGAGCCATCCAGGCACCCCTCACCTAACTTTTAAACCTAGCAGGTTATAAATTATCCATGACTCAAATTCAGAAGTACCCTCCTAGAGACAGACTTCTTTAGCTGATAATCCCTGCTGTGGCCAGCCACATTAGTGACGGAGAAACTACCTGAATGGTTGGGTCCCTCAGGTATAGACAGCAAGAAAAAAGTTGAGAACTACTGTCAAAAATCAAAAATGTTAAATATGACCTTATTTTTTAAAAAAGAAACAAATTCGGAGTCTGTGCTAATCATACGGTTCTGTTAAAAGTACTTTTTAATGATCATATAAACGACCAAGGAAAATTAGCATGTACCCTCTGCTTTCACGTAAACATACCTGTGGTCATGGCTTGGTTGGCAGAGATACAAGCCATGGTGACCGTGTGAGCAGGAGTCTTGTCAGAGAAGCCAGCTCCGAGGGCAGCCTTCAGGAAACACAGGAGTGAAACAGTCACTTCCAAAGGAAGTGTTACGTGGAAATGATGCTTTGAGCACCACTTCTCCATGTGGTGAATCAGGAAAGGATTTGAAGTTAATATTCTACCGAGTAATATTTAGAATAAAATTAAGCCCGTCACAGAAATGGCTCACTCATTTTTCATCCAGCCTTTAACTGACAAGCACTCTTCCAAATTCCGAGTAGCCGGTTTCTAGTGTGGGATCCAGGCTACAACACTCCGCTGTGTCACCTGATTTCTTGGCAGTATTTTGCTCTGAGCCTTTGGGAATATCAATATGTAATTTGATTTTAACTTAAATTCCCAAATAAGCTGAAAGTAAACCTTTTAAATACACCCGATGGAACAATGAAATCGATCATGGAGCAGGATCCTCACCATCTGTGTTCTTGCAACTGAAAGGCTTAGTGGCAAAGCAAAAGTCGTCAACCAGAAAGTGACTTCTAAAGAACCGACCACTCACACATGTAACAGCCTTTCCACTCAGTTCCATGCCTGCCCTCCACTCATTCCCCCTACTGCTAGTCGGTCTCTCTCCGTGACTGTCGCACCCTTCAGATGGCACCCTTAGATCCGCTGCAAAGACAACTTGGAAACTTGCCAATATGAAGGACTTCAAATAGTTGAAAGAAACTTTGCAAAACTGCCTAATCCCCAAGTAAGCATCTTACAAATAAGGGTCAGACCAGCTAACCAAATGGAAAAAGAAAAAACTGTCCAGGATGACGATATAATAGTTGCTTCAAAAGAGAACCATTTGAGGGGTTGACAAGAACTGAAGCCCTCCATTAATCTTGCAAGATGGCCTCTACCTCTATCACGATGGCAAAGTAAAAGCTAAACAGAACATGAAGACATCTATTATTTTGCTGTAATACTTACTGGGGAAATTAAACATAAATGTGTGATTCCATTTTTTGCCTAAGTAAAGAATGCATAGCTACAATAAAATATTTCAAAATATTAAAGTTACACTTTAAAAATACTGTTCTCACTGTCCCCCCACCAGCCACCACCACTGCTATTTATTTATGAGACTCTGGTTCCCATTAGGGGAATTCTTTTTTAGTGGCTCTTTTCTGAAACTATTTTAACTATGCTCAGAATAAAGATCTCCTGTAATTTGGTAAAATAAACATGTTTCCAAAGCCTAGATTAAGTAGGCTCAGTGTTTCTTAAATAATTTTTACTTTTTTAAAGTTTATTTATTTATATTTAGAGAGAGGGTGCACACCACAGGAGCACCTGAGCACGCATGAGAGTGGGGGAGGGGCAGAGAAAGAATCTCAAGCAGGCTCCACGCTGTCAGTGTGGAGCCCGACACAGGGCTCAAACTCACAACAACTGAGACCATGACCTGAGCTGAAACCAAGAGCTGGCCGCTTAACTGACAAGCCACCCAGGCACCCTACTTACACCACCTATGTATCATCATCTATAGAGATCTAAGTGCGTCATAGTAGTGTACATGCAGTATAACCTTATTCTGGCCTTTCCAGGCAGGCTTGATACTAAGTGCCCAACCTGCTTTGCTGAAAACGACACCCTGGCATTGGCACGTCAGCCTCTCAATGCAGACCAACTCAAAAGGAAGAAAGGAGCAAATGTCCAGGGGCCAGGGGAGGAGAGCACGCCAGTGGGGCAAATGTAAAGGGCACTCAGGTCGTATGGCCCAATCCTCCCAAGGTCCTTTCTAGCATGTATTACACCCTTGGCCCCAGCTGACTCTTAGCACTGAAAAAGCTTTAAATAGAAATGGTTTCTGGTGAACCCTGTTCACATGCTTCTATTTAAAGGCTGAACAGCTCTCAAGGCAAGCTTAGGCTCTAGATAGCACACTAAGGAAAAAGGAGGAAGGTTCCTCTTAGTTAAGTAGGAGAGCAGGGAAAGATGCAGAGGCCTGTCAGTAAAGTCAGGTTCATGGAACTCGGCATCAGAAGCCTTTAGGATTTCTTATAAACATAATACAGACGACAGGTCCTTACAAAGTTTTCTAGCTGAAGTTACACTGGCTTTTAGGTTACAACACAACTATAGACAGACATCCTCACGACATACTGCCTCAGTGCAACCTTCCCCTGGAGTGGAATGCAACTGGCATTAGCACAAGGCAGGGACAGGAAACCCCCACATGTCAGTCCAGAGCTGAGATTTGCTGACACATGTAAAACTCTCAGACAAACATAGGGAAAAACATTATGGCTTTAAGTATTAGAACAGAAATATTGAGAAAATTGAAACACTTGGTATTTAGTTTTCAAGTGCTTGTATAAGAGCCACTTTGTTTTTTTCGGAATACAAAAGTTGAAGGTGTATAATAACTAGGTTGATGCAGTCATAAAATTGTCATATTCAACACAGTCAGAAATGTGAAAGCCTGGGAAAAACCAAAAACATCAGGATGGGGAAAAAAAAGCATTGTCTGTTCATAATTTTTGCCTGCCTCCCTAACATTCTACAGTCGATTCTGTGGGCATAAGTAACGCCAGACCTTCAGCAATGTTAGCATTTACTGGCAGGTAAAAATGTGGGGCAGAACCAGTACTTCCGGTCCTGCTCATTTTCCCTCCTGGTTGGCAGTGATGGAAATTACTGTCCCCACAGCTGTATGAACACAGAGACAGGGCAGGCACAAAACTAGAAATAAAGAAAATGCTTAACACACTGAAATGCGCTTTATCCAAATAATCACTTTCAAATTGAAACAAAGCCCAGAAGATGTGCTCGGACTATTAATGCCTGTGTGATGTGTCACAGGAGTTTAAAGGTCTGTTGCTATCTCGGTAGCCACCAGTGAACACTGCCTGGAGCTATGCCAACTAGGATAAAAGTAAACTCCTGTGAAACAGTTTAAAAAAAAAAACCACACACCCTAGGTCTCATCTAGTTAATGGGAATAAATGAATCAGCAAGGATACCTCCGGCAAAAACCATGTTATGAAATAAGTTCTTTGCATAGTGTTGAAATTTTTAGTTAATCAGTAGCTATGATAGCATTATAAAAGCCACATTATCCATACTTTCCCACAATCTCTATTACCCTGAGATAGAAAAATGACCATATCCCAATGCAACTCAAATAATTGATTTGATTTATAACACAGAATAAACATATACTAGTCCAGTGCAAGTCATTTGATTTATACTATAATTCTCTTAAATATTAAATAACATTCATTATTCAAATTGTAAACTCTCATTTTAAGTCAAATATAACCTTACTTAATAAATTTTAATAACTTTTGAATAATTCTGTTCATTGAAATTCAAATGGATTCTCCTATCAATCTCTTTGAATAGTAAGAAGTTTGTTTTACTCACCTCTCTAGCCACATTGCTCGTCTTCACTTCCTGTATAACTGTGCCAAAGATGATATAATCAACAACATCCTTTGGGACATTGGTCCGATGCAGCAAACCCCTGAGAGCAGAAGTCCAAAGCAATAAATAGACAGTGGCACAGGTCATCACATAAAACACTGTAATTCCTTTAAAATGACAAGCTAAACAGGAAGAATAAAAAATAATTTTGAGGGGTGCCTGAGTGGCTCATTTGTTTAAGTGTCTGACGTTGGCTCAGATCATGATCTTGTGATTCATGAGTTCAAGCCCTTTATTGGGCTCCCTGCTGTCAGTGTGGACCCCATTCAGACCCTCTGTCCCCTTCTCTCTCTGCCCCTTCCCGTATGTGCGCTTTCTCTCTAAAATAAAACATTAAAAAAAATAATTTAGGAAAGGATAAAACAGATACATAAATATAGTAACGTTAGTAGGAACCAAAGTTTCAGCCAAAAGAGAGGAGAGAGACAAATATAAAATCAAAGAGGTGAAGTAAAATCCCAGTATATTAAATTTAAATTTGGATGATGGGTGATGGGCATGGAGGAGGGCACTTGTTGGGATGAGCACTAGGTGTTACATGGAAACCAACTTGACAATAAACTATAAAGAATAAAAATAAAATAAAATAAAAATAAATTTAAATTTGGAGTACCAATATAAACATATGATTTAAGCTATATATTTATCTTGTTCTGCCCACTGATAGAGACTAGAAGCAGTAACACTCCAGTAGGAAAGGAATGAGCCAATCTTGAACTCAGACTTGGTTTCTAAATGCCATTCCCTATTGAAGGAATTAGCTTTTTACTTTTTTCTTAAGATTTTATTTTCTTTTTGAAGTTCACTTATTTGAGAGTGGGGGATGACCAGAAAGAGAGGGGGTGAGAGAGGATCCCAAGGAGTTTCCCTGCTGTCAGTCTGGACCCCGACACAGGGCTTGATCTCATGAACCATGAGATCATGACCTGAGCTGAAACCAAGAACCAGACACTTAACTGACTGAGCCACCCAGGTGCCCCTACAGACTTTTAAAAAATTTTTATTTATTTTTTAAATTTACATCCAAGTTAGTTAGCGTATAGTGCAACGATGATTTCAGGAGTAAAGATTTTACTTTTAATTAACCTCTCCACCCAACACTGGTCTCGAACTTACAACCCTGAGATCAAGAGTCACATGCTCTACCAACTGAGCCAGCCAGGTACTCCAGGAATAAGCTTTTTAAAAAAACGACTGAGGCCAGGTCTAAGGCAAGACAAGTACAAAGTGAACCTCACTGATCTTTTTTGTGTCAAAAATAAGTACATAAAGACTAACGGGATATCAAAAACAGGAACATGGGTATACACATTTGTCAAAATTCATCAAACTATACACTTAAATCTGTGCTTTTATTATATTCAAATTACACCTCAGAAAATAATATTACACTAAAAAACAAAGGGACATAAGAGCTTGGGGGTGTCTGATTCACTCAATTAGTAGAGTATGCAACTCTTGATCTCAGAGTGTGAGTTTAAGCCCCACATTAGGTGTAGAGCCTAAGGAAGGAAGGACGGAAGGAAGAAGGGAGGGAGGAGGGGAGAGAAGGAAGGAAGGAAATAAGGAAGGAAGGAAGGAAGGAAGGAGGGAAGGAGGGAAGGAGGGAAGGAAGGAAGGAAGGAAGGAAGGAGGGAAGGAGGGAAGGAAGGAAGGAAGGAAGGAGGGAAGGAAGGAAGGAAGGAAGGAAGGAAGGAAGGAAGGAAGGAAGGAAGGAAGGAAGGAACAAAGAATTTGAAGGAGCTCCCAAAGATAAAATGTGTGAGCTTCAAAAAGAATATTGACTAAGCCCAGCTATAACACAATAAATAAAATGGGGCACCTAGGCTGGCTCAGTCAGTGGACTCTTGATTTTGGCTTGTAAGTCAAGCTCCATGTTGGGTATAGAGCTTACTTAAAAATAAAAAAATCTTTTTAAATGGTTATATATTTTATTTTTTGAGAGAGGGAGGGAGGAACAGAGAGAGAGGCAGACAGAGAATCCTAAGCAGTCTCCACACTGTCAGCACAGAGCTCACTGAGGGGCTTAAACTCCTGAACTGTGAGATCATGACCTGAGCCAAAATCAAGTCAGATGCCCAACTGACTGAGTCACCCAGGCAGTCCAAAAATAAAATCTTTAAGAAAACACAATAAATAAAAATCTGTAAGTCCTAAAACAAAAAGAAAGAAAAGAAAGAAAAGCTGCTCTTTACAGAAAGATACCAGCCAATAAATGTAGGAGGAATAACAGAATTAGGAAAATCATAAATTTGTAACCTCTAATATAATAAAACTGATCCAGGCAAAACTGTCAATGAATGCTAAAAACCATCTGGTGAAAGACTGCTGGGGAAGGGGCTAGTCACATGATGCTACGATATCACTTTACAGATTAATTTACTAATTGCAAAGGAAAAAATGAACCTTTATACTCAAAAGATCTGGCAGTCTGACCATCATGGCTGAGTGGTTAGATTAAGCATCACCCATGTCCTGACATGACGGAATACCACATGCCTAAACCCATAAAGCATTCTTCCCAAATTGTTTAACCTGAAATGAATCCAGCCTCTAGAACAGTGTACAGGAAATTCATAAGGGAAGTTAAATATCACCATGAAGAAATCCAGAATATGGGACATTTTTTCAAACAGGTGGCTAGAGTTTTCAAAAGTCACTGTCATGGGGTGAAGGGGAGGGGGAAGAAAATGTTCTTAATTGAAGAGACTGAAGAGACCTATCCATTTGTAATATGAATCTCGACTGGGTCCTGGCTTGGGGGGAAAAAAACCAATGAAAGAAAAGACATTCTTGGAACAATTATGGGGGGCACTGATGATGAACTGAACAGTTAGAAGTTATGGAATCACTTACAGTTTTAGCTACAGTAACAACATCCTGGACAGCAGAGGAGGTCCTTATGCTCAGGGGATAATCACTTGACCTATTTAGGGCTGAAGTTTCAAGACATCTGCAACTTACTGTCAAATGCTTTATTAAACTATATACATATGGCAAAATGGTTAACAATAATTAAATCTAGGTGGGAGGCATTTAGGTGTTCACTACATTATTCTTTCAATTTTATTGTACATTTGACAGTTTTTAAAACAAGTTGCAGAAAAACTTGCAAAGCACCAGTGTGGGATCATAATCAGAAATTGGCACCGTCATCAGAAATAGGAAAACAAGGGACACCCAGGTGGCTCAGGTGGTTAACCATCCATTCAGCTCAGGTCATGTGCTCCTGGTTCATGCTTAAGCCCGCGTTGGGCTCTATGCTGATAGCCGGTAGGAGCCTGGACCCTGCTTCAAATTCTGTGTCTCCCTCTCTCTCTCTGCCCACTCTCCCTCCACCCTCACTCACACTCTGTCTCTGTCAAAAATAAAATAAACATTAAAAAAAGAAGAAGAAATGGGAAAACAAGCTAGTTTTAGGGAAAAGATAATTTTTATTTTTTAATTTTTATTTATATTTTTGAGTAGGCTCCATGAGCAACATGGGGCTCAAACTCACAACCCTGAGACCAAGAGTCACGTTCTTGGGGCGCCTGGGTGGCTCAGTCAGTTAAGTGTCCGCCTTCGGCTCAGGTCATGACCTCACAGTTCATGGGTTCGAGCCCCGCATCAGGCTCTGTGCTGACAGCTAGCTCAGAGCCTGGAGGCTGTCTTCAGATTCTGTATCTCCCTCTCTTTCTGATCGTCCCCTGATCACGCATTCTCTCTCTCTCTCTCTGTAAAAAAAAAAAAAAAAAAATAAAAAAAAAAAAAAAAAAAAAAAAGAGTCACATTCTCTACCAACTAAGCCCAGGCACCCCGGTTAAGTTTTCTTTTTGATATGCTGCACTTAGAAGGGTCTAAGAGGTCAAATTAGGAGATTTGGGAGCTCTCCACATAAAAAAAATAAAGATTAAGTAGATGAGATTTTTTTAAGAAAAAGCATGAATATATAGAAATTCAATGCTATAAGAACTAAAACTTGCCGAACACTTGTAAGAAAGATGAAAAGATCTGTTTTTTTAAAGTAGAGAACAATTGGGGTGCCTGGATGGCTCAGTCAGTTGAGCATCCAACTTCGGCTCAGGTCATGATGTCGCAGTTTACCGGTTCAAGCCCCACCATCCGGCTCTGTGCTGACAGCTCAGAGCCTGGAGCCTGCTTCGGATTCTGTGTCTCCCTCTCTCTCTGCCCCTCCCCCACTCACTCTGTCTCTCAAAATAAAACAAAAACATAAAAAATATTTAAAAAAAATAAAGTACAGAAGAATCATTCAGAAGATGGAAGGAAAACCTTAAAGGCATAATATTAATAAGTCAAAGGAAGATGGGGTCAAGTATAGCTGACAGGTCGATGCTAGAGAATACAAAGAGACCAAGGCCTGGTGAAAGGCTTGTGCATTTAGTGGCCACAAAGCCATTAAAGAGAGAAGCTTCTGAAAGTATGGTTACTGAAGAACAGTAGGAAAGGAAATAATTATTATGAGATAAAGGGAAATGGATGGCTAAGAAAAGAGAAGTAATTGGTGCTTTCATTCATTAAGTCTGGCATGAAGAGAAGAAAAAGAACCAGAGGGGCAGAAATGTCAACTGAAGGGCTTTTTCAAACTAGAAGAGCACAGAGGCAAGGCATCGATGAAAAATGAATGAAGTGATTGCTTCACACGCCACTCCCACAGCAGAAACAGCCACGCAGTGTAGGACTCTCATCAAATTACTCACCTATCTCAGTCTCCTGGAACCATATCTAATTTTACATTCTTACCTGGTTTACACATGAATCTTCAAGTCTTATTCCAGATTTCTTTCTAGATAAATATTAGCTCCCATCTCAAATAATCCACAAATATACATTCTACATTTACACTGCTCCAGTTATAACTGGTTAGCTGGCTACAGCACTCATGAAAGAATAGGGTCATACTACGAGGCTGTTTGTCAAGCCTGCAAAATAAACACTCTTGACACCTACCAGCTGCTTGAATCAGTTTTGCACACATGCCCAAAATGAAGCATAAGTAAATCTTGAAAAAGCTAGAAGTGTGTGTTTCTCACCACATAAAAGTTCATATATCCCAGATATGGAAATCCTATTAAACATGTTTCACATGTAAAAATTAGAGTAACAACTAAAATAAAACTGCGTTTACTTACAAAAGTGCCGCTCTAGCCAAATCATGAGGCATCAGCTCCTTATAGCTGAGGAAAGAAAAGAAACAATTTAAAATAAAAGCCTAGAACATTAACAATGTTCTCATTCTATTCGAAATACCTAGAGATACCATCTAATATGCTTCTGCAAATGCACTTCACTTTTTTATCTAATGCAGTCCATCATCCCAATGAGGCAAGAGTATGACTACCATTTGTCATCCTTAGCAATCTGGCAAGCCCTAACTCCTACCGGGCTGGCTAAGAATGTAACAAAGACACGGCCCAGCATCTGACTGTTCACCACGACATATGTAACATGCTCTTTAAAACCAAACTCCACCTCTACAGTTCTCTTTCTTTTTTACTTCATTTCTTAAAATATATTATTTACTTTGTAATGTCCAAAGGGACCTGAGGCATGTTTAGGATGTTTTCAGAAACTTGTTGAAAGAATTTAAGATTTACAACAGAACTGGAAAGACAGGAAGAGATCCTGAATACCTTTTGCCTGGCTTCCTCTAATGCTAATATCTTATCTAACCATGATGCACTCCAAGAAGTTAGTACTGCTACAATATTCACTAAGCTGCTAACCGGGTCTCAGCAGTTTTTCTACTAATGCCTGCTTACTAGTCTGTTCTAAGACCGCATCCATGTACCTAGCTGTCCTGCCTCCTTTGTTTTCTCCAATCTGTGACAGTTTCTCAGCCGTTCCTTGTCTTTTGTGACCTTGACACTTGAAGACGAGGGTCATGGGTTTGGGGAAGGAGTACCAGGAAGTAAAGTGCCCTTCTCACTGCTTCAGATCAGGATGTACATGACCGCAACGTGACACCACTACTGATGCTAAATTCATCACTTGGGTTAAGCAGTGTCTGCCAGTTTTTGTTGCTATTTTTCCCTTTCTGCACTCAATTTGAGTACAGAAGTGAGTTACCAGTCTGGACCTCACTCAGAAGGAAGAGAATTCAGTTCCACTTTCTACTGGCAGGAGTAACAAAGGATCTGTGGACATGTTAAAAGCATCACAGTAATTAATAAGTATTTGGGGGGAGAGAGTTTGAGGCAATGCAAGTATCTTGTTTCTCAACATTTCTCACCTACTAATTTCAGCATTCATTCATACATCTTCCTTGTAGCAATTACTACTGTGGTGTTCCACTGGGGATTTACTTATTTTCCTCATTCCTTCTATATTTATTGGCTGAAATTCTTCAGTAAACATGATGTGCCCCTTCTCTCTCATTTATGTATTTATTCAATTACTTATTTATGTAACATTAGACTCACATATTTATTCTTTGGGTTATGATGTAATACTCTGTAATTTATTTTATTGATCAAATTGTTCTAGCTTTCATGATTAGAAGTTATTTCAGGTTGGTCCCATGTCCTTTTCCCAGGCCTTTTTTTTTTTTTTAAAGCACTTCTTGACCTGTAAGCACTACAAAATGCTCCAGCCTCATCATGTATTTTCTTTGGCTCAGCCCTGGTCATTCTTCTAGGTGGCCCTGGTTCCTTATATTGAAGAACAGAATTTAGAAACCAAGATCTGGGTGTAAACTCTATTTAAATGTCAAAATTAAATTCCCTTTAAGTCAAAGATTCAACCATTGGATTGAATAAGAAAGTTCATTCCTTAAGTTTCTGAAAATCAAAACCTAAAACTCCAAAAATGTTTTTATTTTCACTCCAAATCACAGAAGAATTATCCATAGTTTTCCAAATCTTTCACGGGTAAAATCGGTTCCCTCAAATTTAGAACAGAGTAATCTGGGGAAACATTGTGTGTCAATTTTAAAATGTCCCAAAAATTATTTATCATTTTACAATGTTAACTCTCACGTTCCTACACCCTTCCCCACGAGGACAATTAATAGACTCCCAATCCCACTGCTGGCGTCCATTTCTACAAGTGTTTCCCAAATGCCCTCCCCTTAAAAGAACCTGGTTTTTCAAACAGCACTCAAGTTAAAAAGCAAACTTCCCTCATATTGAAGAGAAAAAGATTTTTTTCCACCCAGAAAATGATCTATTATAGAAGACCTATTTGTTACCTCAGTCATAACATCAATCCCATGACTCATTTGTCTTCTTTATAAATTCTTCTATTTTTTGTCACCTTTGTCCTTTACATAAATATTACCTTGAAATTTTTTCTTTCTTTCCTATCAAGTTTAATTTCTTATGTTGCTCCAAGTTTATTGCTTCTCTGTACCACTTAGTTGCCTATGAAATCTGTCATCTTAGTTAAGATCCTGAATTAGACTAAAACACAATAATAAACAACAAAAGGAACCCCACACCAATGTGGTGAATATCTCAAATCAAATTTTATGCAAATGCTAATTACAAAAGAAAGTGTTTATATATTGTAAATAAATGATATAGTTGAACACGTTCCAATTTCTTTTTTTTTAACTTTTTTTTTTTGTTTATTTATTTATGAGAGACAGAGACAGAATGAATGGGGGAGGGGCAGAGAGAGAAAGGGAGGCACAGAATCCAAAGCAGGCTCCAGGCACAGAGCCCAATGTGGGGCTCGTCTCCACCAACTGTGAGATCATGACCTGAGCCGAAGTCGGACGCTTAACCGACTGAGCCACCCAGGCGCCCCTACCAATATCTTAATAATTAGTAAAACAGCTGGAAATAAATATCTACATAGTGTACAAGCAACCCTTACAAAAAAAGGATGGTCTTCCTGGCCTAGAACTTTCTGCTCTTGATAGAACTTTCTTTTTCTACCCTGCTGCTGCGAAGTACAAGGAACATCTCCTGTCCTCACTTTCCTGCCGCTACAGCTTCAGATTCTTTCGGCTACTGCTCGTGTCGGTCCAGGAAAAAGATTATAGAGAAAAATGGGTTACTCTACTGAGACAAGAGAGCGAGTGAAGACACATCACCACCACTTACTTACAGCATTACTTCTATAAGAAATACTCTCTAGGTTCTCAGCTATATGTTTAAAAAAGAACATTTTCTGTGTACGTGTGTGTGTGTGTGTGTGTGTACTCACACACACACAGAGGTATGTATCTTTGACAAACAATGGCATTATACACACTGCTCTGCATCTTGCTCTTTACACTTAACATATCCTTCAAAGTTTCTAGATTAGTACATATTGATAGGCCTCACTATTCTTAGCAGGTGCCTAACATTCTCCAGTGCATTTTTAAGTTAGTGACTGCTTGTTCAAAATATGAATATCAGAACAACCTAAACAAAATAGAACTAGTTTCATTTAGTTTGAACCTCATTACCAAAGTCCATTATCAGCTTTTGGACAGACTGGGCCCCACCTGGGGATAGAAAAGGAGCAGACAAGTCTAATGAGAACAGCAGTTTGGTTCTGGGAGATTTTTGTACTCTTCTAGGATCATTCTGGTTCTATTTACTTGGGGTTGTGTTACGCTGGGATTGGGCCAGGCTGTCAACTGCAATTCAGATCATTTCCAGGAAGCCAAAGCAGTGAATTAAAGGTCCTTCTGAATGCCCATGGGCCCACAGCCTCAGTATTCAAACTTCTGAAGGACAGAAACAATGTACTGATCTCCAGACAAGAAAAGCATCTCCATTGGAACTAAGGTATCTCGACCCACACAGACATTTTGGTTTTCAAAATAGGCCTGGTTCAATCTAAAACTATACTAAGCTTGTTCATGAGAAAGGATGAAAAAGAAATTATGCCATTTTATTTTACCACTAGCTTGACTTATTCTGTATTAATTTCATTAAAATGCTATCCATACATCAGTCCACTAACAACAGTACTACCTACTGGGTTACATTTACAAAGACTGCTTTTGAAAGAGTCTTAAAAGAAGAAATAAATCAAGTAGGTGGGGTGATGGATGTGTTAATTAACTGGATTTTAGTAATTATTTCACACTGTATACATATATGAAATCATCACATTGTATACCATAAAAAAAATCACGTTATACAACCTAAATATATACAATTTTCATTTGCCAGTGATACCCTGAATAAAGCTGGAAAAGAAAAAGGAAAAAAAACAAGAATGAACACAATCATTTCATACTTACGAAGTGCCTGACTGCAAAAACGGAATGCGAACACCATCCACTACCACAATATTCCTTATGTTGGGTTTGGCTAAGGTTTTCTTTGACTTGGTCTGGGCAGCTTTAAAGAAAAGTTCAAAGAACTATTAATTCAAATATATGAAGTCAGATGACTTTTTACATTTTTAAAGACAGACACTCTTTATGAAGAGTTACAACATCCAATGCCAAGCTGCATTTGCCATTTACCAAACCAGCTGAATTAAAAATAAAAATTTAAAAAGGCTAAGAAATTGACTAGCATTTATAAGTTTCCAGACAATATTTAAGGTAAATACAGAGATTATACCTAATAATGGTAAATTAATTAATGAGGCTATTCCCACCATTAACAAAATTGTTTCTTTTTATCAAGTGTTCGACAATGTATCACATTGAAGACAACCGATGTGACAATTGTCTGCTTCCTCTCAGAAGTCCCAGGGTGCCTGGCTGGCTCAGTCATGCGACTGAGAGCATGCAGCTCTTGATCTCAGGGTTGTTAAGTTCGAGCCCCACGTTGGGTATAGAGATTACTTTAAAAAATAAATCCATGCTTATATGGTCAATTAATCTATGACAACGGAGGCAAGAATATACAATGGGGAAAAGACAGTCCCTTCAACAAATGGTGCTGGGAAAACCGAACAGCTGAACGTACAAAACTGAACCTGGACTACTTTCTTATACCATGCACAAAAATAAACTGAGGAGTTAAAGACCTAAATGTGAGTCCTGTAAACATCAAGGTCCTAGAAGAGAGCACGAGAAGTCATTTCTTTGACATTGGCTGGAGCAATACCTTTCTAGATATGTCTCCTGAGGCAAGGAGAACAAAAGCAAAAATAAACTATTGGAACTACATCAAAATAAAAAGCTTTTGCACAGTAAAGGAAATCATTGACAAAATGACAAGGCAACTTACTGAATGAAAGAAGATATTTGCAAATGATATAGCCAATAAGAGGTTAATATCCAAAATGCATAATTTATACAACTCAACACACACACACACAAAAATAATCTGATTAAAAAAGGCAGAGGGTCTGAACATTTTTCCAAAGAAGACATACAAATGGCCAACAGACACATGAGAAGATGCTCAACACCACTAATGATCAGGCAAATGCAAATCAAAACTACAATGAGATCACCTTACACCTGTCAGAATGGATAAAATCAAAAGACAAGAAACAACAAGTGTTAACAAGGATGTGGAGAAAAAGGAACCCATGTGTACTACTGGTAAAAATGCAAATTGGTGCAGCCACTGTGGAAAACAGTATGGAAGTTCCTCACAAAATTAAAAATGGAACTGCCCTATGATCTAGGGGCGCCTGGGTGGCTTAGTCAGTTATGCGTCCAACTTCAGCTCAGGTTATGATCTCATGATGCGTGAGTTTGAGCCCTGTGTCAGGCTCCATGCTGACAGCTCGGAGCCTGGAGCCTGCTTTGAATTGTGTCTCCCTCTCTCTCTGCTTCTCCCCACTCACACTTTCTCTCAAAACAAAGAATACAAAAAAGCTAACTCAAAAAGGATATACACACCACTATGTATACTGCAGCATTACTCAGAATAGCCAAAATATGGAAGCAACCCACAGATGAATGAATAAAGATGTGACATGTACACACACATACATGCACACACACGATCAATCGAATATTACTCAGCCATAAAAAAAGAATGGTATCATGGCATCTGCGACAACACGAATGAACCTAGAGGGCATTACACTAAGTGAAGCAAGTCAGAGAAAGACAAATACCATATTATCTCACTCGTACCTGGAATTTAAGAAACAAAACAAATGAACAAAGAAAAAAGAGACAAACAAAAAACCAGAGTCTTAAATACAGAGAACAAACTGGTGGGTTGCCAGAGGGGAAGTAGGCAGGGAAAATGGGCAAAGTAGGTGAAAGGGATTAAGTACTCACTTATCTTGAGGAGCATGGAGTCCAGAACTGCTGAATTTTTACATTGCACACTTGACACTAATACAACACTGAATTAATTATACTTCAATAAAAAAAGAGTAACCTTTCTCTAATATTTTAATTAAAAAAAAAAAGAGTATATGCTGTGCTACACAGCAAACAAACAAAACCCCCCCAAAAAACCACAACTCTAAAATACAGAGATTAAAACTAAAGTTCCCTCGTGATGCCCTCCCCTGCCCTCTTATTTCCTTTGAAGGAGATACTGTTAATTTGGTGTATAACTTTCAAACTTTTTTCTCTTTAAATGCACATACATGCGTACGCTGACATGTCATGTATAGTTTTCTGACCTTACCATACCTACTCGTACCACAGACAACTGTTTATGATAAACAGCCACAATCAGCTTGAAGGAGACGGTAGTCGAAGCTAATAATCATGATAAAATGGGGCACATGGATTCCCGTAAGCTGTAATGGAGATGCACTCGTGAAGGACACAGAGGCCCAGGGAGCTCAGCAAGGAGACCACGGCAAACCCAAGCATGTGGTGCTAAAAGCCAGGATAAAGGCAGTATCAATGTGTGGCTGGAAAGGAAGGGAGCAATACAAGAGATTTTATAAAGGAAGACGAATCATCCCGGTGATCAATCAGATACGGAAAGAAAGGACAACAGGATTATAAAGGAAGCTTAGAGACTAAGAAAACATAACTATTCTACACAGAGAAAGAACTGGTTTGGGAAGAAAGATGACTTCCCTCTTAACTATGTTAACTGTGAAGTGACAGAGACACACCCAGGTGGATATGTCCACGTGACAAGGTAAAGCACTGAAGAGAAGTGAGGCATAGTTTGGAGAGCGTGAGGTACTCGCAGTTCAGAACCCAGAAGAAAAACAGAGAAGATATTACAGCACTTGCTCACCCATTACCCACTCTACATGGAGCTGCCCTGCTTAGAGTCCCTGCCAAAGGGGCAGCCATAGACGCCTCGTCCCTAAGCCCACAGCCATAGCTGATTAGATTTCAGGTGGGTGCTGGACCACCAGAATCAATCCATAGAGTGGCCAGCCAGTAACCCATGTTATCCACCCGTAAGTGATAAGCTGTGCCAGTCAGATTCTTTCTCTTAGGAATCTATGCAAATAAGTATGAAGAGAAATACTAATTAGCGGGAGCTGAAACGATGCTACGAGGAAAAGCCAGGGCACTGGTAAACTGAAGTCGCTTGTAAGCCAGTTATGGGGCGGCAAAAGCCTTGAGTGAGCAAAGAAGCCAACAGGAAGAGTGAAGAAGGATATAAAGAAAGAAGAGAAAAGCCAGGAAAGAACGCACCACGTGGCGACGCCGGCCGCTAGGGCTGCCCGGATCCCACCGCCTTCCCAGCTGTAGCACACTCAAGCCCTCCTCTTTCGCTTGAGCAGGTCCATCATTCAATTAAAGACCTGGCATGCTGACCTCCCTACATTCAGAGGGAAGATGTGGGACAGCAGGTGAACTTGAGAGACAGCAGGAGAGTCCGTAGAGATCAGTGCATGACAGCAAAAGCAAGAGAGAATCAAGGAGCACAAGATGGTCAAATGTTTCAATACTCAAGGACAACGAGGACTGGAAAGAGGCCACTAAATTGGAAGATTTGCAGATTACTCATGACTGACCTTGGAGAGAATAAAGAAATAGAGGGAAGTCAGATGACATGTCATCAAGTCATTCCACTGACCACATGTCACTTTTATACACTTACAGATACAATTCAAATTCCTAACTCTTCTAATGAATTCCCTGCTTCGCTAGGCTCCACCTTAACTACTGCAAAGCATTTCCCCTATTCATCATGTAATAAGCCGAGGGAGCCCCCAGACCTTCACACTGCTCCCCTTTCACTTCAACCTCCCCGCCTTTATGCACACACCCTCCCATCTGAGTGGCCTCTTTTGTCCCTCTAATTCTTACTTATCTCTCAAGGCCGGTTCCCCTTCCACTTCCTAGGAAACCTGTCCCTGATAACTAAGGTCACCTATAGTTGCTGCCTCTGAACTTCTGGAGCAAGCTCTGGGGGAAAAATTGGCTATTCAAAACAATTTGACATATTATAAAGCAATGAAACTAATGTGATGACAAGCCACATTTAAAAATATTTGCCACTCACTATATATTGAAGTCACCCAAAGATCTCTCATTCTGTTTCTTGTGCACACTGGCTCCCAACCACATCAGAATTTTCTCCAAGGTTCCTTTTTACGTATTCCACAATGTATCCTAAGAATCTGAGCTGAGGGATTAAAATATCTGGGTTCTAGGGGCGCCTGGGTGGCTTAGTCAGTTAAGCGTCCGACTTTCGCTTAGGTCATGATCTCGCGGTTCGTGGGTTCAAGCCCCGTGTCGGGCTCTGTGCTGACTGCCAGCTCAGAGCCTGGAGACTGTTTCAGAGTCTGTGACTCCCTCTCTCTCTGACCCTCCCCTGCTCATGCTGTCTCTCTCTCTCCTAGAAATAAATAAAAATTAAAAAAAAAAATTAAAAAAAAAATATCTGGGTTCTAGTCCCTGCCCTGCCAAAACTTTATTATTTGCTGAACTAGATGGCCTCAAAAGGCTCTTCCCCACTCCAAAACCTAGGATTTTATGGCTGATATACATTCTACATTTTATGTATACAATAAAAGTCAAGGCAAATAAAATGTGTTATGTATTACCCCAGTGGTATATACACATGTATATAGATATAGATACATAACATATAGAAATAGAACCACTGAATCAGCCAATAATCTCCGGTCTATCTGATGACTGAAAACACCAACAAATTCTGGATCCCTCTGTTCTAAATCCTTCATCCTAAGAGTTCTGTCAAGCAGGGACATTCACATGAGCTTCAAGAGGAATAAGTTATAAAATTACTGCAACCTAAAACCTGCTTAGCATATGCCTACCCACCCCCACCCCCATCAGCTGGTCATATTCCTTTGTCTTATCATGTGCCTTCTTGCACAAGATCATCATCAATGCTAAAACACTGTTAAGACACCAGGGACGTAAAAAGGTTCAGGTCTCACAAGGGCCTGCAATATAGTTGAGGAGACAGAAACAAGTATAAAGAAAAATAGTTTAAATGGTGGATAAATGCTTTCCCTCTGTTGGTATTCAGTTTGACCTTCTCCTAGTTGGCAAGATCAGGTCTACTTATGTGACTGTCAAGCAAAGGCATTGGGGCCAACGTGAATTAGGGAAAAGGTAAATGAGACAGAAAGGAATTATTCCTCATGAGGCTAATACAAATCTATACTCTAGCTGGTATTTAGAGGCTAAAAGAAATATATTTGTTATATGACAACATGAAACTTCGCTAGATGGGATTAGGCAATACACCTCTGAGAATATACTATATATAAAATATAAAACTATCAGGTAAAATATAAAACTGTCAGGGTGCCTGGTGGGCTCACGTCAGTGGAGCATATGACTCTTGATCTCAGGTTTATGAGTTCAGGCCCCGTGTTGGGCATGGAGCCTACTTAAAAACAATTTTAGTTGTAAAAATATAGGGATGCCTGGGTAGCTCAGTCATTTAAGCATCTGACTCTTGGTTTGGGCTTGAGTCATAATCTCGCGGTTTCATGGGTTCAAGCCCCACATGGGGCTCTGCACTGGCAGTGTGGAGCCTGCTTGGGATTTTCTTTCTCCCTCTCTCTGTCCCACCCGCACCTGCACTGTCTCTCTCAAAGTAAACTTTAAAAACTTTTAAAAAATGTTTTATTTGTTAAAAAAATATTTTTTTCACTTATATTGGGTTTAGTTTTCAAAGTGCTTTAAAATATCTTCATAACTATTTGAGACTAAGAAGACTACAATTATTGTTCTTATTTAGACAAAGAAATTAAAGCACAGGGAAGTAAAGGGACCAGTTCAAGATCACAGTGGCCAAAAAGAGACAGAACTGGATGGAAAAGAGTAAAGGTCTTCCGAATCCTGGTAAGATGCTTTTCTATTAAGCTATTATCCAAGTAGAAATATAATAAAACCAAAATCATTAAGTCATAGGTCAATATAAGATCCGGGCAAAGAGGATAATGGTATGAACATGTCAGAGTGTTTTCAGCTCTGGTCAGTAAAGATACGTGTCTACACTGGGTATACACAAACAGGACATGTATCAAACTGGGCTTACCAAGGGGCTAGATAACTATATAAATTCAACACACTTCCCTACTTTCCCATTTCACATTGACTAAACATTCTTTTATTAACTGTCTCCCCAATCACCCCCATTTCAGGAATGGGTTCTCTCACACACATTGTTAATAGAGAAGCCCATCATGAACTGCAAATGTAGAAAGTTAACTTTGTCTTAAGATTGTCTGTATGCTAATCATCTCCAGGACTGACAGCTGAATACACTGACGAGCAAGGTACATGGAATTGCTGTTACTCCCTCAGTGGCATCCTGTCAACCCTACACCATGTCACATTATTACTGGCTAGCCCTATATTGTTTTAATCTGAAGGCAATCGTGACATTCCTGTTGCTCGTAAGAAAGAGAGAATTGGCAAATTAGTCTTGGTTTTTATTCATAATTCACAAATCTAGAACCCAACATTTGGGGCACCTGGGTGGCTTAGTCAGTTAAGCATCTGACTTCGGCTCAGGTCATGATCTCACAGTTCATGGGTTCGAGCCCCGTGTTGGATTCTGTGCTGACAGCTAGCTCAGAGCCTGGAGCCTGTTTCAGATTCTGTACCTCCCTCTCTCTCTGACCCTCCCCTGCGCTCACTCGCGCGCTCTCTCTCTCTCTCAGAAATAAATAAAAAAATTAAAAAAAATTTAGAACCCAACATTTAAACCAGAAGCATTTATTTTATAAATTACTGTACCTGGGGCAGCTCGTAGCTGGGAAGAACAGCTCAGGGGTCTTAGAGCTGGAAGATAAAACCAGAGTGTTTACAAAAAGCAGTACAATTCAATGTCTCTGTAAGTTACTTACAAATCCAACTCTAATCTTAAAAAGAAAGAAGAAAAACTTACAAAATCTGAGGGCCCATTTTGATGTATTGGGAAGGTTTTTGAACGTGTAGGTCAAGATGGAATTCATTCTGAAATCTAAAAAGCGGAGAACAAAAATATATCCTGGGTTATTTGAACAATTTTGTGGCTGATGGTCTATGATCTCATCTTACCCATGGTGACTATAACATACTATAAAATTTAATGTATTACCAATTATCCTTCCTCTGATATTATAGGTACATGGACATGGCTTTCAGAGTGTGCAAACCACTACTTTAAGCATTACTATTACACTCTTTGTAGGAGAAGAGAAAACTGAAGCATACAGAGATCAAGCAACTTGTCCAAATTCCCACAGCTAGGAAGAGGCAGAGCTCCGATCCGAAGCCAGGCAGTCCAGCTCCAGAATTTATGTTCTTCTCTAGGGTCAAAGGAGTAGAGATTGCTGGACACGACCTTGAAGCCACAAAACTTGCTGACTTTGAAGGCTATGTTGTGAGTAGGCAGAATAAATGTCTTGTGCAATGTTTGTATGTGAAGAAATGTACACTGAAGTATTTAGGAATGATGTTGTGTCATGTCAGCAACTTCCTACCAACTGCTGTAAGAAGAAAAAGGTCATATGTTGCACTTGCTACCTTTTTTTTTTAAGTTTATTTATTTATTTTGAGAGAGAGAAAGCATGCTGGGGAAGGGCAGAGTGATGACAGAATCCCAACTAGGCTCCTCGCTGTCAGCACAAAGCCCAACGCAGGGATTGAACTCACGAACCATGAGATCAAGACCCGAGCAGAAAACAAGAGTTGGAAGTTTAACAGAGCCACCCAGGTGCCCCTGCACTTCCTGGTTTTTAACAAGCTTGCTATTGTTTCAAAATAATAAAAAAAATTAGAAGACACTACATATTAAAAATATTAAAAATATATTAACTGCTCCCCTAAATTCTTAAAAAATGAATTCTTACAAATCAGTAAGAAAAAAAATGGGCAAAAGATATGAACACACCATTCATAGAAACGGAAATATAAATGGCTCTTAGATATATGAAGAGAAGTTCAACCTCATTCCTAAGGGAAATGCAAATTGAAACCATACAGAGAGAGAATATTTGACCTGTGAAACTGGCAAAGGCTGGAAGGGTTGATATTCACCCTGTGCTAAGAGTACGCACAAGCAGGTGTTCTCCAGCCTGCTTCTGAGAGGGCAAACTGGGGTAATCCCTAAGGAGGACAATTTGGCAATTCACTGTCACAACTACAATTGCCTAGAATTTTTTACCGAGTAGTTCCACTTCCCTGAATTCACTTCAAGGATGCTTACCTACACACGAGACAGGATGCATTTCATTACTGTATGTAACACTGAGAGATTAGAAGAACTAACAAATAGGGAATTGGGTAAGTAAACCAAACTACAACGACCTAATTGAAATATTACACAGCTAAAAAAGATAAGGAAATGGTTATGTACCATATAGAATGGTGTTAACCTGTATTAAACAGAAAAAGTATAAAAGAGGGGACAGCTGCTATTGCTCACATTAAAAAGAGAAAAATTAGTGTATGTTATTTCCTTGTATCTGTATAAAATATCCCTGAAAGTAGAAAAACACATTAAAGAGGAAGGAAACTAAGGGGCGTCTAGGTGGCTCAGTCAGTTAAGTGTCCTTGATTTTGGCTCAGGTCATGACCTCACAGTTCAGGAGTTTGAGCCCCACGTGGGGCCCTGGGCTGACAGGGTGGAGCCTGCTTGGGATTCTCTCTCCCTCTTTCTCCACTCCTCCCTGTCTAACTCTCACAAAATAAATAAATAAACTTAAAAAAAGAAAAAACAAAAAAGGGAAGGAACTGAGTAACTAGGGGGGCAAGGTGTAAGGAAGGCTTATCATTTGTCTGTCTTTTATAATTCCTCAATTTTGAAACATGTTTTAACTTAAAAAAAGAGAAAGACAGAATAAGCCGGTGAGAGCTGCCTATGAAGACTGTAGTGTCCAGCTCCCAACAACTGCCACCTTTTGGTAGTTACACCCTCATGCAGGCCCCTCCCACGTTATACCGCAGGGATGCATGTAAAAGGAATACATGGGCTGGGGGGGCGCCTGGGTGGCTCAGACGGTCAAGTGTCTGACTTTGGCTCACATCATGATCTCACGGTTCGTGGGTTCGAGCCCCGCATCGGGCTCTGTGCTGACAGCTCAGAGCCTGGAGGCTGCTTCAGATTCTGTGTCTCCCTCTCTCTCTGCCCTCCCCTGCTCACACTCTGTCTCTCTCAAAATAAAATAAAGACATTAAAAAAAATTTTTTTTTTTAAATATATCTGAAGGGATGGTGTGCCCTTCCTGAGATTGGGCTGTAAGAAATACTGCAACTACGCCCTTGGTCATTCTCTCTGATCCCTCACTCTAGGGCACGCCAGCTGGCACATCCCCCACAGCCCTACAAAAAGATTCATGTGGTGAGGAGCTGCCACCTGCTGCCAGTCACGTGAGGCTGGATGTGGCTCCTCGAGCACAGGCAAGCTCTCAGATGATGACAGCTCTGGGCAGCATTCTGACTGCACCCTCATGGGAAATTATGTCAGAACCACCAAGCTAAGTCACTCCCAACACTCTATGAAATACTACATTTCTGTTTTAACCCGCTAAATTGTGGGGTAATTTGTTACAAAAATAGATCATATAAAAGCTTTGTTTAACTTCTCTTGGGTCTTCACAGACTAAAAAGAGGTGCCCTATGGCTTCAATAAAGAAAAAAAAATCACATTTTTCCAAATAATGTGGATTGAAAAGAGATGAAGGAATCCAAAATCCCAGCTCCCCAGCCTAAGGATACTCAAAAGACTCTGGCCAGGGAGAGACAAACTGGGCCATGAGATGAGCACCACTGTTTCCAGAAGCTACACCTGATGCCACAGGAGTCTTGGATACAAATTCCCTTACGTTCATTTTAAGCATCATGAAAATAATCAAGAAAACGTGGATAAAGAAAAATGGGTGCGTGTGGGGGACCTTACTCCAATAGACATCAAAACTTTCTATAGAAACACCAGGAACTGGGGCAGCTGGGTGGCAGAGTTAGTTAAGAGTCCAACTTCAGCTAAGGTCATGATCCTGCTGTTCGTATGTCTGAGCCCCATGTCAGGCTCTGAGCAAACAGCTAAGAGGCTGGAGCCTGCTTCAGTTTCTGTGTCTCTCCGTCTCTCTGCCCCTCGCCCACTCACACTCTATCTCTGTCTCAAAAGTAAAATAAACATTAAAAACAATAATAAAAAAACAACTGAGTGGTGCAATGCTGGCAATGGAACCAATGAAACAAGTCACAGGATGTAGCAAGTTCAGAAGCACAGTTAAGTGCAAGAGAATCAAGCATGTGATAAAGATAACATTTTAAACAAACAGGAGAAAGATGAATTATTCAATGAATTTGTTGGGGAAATGGCTAATCATTTGGAAAAACTTTAGGTCCATACCCATACATGTACAAATCAAGTACAGACAGATTAATCTAATTATTCATAAGTTAACTATAAAAGTACTAGAAAAAAGTATCGGAGAATATTTTCATAATCTTATATTGGGAAAGGCTTCCAACATATGGCATTAAATCCAGAAGGCATAAAGGAAAAGATAAACTAATGGATCTGATTAAATTAATGTGTAAAAAGCTACATAGCAAAACATACTAAAATAAAAAAGCAAACGAGATTCAGAAAAAATATTTGTAACACATAAAACAAAGGGTTAAGTAAAACAGACAAAAGGGTTAATATCCATAATCCATAAAGAACTATTACAAGTGACAGAAAAAAGAGAAATAATCTGTAATGGAATCTGTGGTTTTCACCCAAATACCCATTTCATCCCATTATGCAGTTGCCATATGTAGTTTACATGGGACTGAATCTAGCCCAACTCCAGAATTTAAACCAACTGGAATAATTTCATTTTCTTTGTTAAGATCATTGGTTCAGGAAACCAAGGCCTAAAACAGTTGTGCAAGGTACTGACCTGACCACTGGTATTAATTTAGGGATAATCCAGTCAGTCTGACATGCAAATTTTCCGCCTGGAATTCTGGAATATAAATCTGTCTGAGGCGTGGCCCAGCTACCACAGTTGGCAAGCATGAAAAGTCAGTCTAAGCATTAGCATAAGCATAGAGAGCTGATCCCCAAGAGAGGACGGAGCTGAGAATTTCAGAAAAGGAAACTAGAGCCCTAACTACATCATATCCGAAACCCATCCTCCCTTTGTGCTTTTCACCTATTAGTAAGTCCCCTTCCATAAGCCAATCTGAGTTTAACTTTGTTCTTTGGAACTGAAAGCCTCCTTACTGATACCTGACTAAAAAGAAAAAAAAATGAGCAATTCACAGAAGTAAAAATGTCAAATAAACAAAATATTAAATATTCAACCTCACTAACAATAAAAACATTTTTAAAATTAAAACAAGGTATCATTGTGGGGTTGTAAGATTCGCAAAAATTAAAAATATGGTTAACACATAATTCTAGCAAGAATGGATTTAAGCAGTCCTATATACAGTTGACAGCAGTGTAGACTGCTAAGACCTTTTTGGAATGTGATTTTTAGTTATCTAACAAAATCTGAATTGTGACTTTCTGAGCCCAATAATTCCTCTAATTGGTCTTTAACCTATAGAAATACTCAGATGTATATGCGGCATACACAGATCTCTGGCCTACAGAAATATTCAAGATGTTCACTGTAGCACTGTTTACATTTGTGGAACACTGGAACTAATCTAAATGCACATCAGCAGAAAATGGTTAAATATCATACAAAAATACCAACACTGTGCAGCAGTATGGAAAGAAAAATGAGACACAATACACATGTAAATACTGACAGCAGAAAGGTGTCCACAATATACATTAAATGAAAAAGCAAGGTGCAGAACAACATATATAGTAAGACACCATTTTATGGCAAAAAGAAAAACAAGTCCATAAAGCTAAGAGTCTATATACGGAAGGAATAAAGAGGAGCTTTCATTTTATATTCTGTCTTCTCAAAAAAATTTTTGTTACAATGAGCATTTTACTTCTTGTACAGTGAAATATTACTTTACGTACAGTGTAACTCTAGTTTTAAAATCTACATATGATAGTATTTATATATATAAATACACAAATGCATAAAAAATGTCCAGAAAAAGACATAGCAAAAGGTGAACAGCCATTATCTCTGGGTGGTAGAATTATAGGTACATTTATTTTCTTCTCTGTAGTTTCTGAAAAACACTTAATATTATTAAATCAATAACTAATTAAAAACACATTCAAAAGAAAAAGACTAAGCAAACTACGCTATGGAAGGCTGACCTTTATTGTCATTTACTCTCTTTAGGAAATAGACATTTGCCTCAAGAATTTGGGAAGCGTGACGGGTGCCTGGGTGACTCAGTCGGTTAAGCATCCGACTTTGGCTCGGGTCATGATCTCGCGGTGCGTGGGTTCGAGCTCCGCGTCGGGCTTTGTGCTGACAGCCAGCTCAGAGCCTGGAGCCTGTTTCAGATTCTGTGTCTCCCTCTCTCTCTGACCCTCCCCCATTGATGATGTCTCTCTCTCTCTCTCTCAGAAATAAAAAACATTTTTTAAAAATTAAAGAAAAAGAACTTGGGAAGCGTGGAAACTGAGCAGAGTAGTCTTGAGTAGGGTGTAGAACTACAGAAGGATACGTGAAGTTACATGCACCTGGAAGAAAGAAAAAGGAAGAACACCCTAGGCAAGTAATGAAAGCCAATGGAGTGGCTTTAACAGCTCAGTCACAGTGTCAGTAAAACACAATATAATAGAAGCCACAGACTCTAAAATCAGATGGCTTAAAGCCAAATCCTGGCTCTATAGTTTTCTGACCTTAAGGAAGTTACTTAACCTTACTCACAGTAAGGTGTAGATAATCCCAGTACATACCTCATGGGGTTGCGGTGAGGAATAACTAAACATACACAAAGCACTTGGAACGATGCCTGACACACAGTAAGGGTTATAGATGTTTGCTATTAATATTGGGTGTAGAAGTACACCTAGTTCCTCTCTATGTAAGCCACAATAAGCATAAGCATAACATTTCTGCCCTGATGGAGCTTATGATTTTAAGAGTACAGGGAACAAAAAAGTCAAGAGCCAAAAGGGGATGGCAAATTACAACCCAGGGGTCCTTTAGCTAACAAGAGTTTTTATACTTTTAAAGGATTGCAGACTGAAGAAAACGGAACACAGAATACATGGGAGAGATCAACAGGGTCTGCAAAACTTAAACTATTATCTGGCCCTTAATATAAGAATTTGCCATTCCTGGGGCGCCTGGGTGGCTTAGTCGGTTAAGCGTCCGACTTTCGCTTAGGTCATGATCTCACGGTTTGTGGGTTCGAGCCCCGCGTCGGGCTCTGTGCTGACTGCCAGCCCAGAGCCTGGTGCCTGTTTCAGTCTGTGACTCCCTCTCTCTCTGACCCTCCCCTGCTCACGCTGTCTCTCCCTCTCCTAGGAAAAAAAAAAAAAAGAGTAAATTACAATATGAGATCCATTAATTAAAAAAAAATTAAAAAAAAAAAGAATTTGCCATTCCTTACCTAAATGATAAGCGCTAAACGGAATTATATGCCTAAGAGAGCATTATGACGACAGGAAACAAGCTTTTAACTGAAAAAAACAAATCTTATGAGCTAGAGGGCTTCTGATGACCATCAAGAACCTTTTTTGCAAATTAACCTTATACAGTTTGGAATCGATCGCATTATTTAAGGACCCGAACCCATCTTTTCAACAGAAAAATAACTATTATGCAATGTAGAGCTCGTGACTGGAAGTTAGTAGAGTGGCTCTAGTCCTATTTCCACCACCTGAGGCCACAGATGAGACCACTGACGCTGGTTCATGGGCTTCACCGATAAAGTGAAGTGGATAAATGACCGGATGACGGCCAAGCCCCTTTTAGGTTGGAAAATTCTCTGGAGCCCTGGCTCTCCCAGCAATATGGAAGAATCACTCAACTCCTCCCGCTGGAGGTCCGAAAGGTCACGTGACCACACCCTCCCTCCAGGTAGCGGGGGTAAGGTAACCCCAATTCTATAGCCACTGGCCTGGCTACAGGAAAAACGGATGAAACGAAAACACACGATGCAACACGGCCCAGCGCTTTCTGCGACACACACACGAGCAAACAATTCGTTAACTTGAGGTGATCAATTTAAAGACACAGGTGACACCGCTACTCAGAGCTCCCGACTTGAAGCTAGTGCTTACTGCACTGGTCCTGGGGACTCTGTCCGAGGGGCCTCCTTCCGCTCCCTGGAACTCCACACCCTGCGGGAAGGCAAGCGGCCGCGGATACTGATGCAGTAGACGGGAAAGGAAGGACAGCTGTCACCGCGGGAAGAGACCGGGCGGAAAGCCAAGCGCAGCGCGGACTCACCTTAGCTCTGTCTCTCGAGCTCCCGCTGCGGGCCAGTAAGGTTCGAACCCAAATGCCGGGGGACAGACGCGATCAAGGGGCGGGTCCTGCCCAAAAGGACCCCTCCTGCCCTTTTGCGGGCTGCCCGCCGGCCGCCTGTATAGAAAAGCGGGCACTGCGTCCCCTCCTCTATAGGCTGCCTTCCTTCCAGCAGCAGAAAGTCCATAAAGCTACGAGCTTTCTCCTTCCAGCAGAGAAAGAGTCCTCCCCAGCTGTTAGCTGGAAGCGAAGGGCACGGCAAGGAGCCGGGGGCAATTCGGCGTCGGAGTTTTAGTCAGGCATTTTGTCGGACGCCCGGCTGGGGCAAGGCTGAGGGACACAAATCCTCCGCCCGCGGCCTCCACAGGAATGCTTTCCACTTTCGTCCTCTTCAGCTCAAGATGGTGGCCTCCCGGGCGATAGGCAGCCTCAGCCGCTTCACTGCCTCCAGGACGCTCCGCTGCCCAGGTGAGACCGGGCTGGGAGCACCCCGTAGCCCAGGCTGAACTCTTGCGGAGGCTTGTCTCCCTGTCGCCTTCCGGTCCCAGCCTGGGAAACTCAGCCCTAGATGTGGAGAAAGGATGCCCCTCTTGGACCCCCCTTCCTATGTCTTTGTGCAGACTGACACCTCTTCCTTCCTATGTCCTTGTGCACTGACACCTCTTCTCACGGCTCCCGAGCCCTGCAGCGATGTCAGGTTCCGTAACCCTTAATGTTTCTGAATCCTGTTCCCCAGATCTGGCACCTTCCTCAATTCTCCCCGTGGCACTTCTGGATTACTGCCCATCTTATTTTCTTTTATGGTGGCTTCGGACCCCGTTCTTTCTGGATCAGGAGGACTGGGACAATCCAAATCTGTCACGTTTGTGGTCCCACAGCACCTTACTCGTAACAAGGGCTGTCTTAAAAGCTTCTTAGGTGGTGTTAACCAGATTTGCAAATTACGACCACTCCCAGCTGCTTTCCCTCAAAACCGTTTTTGTACCTATTACCACGTCAATAGGGAGCTCGACCCTTGCAGTTCAAATAAACCCGATGTGAACGTATGGTATGTTAAGTTTCAAGGAAAGGTTCTGCAATTTACCAGAAGAAACATTTTTTAAAATACTCTCGTACCGCTATCCTGTCTGTGGACCCACTGGGGCAGAGTGACGAAAAAATAAAATATGCAGATACCTGAACCTTAAGGAATAAAATGTTAGTTAATTTTAAGAACTGTTCCAATTTTGTTTCTCTCCGTACCCAGTTAGGCTTGCGTTAGCTATATTATCTTTTTCTTTTCCGACTGGCGGTGAAAGAGTTAAAGTGGGTACTTAGGGAAAATCAGGCATTTTCCTCCCATCCCAAATCTGAAAGGTGACATGTGACTTTTTATTGCATGTGACACCTAATACCGGCTAGTTTGAATATTAACTTGTAATATGCCTTCCTCCTGGACCACCAGAGTAGTATGCTTTTTGTAGACTCGTGGCTGGGTCTGCTCTACGGGATTAATTTTGGATGATTCCGTCTTTTTCTGCTTTCAACCAGTGTCTTTAGTCCCCACAGGACTGCTGTGTGTGTGAATACCAGTCATAATATTACAAAAAACTGAAATATAAAGATTGGGGAAATGTTGAGAACATTGTCACCCACTGTCTTAAAACTCACATACAGTAACTGTTAGCATTTGGTCATGTGACCTTATAGTCTTGTCTTGTTTTCTATTTTCCTCATTTATGGTTTAAGGCTTTTCGAAAATCAAATGTGTATGTTTGAACTAGCTTCCGCATTGGTTTTAAGGTACTTATGGATTACCAGCTGGTGTAACACTGAGCTGGTAGTCAGGTCGTGTGGTTTCTGGTCACTAACTAGCTGTTTAACTTTGAACAGATACCTTAGTCCAACCGAGCTTTATTATCCTTGCCTTTGAAATGAATGAGACTTTGGATTTTCTTAGACATCAGAAATAACATGAAAGAGCAATTCAAAGCATTTAAATTTGGAGTCTGACTTTTAGGCTTGAACCTGGCTCTGCCTTTTATTCTTTAGCGACCTTGGACAGTTAATTTCTATGTAAGTAATACTTTTGTGAACTTCAAAGGAGTTACTTTAAGTTTCTTTTTTAATACCTTTTTAAATTTTTTTTAATGTTTTATTTATTTCTGAGAGAGAGAGGCAGTGTGCGCAGGGGAGGGTCAGAGAGAGAGAGAGGGAGATATGGAATCCAAAACAGGCTCCAGGCTCTGAGCTAGCTGTCAGCACAGAGGCTGATGCCAGGCTCGAACCCACGAACTGTGAGATCATGACCTGAGCCGAAGTCGGAGCTCAACCACTGAGCCACCCAGGCGCCCCAGGAGTTACTTTAAGTTTAAAGCAATTTTTATTAAGTCTCAGTACATGCTGCTATTAACTCTTTCCTGCCCTTAAGAACTATGATTTTGTATATCTGAGAAAAATGACAAGCTTAGTTTTTCTATATTTTTATATAGAAATGTATATGCCCATATAAATGTTTATACATTTTGCATTGTTTTCACCAATAAGAAAATGTGGCTTATTACAGTTATTACCCCTTTGAATAGAATTTAGGAATTTTGAAAACATGTCTAGAAAGTGAATTCAAAATTACCTGCACACCTGGATTGCCATTTAGACTCAACATACTGAATCTATATGAAAGTCTGTGCCATGGTCATTAGCAAATGTTTAATGAGATTATAACATTTACTGGTGGATGAGTAAATTTTCTTGAAACTTGATTTGTAGTTGTCAAAGTTCTAACCCCCACTAATGCTGTAATCCTGAATATGACTGTCAAATGAAAGCCACAACTTGACCGAGATATCTTATTTAATTCCCACTCCTCAGTCTAAATTTCTAATTATGTAAGTGGTAAAATAATTCACAGAAAATGAATTAGACGCAAATACCATGGCAGATGACGTATATTTATTTTATTATTATTTTTTTGCTGGTTTCCTCAGAAATTTTTTATTTTTTTAAATTTTTTTTGGAATTTTTAGTTTTTTAAATGCTTGTTTATTTTTGAGGGACAGAGGGACAGACCGTGAACAGGGGAGGGGCAAAGATAGAGAGGGAGACACAGAATCTGAAGCAGGCTCCAGCCTCTGAGCTGCCAGTACAGAGCCGGACGGCGGGGCTCAAACCAGCAAACTGTGAGATCATGACCTGAGCTGAAGTTGGATGCTTAACTGACTGAGCCATCCAGGCGCCCTGATGATGTGTATTTAAATTTGTTTCACTTCTAGGGCGTCTGAGTAGCTCAGTCTTTTAAGTGTCCGATTTCGGCTCAGGTCATGATCTTGTGGTTCAAGAGTTTGAGCCCCACGTTGGGCTCTTTGCTGACAGCTCAGAGCCTGGAGCCTGCTTCAGATTCTGTGTCTCCGTCTCTCTGCTCCTCCCCTGCTCATGCTCTTTCTCTCTCTCTCTAAAGTAAATATTTAATAAATAAATAAATTTGATTCACTATCTTAATCCTGTATGAGTGTAATCCAACTCTCTCCACTGCTGTAGCTTTAGGTCTTATAGGTCTTTTGAGTTGCGATATTGGGATGATTAAAAAGTAGGACAAAGGTTTCTCTCTTTTGCTGGCACCTTTGATATAGGCTAAAGTTCACCTAGCTGCTCTGGAGTAAGCTGTCCAGATTTGGTCATGGTTAAGGCTAGATTCCAAAAACAAAGCTACCTTGTAGCTACTAACTTGATTTAGTTGACTGTGGTTTGAATTCCTTCCAAGATACGTTTGTAGTTTACTTTCTCTTAGTTTTTTTTTTTTTTTGTCTGTACTGTGGTTTGAAATATTTTCAAGATATATTTGTGCACTTCTTTTCCTCTTCGTTATTTGTCTTTATTGACTCAGAGGAGGTTTTGTGTATATGTGTATGGGTGTGTGTGCAGCAAAGGTAGACTAGTGGTAAGAGTTTAAAATGATTTGATCCATGGAGTGCCTGGGTGGCTCAGTTGGTTAAGCGTCCAACTTCAGCTTCAGTCATGATCTCATGGCTCATGAGTTCAAGCCCTGCATCGGGCTCTGTGCTGACAGCTCAGAGGCTAGAGCTTGTTTCAGATTCTGTGTCTCCCTCTCTCTCTCTCTGTCCCTCCTCCACTTACACTCTGTCTCTCTCTCCCTCAAAAATAAATAAATATTAAAAAAATTTTTAAGTAAAATAAAATGATTTGATCCATAAGCTAGTGAGCACGAACCTGTTGTCTCAAATAGTTGGTCTTTAAAAGTGCAACCCATGGGGCACCTGGGTGGCTTAGTCGGTTAAGCGTCCGACTTTCACTTAGATCATGATCTCGCGGTTCGTGGGTTCAAGCCCCGCGTCGGGCTCTGTGCTGACTGCCAGCTCAGAGCCTGGAGCATATTTCAGAGTCTGTATCTCCCTCTCTCTCTGACCCTCCCCTGCTCACGCTGTCTCTCTCTCTCTCTCTCTCTCTCCTAGAAATAAATAAAAAAATATATGTATATAAAAAATAAAAATAAAAGTGCAACCCATGCCCAAGCCCTCGCACCTGCTCTAATTTCTTTTTTGCTTAGCTCTTGCCTCCTAACCTCTTTTACATATATATATATTTCTTGTTTTTCCTCTGTCTTTCCACCCCATCCCTCCCACCCTGCATTCCCAGTCAGTCCATCCCTACTCTCATCCCTGTTCTATTCCCTCTTCCCCTCCCACTGGAATTGCCACTCAACAGGCAAAGTCCTTTTTATGCCCGGCCTATTTTCACTTCTTCCTTTATCGCTACTGAGGAGGTGCCGATTCTTCCTACGATAGTCTAAGGATCAAAATTGGCAGGGAAGAGAAAGATCATTACAGATACAATCTCTTGATAAGACCTACGGAAAAGGTTGGGGCCATGATACAAACATAAAGAAGACTGATAAATACAGATGATACAGATTGTAAAGGGTGGAAAAGCAGAGCAGGGAAGTGTATCATTAGTGAGGTAGAGGCATGGGGGTTAAGGAGATGGCTGGCTGGCTTCTCCTATCTTAATTTACTTGGTTGTAGCACTGTGACTTACAGATACTTTTATGATTATTACATCACTTTTATTTCTGTCTTTATAAGAACACCAAAATGCTCTAAGAGACTTGTTCATGGTTATACAGCTAGTAAATGATAAACTTGATGTTGAACCCAAGTCTTTTAACTCTCAAGTGCTTTGTCTTTGCTGATTTGGATTACTTAAAGGAAAAATGCAAGACAGAACCAAAGATTACCTCTCTCTGGTGCTTGTGTCATCCATACAGTTTTTTTTTTTTTTAACATGTTGCTTGCCTTTCAACCGGTATAAAGTTGCTGTTTTCTGTGCCTTCTCTTTCTCTCCCTTAAAGAACTGCAGGATAGAGGGAAAGAAGGAGGAAACAAGAGCCTTGGCTACTGCTGATGGTCCCACTCCTAACCCATTGCACCATCAATGGGTTCTCCAAGTCGGTAGCTCCCACATGCCCACTTGTTTGCTGTTTCAGTTTCCTTTCTAAAAAAAAATGCAGATTCTGAGGCCCAGCCCCCTTAAATTCTGATCCTGTGGTTCTAGGCTATATGTCGCCCAGACATTTGTGAGTGTATTTGAGCCTCCCCAGCTGATTCTAATGCCTGGAATCACTTCTCGATACTGCTATGGGAATCCCAGTCCAGCTAGATATGGTGCATTGTCTCTTGGGTCCTGCTTTGGCCATGTGTATTAGTTCCCTAATCCAGAAGGGTCCCTGCCTCCTGGTCAAATGTAGACCACTCTCATTTTAGAAATGGGTATGATTCTATGGTTTATTTCTAAATCATGTAGAAAGAATTTTTTGGTAGAGTTGATGTGTAAAATTGTATTCAGAATAGTACCACGATGGGCACCTGGATGGCTCAGTCAGTTGAGCCTCCAGCTTGTGTTCAGGTCATGATCTCTTGGTTCGAGAGTTCGAACCCCACATCGGGCTCACTGCTGTCAGCCTGTCAGGGCAGAGCCTGCTTCAGATCCTCTGTCCTCTCTCTGTTCCTCCTCGACTTGCATTCTCCCAAAAAATAAAAAAAGAATACTACCATGACATAAAATGACCAACATGGTTTAATTTCATTGTCCATTACCTTTGATTATCACTGCATGCTAAGGCAGTCTTAGACTCTTATTTGAGACCCCTCAAATTCTAAGCCAGATGAAGGTAGGGAATTTGGAGAATGAGAGAGTAGTCACACAGAGAGACAGGTGGTCACAGGCTGGTGGAAAGTTTAGCTGCTGAGAAGTTGGTAGGGATTTTAACCTTTTTTTTTTTTTAAGTTTATTTATTTTGACAGAAAGAGAACATGATTGGGGGAGAGTCAAAGAAAGAAAATTCCAAGTAGGTTCTGCGCTGTCAGCACACAGCCCAACGTGGGGCTTGATAACATGGGGGCCCAATATCATGGGATCATGACCTGAGCCAAAATCAGTAGCTGGATGTTTAACTGACTGAGGTACCCAGGTGCCCCAATCTTCTTTTTTTTTAAATAGCACTCTTAAGTTAGGCAGGCACTCCACACTCTCCTAAATTATGCTTGTGGATTCTGAGACCGTATATAGCCCCTAATATGGTCCAAATGCAGTATATTTTGTTGAAAATCAGATATAAAAGAGTTTTAATACTAGTAACTAAGACTGAAATAATGATGGACTATTATTCAACTATAAAGAATAAAATCTTACCACTTGCAATAACATGGATAGCGCTAGATAGTGTAATGCTAAGCAAAGTAAGTCAGAGAAAGACAGATACCCTATGAACTCACTCATACAGAATTTAGGAAACAGAACAAACTGGAGTGCCTGGGTGGCTCAGTCAGTTATGTGTCTGACTTCAGCTCAGGTCATGCATGACTCATGCAGTTTGTAGGTTTGAGCCCTGTGTCAGGCTCTGTGCTAAAAGCCAGAGCCTGGACCCTGCTTCAGATTCTGTGTTTCCCTGTCTCTCTGCCCCTCCCCTGCTCGTGCCCTCTCAAAAATAAATAATGTTAAAATATTTTTTTAATTAAAAAAAAAACAAGTGAAGGAAAAAAGCGACAAACCAAGAAACAGACTCATAACTATAGAGAACAAACTGAAAGTTACCAGAAGGGAGGTGGGTGAAAGAGATGGTTGAAATGGGTGTTAGGGATTAAAGAGTATACTTATCATGAAAAAATATATAAAAGGAAAACAATCAAATTTACTAATATTTAGTATATGAATTAATAGATATAAATGTACATAAGTTATTTTAAAAAGAGTGAAATAACAAATACTGAGGGAAAGCTAGCACGATTAGAGGAGATACGTGAAGAAACCACTGGACATTATTAAAGCACTAATTCTTGGGGCACCTGGGTGGCTCAGTCGGTTAAGTGTCCTACTTGAGCTCAAGTCAAGATCTCACAGCTCCCCATGTCGGGCTCTGTGCTGACAGCTGGGAGCCTGGAGTCTGCTTCGGATTCTATGTCTCTTTCTCTCTCTGTCCTCCCCCCCCCCGCCCATTCATGTGGGCTCTCTCTCTCTTTCTCTGAAAAGTAAACATTTAAAAAATAATAAAGCACTAATTCTTTACTATATTTGATATTACTTTAAAACTTCTGCCTTTTCCTGGACATATGTGTTTCATGTGTACTGCTATTATGGTTAATAATTATTAAGGGATGATTTGTTTTAGAACTAAAGAAAGAAAACTTTTTTCTAAGATACTGGACAAAGTTTGGAAGATGTGGGTAGGGAAGAGTAAGGAGTTAAAGGGGTGCAGTTTGAAGTGGTTTAATATGTTTTTTTTCCATTGGATATTCTTTCCTGTTTGGTCAAAGATGAGTCGGCCATATGTTCGTGGGTCCATTTCTGGGTTCTCTATTCTGTTTCGTTGATCTGTCTGTTTTTGTGCCAAGAAGTGGTTTAATAAGGTTTGAAGTGACATGTGGTTTGAAGTGAAGCATGAATATGAAAGAGAAAGGAAGAAAGAGCAAGGTGTCTTTCAAGAATATTGGAAGTTGTAACTGACGGATGTGGACCCTGTGCTGGGCTCCAGTATAGCTTGGTTACTACCTAGAGCAAGATGTTTGGATGAGAACAGGACAGAGGTGACCCTTTAATGCTAGAAAGGAGGTAGAGTAATGCCCAGACCAAACTGAATTTTTCCCAAAGTTCTTTACCTTCTATCCATAGTCCAGTTTGAAAGACCCTTTTTGTGATTGCTTGTGCTCAGTATATCATCTCATCATTATTATGCAGGAGAGCGTGAAGTACTGAAGTGATTAGGAAAAAGGGAAAAGAATAGCTGGTCTTTGTCATCCCCAGGGTAGGAGAGTATTCTTGGTGGAGTGCAATATAGACCTGTTCATTTAAAAGTTCTTTTTAAAAATTTTTTTAATGTTTTATTTAATTTTGAGAGCAAGATAGAGCATTAGCAGGGAGGGGCACAGAGAGAGAGGAGATACAGCAGCCAAAGCAGGCTCCAGGATCCAAGCTGTCAGTCAGCACAGAGCCTGATGTGAGGCTCAAACTCACAAACCACAAGATCATGACGTGAGCCAAAGTCAGATGCTTAGCCTACTGAGCCACCCAGACACCCCTAAAAATTCTTAAAATAGAGTGTGACTGGACTATTCCATAAATGGTCACTAGTGTCCATTGATTTCATTTTTTTTTTAGTTTGTATTTGATATTGATTTGATTTTTCTATTTTTATTTAGCTAACATACAGTGTAATACTAGTTTCAGGTATACAGTGATTAGTGATTCAGCACTTCCATATAACACCCGGTGCTCATCACAAGTACATGCCTTAATCCGCATCACCTATTTAACCCATTCTCCCACTTACCTCCCTTTTGGTAACCATCAGTTCTCTGTAGTTAAGAATCTATTTCTTGGTTACTCTCTCTCTTTTTTCCCCTCTGCTTGTTTGTTTTGTTTCTTAAATCCCACATATGAATGAAATCATACAGTATTTGTCTTTCTGTGACTTATTTTGCTTAGTGTAGTACTCTCTAGCTCCAGCCATGTGGTTGCAAATGACAATATTTCATTCTTTTTTATGGCTAATATTCCCTTGTATATGATTTTACTTTTGATCATTTCTCCATAAAAATATAAGAGGATGTGGGGTGCCTGGGTAGCTTAGTCAATTGAGTGTCCAACTCTTGATTACAGCTCGGATCATGATCTCACAGTCATGGGATCAAGCCCTGTGTCAGGCTCTGTGCTGAGCATGGAGCCTACTTGGAATTCTTTCTGTCTCTCTCCCTCTCCCTCTTTCAACCTCCCTCTGTCCCCTCTCCCCTACTTGAGCATGCCCCCTCTGTAAAAAAATACAAGAGAGCGCATGGTTCAGATATATTTGGGACTGACATTATGGATCACTTTGTAGATTACTTATTTCCTAGTGTATTCATTCCCTATTGCTTCTATAACACATTTCCACAAATTTAATGTCTGAAGCAATACAAATTTATTATGGATGTCAGAAACAAGTCTCATTGGGCTAAAATCAGAGGTGTTGGTAGGACTGTGTTCCTTCTGGATGCTGTATGTTCATTCTGGAGAAGTTATTTCCTTGCCTTTTCTAGCTTCCAAGGCTGCCTGTATTCCTTGACTTCTTCAAAGCCAGCCAAGTAGAGCTAAGTTCCCATGTTGCCATCTATCTGGCCCTCTTTGACTCTCTCTTTTTAGTGATTACATTGGGCCCACCTGGATAATCCAGGCTACTCTCCTTATGTCTGGGTCAGCTAATTAGCAATCTTAATTCCATTTGTACCCATAATTTCCTTTGCCATATAACGTAACATATTCACAGTTTCTGGGGATGGGGACATCTTTTTTTTTTCTATGTTTATTTTTGAGAGAGAGGGAGAGAGGGAATGTGTGCACAAACAAGGAAGGGGCAGAGAGATAGGGAGAGAGAAGTATTGGAGGCAGGCTCTGCACTGACAGCAGAGAGTCCAGTGTGAGGCTCGAACTCATGAACTGTGAGATCATGCCCTGAGCAGAAGTTGGATGTTTAACTGACTGAGCCACCCAGATGCCCCAGGGACCTGGACATGTTAGAGGGGGCATTCTTCTACCTACCACATTTAGTATCTAAATAATTTTATAAGTTGTTAATTAAAATGAAAAAGATACAGTAATAGTCACAGTCATCGCTCAGAATACGTTAGTCTCATTTTGGGGTTTTTGTGGTTATAAATTCCAGCTTTGTTATATTTAGCAGGTACTACAGGGACTCTGTTTTAATTTTGTAATTGAATTTGAATCAAAATAGTAATTAATTTTGAATACCTTTTTCTTGCAGGTTATATCTGCCGCAACTTTTCAGTGTCCTCTGCTTTGCTAAGTAAGTTTAATTTCTTGTTGACACGCTTATACATTGCTTTTTAGATTTGCTTAGCAATAAACATGTTTACAAATAAATTATCCTTCTCTTTTTAGCCAGAACCCATGTTAACTATGGAGTCAAAGGGGATGTGGCTGTTGTTCGAATTAACTCACCCAATTCAAAGGTACCTAAATTAACTTGTTGCAGTCCATTTTTACTAATTACATTAATGAATCCAGTGCTAAATAGGAAAGAAAGAAATCCACTAGTCTGACAGTAATTCATTATATGAATTTGTAGTTGTGATAGTTTGACAAATTGCTCAAAGAATGCAGTTTTCTGGATCAGTGGTCCTTGACTAAGAATTCCTTCTAGTTGATCTGAGGTGTCAGATTAACATCAAGAATTAGTGAAATTAGCCTTCTGTGTAGAATATGGAGGTGATGTACTAGGTAAGAACCAAAGTGCATGCTTTTTTATAAGAGTCAGAACTGACCTACCCACTTAACTACTAGGTTGTTAAATATGGTTTCTTCATTACCTGCCTGCTGTAGTTATTATTCATAGAAAATTGGCTGGGTTAAATGTGGGTGTTAAGCTTCCTGAGGAACTTGAATGACAGTGTGGTTCACATGTTGGAAGTTAAATTCTATTCGAAGTGGCATTTGTTTTTGGCACCTTCAACAAAGTATGCAGCATTAATCCAGTCTTTGCCAAGAAGACCTCTCTTGTAGGAGCTTATGCTTTTCCCCCATCTAAAATTGGTGTCAAGTTTTGTTACTAGAGGGCTAGATGGAATAGCAGGACCTAGAAGGAACCAACTTTTTTAATGTTTTATTTATTTCTGAGAGAGAGAGAGAGAGACAGTGACAGTATGAGCAGGGGAGGGTCAGAGAGAGAGGGAGACACAGAATCTGAAGCAGGCTCCAGCCTCTGAGCTGTCAGCACAGAGCCCAATGTGGGGCTCGAATCCGCAAACCATGAGATCATGACCTGAGCCGAAGTCGGACACTTAACCGACTGAGCCACCCAGGCGCCCCTAGAAGGAATCAATTAACAACTATCACACATTAAAGAAAATGAGAGCCAATCTCCCTCACTAGAGTAAATTTTGGTACCCACTGACCAATGATTCACACTTAAGTTATTTTTTCAGAATTTTCTAAGTTGAGCATTTTTTCTGAACACAAAACCAACACATGCCTACAGTGGGAAGTTTTAAAGCTATAAAGACGAAAATAACAAATCATTCCTACTACAAATCTGAAGGTAGCCACTTCTGACATTTAATCTAGTGTCACCAAATAATATTTACAAAGTAAGATCATACTATAGGTCTAATTTTGAATCCTTTTTTTTCTTCATGTTATACAAACTTTTCCATACCAACAAATGTATGTAGACTTATTTGGAGCCTGCATATATTTCAAACTCTTAGGAGTATGACCCTGAGTTCCTCCTTTGAGTAGATCTATTTTTAAAGGAAGGGTACTTATAGTCAGCCAAAGCTGAATAGAAAACTACTGGGTTTAGAATTTTTCCCCCTGCCTCTCTTTCTTGCTCCTCACAGTATATTTCTGCTGGATAAACACATTTCCTAGGATCAAAATAGCATTTTACGGTTATTTGTACATCTGGTACTTCAGATTTCAACCCTTAGATTTATATGTACTTCTCTTTGGCAGGTGAATACACTGAACAAAGAACTACAATCAGAGCTTGTGGAAGTAATGAATGAGATCTGGGCTAGCGATCAAATCAGAAGTGCCGTCCTTATCTCATCAAAGCCAGGCTGCTTTATTGCAGGTGCTGACATCAAGTAAGTTTTCAGAAGCTTGAAGTCACCTTCTATCTTGGCTAATGATATGTTTCACTCCTCCATTTAAAAGAAGGTAGAAGTAAATTCTCTGAAGGTTTTCTTTTTTAAAATTATTTACACAAGTATGTTGGAGGGATTAAAAAAAAAGAGGGGTTTATTGTTTAAACCATGTAAGACTAACCTTTCCTTAAAGAATTGAAAGCAGTTCTAAGAGAGTATTTGAGTAAAACAGAAAATGCTATAAAATTAAGCTAACAGTGAGATGACCCCTTTTTTTTTTTAAACCCAACAGACCAGTAAATATTTAAGTTTCAAAATGCCTTGTTAGCAAGGACTTGAGAAATGAGACAGTTAATATATTAATAATAGGAATGCCAGTTGGCACAGCAACTTTGGAAAACATTTTGGCAGCATTTAATAAAATTGAACATGCATGTATCATATAATTCAGTGATACTCTTCTGGCTATACATGCTAGAGAAATCCCACCCTTTGTTTTTAAGGACCCATATATGATGATGTTCAGCCCTGTATAGTTTAAAATAATGAAAAATTTAAAGCATTTAAGTGTCAGTAGGGAAGTGGATAACTAAACTGTGGAAGTTTCACATAATAAAATACTACAAAACAGTTCAAAGGAATTAACTAGATTCACAACATAATGTTAGAGCTTAAAGACCTAGTGTTAAGGTTAAAAAAAAAAAAAAAAAGCAAGTTGCAGAATGTTCTATACAGTATGTACTTCATATGTAAACATTTTAATGTATTTTTTTAAGTTTGTTTATTTTGAGAGAGAATCCCAAGCACTGACAGTGCAGAGCCTGACGCACGGTTTGAACTGACGAACCATGAGATCATGACCTGAACTGAAATCAAGAGTCAGAAGCTTAGGGGTGCCTGGGTGGCTTAGTCGGTTAAGCGTCCGACTTTCGCTTAGGTCATGATCTCGCGGTTCGTGGGTTCGAGCCCCACGTCGGGCTCTGTGCTGACTGCCAGCTAAGAGCCTGGAGCCTGTTTCAGTCTGTGACTCCCTCTCTCTCTGACCCTCCCCTGCTCACACTGTCTCTTTCTCTCTCTCCTAGAAATAAATAAAAACATTAAAAAAAATAAATAAAAAGAGTCAGAAGCTTAGCCGACTGAGCCACCCAGGTGCCCTAGTATATGTAAACATTTTAAAATCACACATAAAATGTCTTATTTATGGATACAAATGCGTAGTTGGTCTGGAAGGATACACTACAAACATTTGAAAATGGTTGTTTCAGGGTAAATGAAGTGGCTGTTAAAAACTTGAGGTTGTCAAAGTGAACCTTAGTGATGCAGCTAATATTTTTTTTTATGGTGAGGTTGTGCGTATATACCTTGCTTACAGTTCCTTAAAGCATTTATAAGGAGGTGAGGTGATATCTTAGTGTTAGTTTAATGGTTTAAAATGTTAACAGTTGTTAATTCTGTCAAAATATGAGTATTTGTTATATTCTTCTTTGTACCTTATGCAATGATAGCCAGCATTATAGGCTGAGCAATATGTACCTAAGGTGTTTGTATAGTTTTAAACCTTGCTCCACATTGTGTACTCTTGTATAGTGATTAGGAATTTATAACTATTTAATGTGTATTTTTTAGAAAAAGCAAAATTATCCGTATCAAGCTTTTTCTTCTAGCTCAGCTATTTGAGCCTCGTGAGACACTGGCATCTCACTAAGCTACCTGGCGGTGGCTTTCCAGACCCATAGGAAAATACTTGTAGCCTCTGAGAGGCCCGCTGAGCAGCGCCGGGTTTATACAGTGACAAAAACTAGTCAGCTTTGATCAGGTGTACACAATCCATGGTTTAAATGTTTCTAAGAACAAAGTAGCAAGTGAAACAAACTGAAATGAAAGGAAATTGAATACAGCATTAGTGTAGTGGATCTTTTTTAATCGTTAGGAGATCTATAAACAACTTGAAAGCTTTTTTTTTCCCACTGTCATTTTGATTACTGTTCAATCTAAGAGTTACTTACAGTGAACATGTTTAATGTGATAGTGAAAATATGTACCAGAAGATGATTTTTCTCATGTACAGTGCTTTGTGATCTAATGATTTTTTTTTATAGAAAATAAAATTTTGCCACATGTTTTGTTTCGTGTTCTCTGGATCCAGAAATCCAACATTCTTTATGGAGAGATGATACAGCTGATTGATATTAGTGATATCTGAAGCAAAACCATTCTTAAACTTCTGAGTATTTGAAGATTCACTCTCAAATATTGACATGTGATAGGGTAAGGATACAGTGGATGAGGTGTTGAACAAAGTAGGGTATAATTTCGTCTTTGTTTCTTTTCTCTTCTCTGCTTTCATGTTTACTGCAGCATGTTAGCCTCTTGTAAGAGTGCTGAAGAGGTAACACAACTATCACAGGAAGGCCAGAGAATGTTTGAGAAACTTGAGAAGTCCACAAAGCCTATTGTGGCTGCCATCAGTGGATCCTGCTTAGGAGGCGGACTTGAGGTACAAGTTTATTCCAAAATCGTTGAGACACTGTAGAGCATGTTGGTGGGAATTACAAGCTGCTAACCCATAGACTACTGTTTTGCCTGCAGAAAGTTCCTGGAGGAGAATCAACTTTCCTTTCAGTTGTCAAACTTCTGGATAGGTTTTAGTCCTTATTCTCCTAGCACAGAGCAAGTAAACCAAAGTGTGATGTTTTCATTTTTGTAAGTTGAGAAGTTTTGAACTAGATCTCTAAGGTCTCTTTCAACTCTAGAAACCTGGTTCAGGTTTGCAGGGCAAAGATTCAGAAGTGTGATTCATGCTCTTAAGCTACCTAAGTCTAGATGAGACAGACAGAACATAGTATGTGTTTAAGTGCTCTGTGCATAGTAAAGATGGTGAATAATGTCAGATCTAGGAGAAGAGATGCTTACTAGGCTGGAGTATGTAGTAAAGGAGAGGGAAAAATAAAATAACATTTATTGAGCACTTTATCACATGCTGAGCTCTGTGATAAACACTTTGGTACATACTAATCAAGGAAACATATGCCTGGTCCTAAAAGATGGGCAAGAATGATTAACTGGAAAATAGTGGGAAAAAGTCATTCCACCTATGGGCACGGTATGAGCAAAGACAAAGGTAAGCAGAACCTATTAGGACAGCATAAATAGGCCTGTGTGATTGAAAAGGAGTGTCTCCAGATGGTACAGGCCTTCCCACTTGGCGTGCAATATACGATGATGTGTGCACTTTTCTTTTGAGACCTTCCAGAGCTTTCATCAGCTTTTTAAGGAGATCCACAACCCAAGAAAATGTAATAAATTGGGAAAGTATAAAATAAGGCTAGAAAGATAAATTATAGAAAGCACCAAATGCCAGTTTTATGAATTTCAATTTATTCTGTGAGCACATTCCTGCATTATAAGTAATCTTTAGACCCTCACATAACCTAAGGTCTCATAAATTTACATTTTTAACATTCTGATTTTCTTTCATTTGTTTGAAGCTTGCCATTTCCTGCCAATATAGAATAGCCACAAAAGATAGAAAAACTGTATTAGGTGCCCCTGAAGTCTTGCTGGGGATCTTACCAGGAGCTGGAGGCACACAAAGGCTGCCCAGAATGGTGAGTGTAAGCCCCTTGTGGCCTTTAGAACTTCATTACCTATAGGCCCCTTTAGATCTGTTTCCTCTGGTACTAAAGGCCCAGTATGGGTATTTATTGTAGAATTTAGAACCAAAATAAAATATGAGTATATAGGATCAATAACAAATTTTAGGGGCACCTGCATGGCTCAGTCAGTTAAGCATCCCACTTTGGCTCAGGTCATGATCTCCTGGTTTGTGAGTTCAAAGCCCTGTATTGGGCTTTGCACTAACAATGCAGAACCTGCTTGGGATTCTCTCTCCCTCTCCCTGCCCAAACCCCTTCTTTCCCCCTCCCCTACTTGTGTGCATGTGTGCGTGCACACTTGCTCTCTCAAAATAAACTTTAAAAAATCACAAATTTTATTCCTGGTGTTTCTTTTTTCTTTTTTTTTTAAATTAACAGAGACCAACTTTATGTGCAGTTCACTTTTAGTATCACATATTGTCAGTAATAGCCTCACAATCCCATTTTTTAATGTTTTGTTTATTTTTGAGTGAGAGAGAGAGAGAGACAGCTTGAGCAGGGGAGGGTCAGAGAGAGAGGGTGACACAGGATCCGAAACAGGCTCCAGGCTCCGAGCTAGCTGTCAGCACAGAGTCCAACTCGGGGCTGGAACCCACGAACCGTGAGATCATGACATGAGCCAAAGTTGGATGCTTAACCAACTGAGCCACTCAGGCAACCCTCACAATCCCATTTTTTTCTTTTCTTTTTTTTTTTTTTACAAATAGTTTATTGTCAAATTAGTTCCCACCTGGTGTTTATTTTTTCAATTCCACTCTTTATTTTTTTAATTCCTTGATCAAAATGATTGGTCACGGGGGCACATGGTTGACTCAGTTAAGCATCAGACTCTTGATTTGGGCTCAGGTCATAATTTCACAGTTAATGGGATCAAGCCTGCATCAGGCTTGCTTGAGATTTTCTCTCTCCCTCTCCCTCTGCCCCTCCCCTGCTCATGTGCATGCTCTCTCTCAATATAAATAATAAAAACATTTTTAAAAATTAAAAAAAACGAAATCTTTAAACAGATTATTTGAGCAAGGTTCTTTGTTAGTCCCTAAGGAAGTGAAAAGATAAATAAAATATGTTTGTCTTTGGCACTTTTAGTTCTTTAAAGATTTTGTTTATTTTTTTAAATATTTTATTTTTACCATTTTAAAGATTTTTATTGTTTGTTTATTTTGAGAGAGACAGAGCATAGGCAGGGAGGGGCAGAGAGGGGGACAGAAGATCTGAAGTGGGCTCTTCCTGACAGCAGAGAGCCCAATGCAGTACTCAACAAACTCACAAACTGTGAGATTATGACCTGAGCCGAAGTCAGATGCTTAACCGACAGAGACACCCAGGTGCCTAATGTTTTATTTTTAAGCAATCTCTACACCCACTAAGAGACTTGAATTTACAATCCCAAGATCAAGAGTTGCATACTCTACTGACTAAGCCAGCCAGGTGCCCTTTGAACTTAACAGTTTAATTTGTTCCTTCTGTGCACAGTACCATTTTATCAATTTTTCAAATCCATAGGTCATATTTCACGATAAATGTAAGAGGCAGACCTTTCTCCTGGTTTGGATGATCTCTTTGCTATACCCTATAGAACCAGAGGCCAATCCAGCTTTTGAATCCTTTTTGTTTTTTAATGTTTATTTATTTCTGAGAGACAGAAAGACAGATCATGAATTAGGGAGGGGCAGAGAGAGAGGAGACACGGAATCAGAAGCAGGCTCCAGGCTCTGAGCTGTCAGCACAGAGCCCGATGTGGGGCTTGAACTCGCAAACGGCGAGATCATGACCTGAGCCAAAGTCGGACACACAACCGACTGAGCCACCCAGGCCTCCCCAGCTTTTGAATTCTTAAGGAGAGGGGAAGAATAGTCAGACCTGGAGGCTGCAGAGAAATCTTAATATCAGACTCAAGGGCCCACTGAGCCTGACAACTTTGGGCACCATTGATTGCTCAGTGAAAACAAGGCTCAGTAGAAATACTCTTTGTAGGGAAGCTGATATCAGCTGGTCGCAGAAAAATAGGTAGATTTATGGTATTAATTTTCTGATAATAAGTAGTGTGCGTTCCTTCATTGAAATGGTCAAGAGGATTTATTGAAAGAATTGATAAGCCTATATGGGTATAGAAAATACTGCTTAGTTTCTTTTGTTGTTTAGTTGGTATTTGAATGTTGCTAGAAACCATTCTTCTAGTACCTGCATAAGAAGCCCTAGCTGAGTTCTATTTTTAAGCCTAAAATTCTTTTTACATTTTTTTAAAATGTTCATTTATTTTGAGAGAAAGAGAGAGAGAAAGTGCACACAAGTAGAGGAAGGGGCAAAGAGAGAGGAAGAGAATCTCAAGCAGCTGCACGCTGTCGGCACAGAGCCCAATGCAGGGCTTGGTCCCATGAACCATGAGATGTGACCTGAGCCGAAATCAAGAATTGGACATTCAACCAACTGAGCCACCCAGGCACCCCTTTAAGCCTAAAATTCTTTATCAAAGACATTATCAAAACTATCCTGTTTCTCAGCCTCCACTAGTTCCAGGAAAGGAATTTTAAGTATTATATGAATGACATAATATCTAAGTGCAGAATTTTAGGAAACATGTAATTAATTCTCCACCTTATCAATTCTATAAGACAGAAATCCTAACATTTGAATTAAAAGAAGAAACATAGACATTTTAGCTTCCACTGGAGGTGTCTAATCCCAGAAGTTGCCTGAATGTGTATTGGTATGTAAAAATTAACTGATTGGTAGATAGCATAGAAATCTGGATTGATTTTTCTCATTTTAATCTCTGCTCAGTTGAATGATTTGTAAACTGTAATTGTCACTCTGATTTTTTTTCCCCTGTACTCTAATCCTTGCTTGCCTGTTAGGTGGGTGTGCCTGCTGCTTTTGACATGATGTTGACTGGTAGAAACATTCGTGCAGACAGAGCAAAGAAAATGGGACTGGTTGACCAATTGGTGGATCCCCTGGGTAAGTGGTAGCAGGCCTCAGAGTCAGGCTTTGTGAATTTATTTGTTAAAGAGTTAATGTCTTGAATATTGGTTAGAGTAAAATTCAAGCTTAAGAAATGAGTCATTCTGAAGAGTGAAGTTTTCTAAATATAGCTAATACTAAATCATTTCCAGCATCACCCCAACTTCTTGTTTTATTTTATAAATTGGACATCAAGAGTACAGAATTGAATTAAGGCATTATTTTTGGTTCTTAAAATTACCTGCATCATTATTCATAATAACCTTCCTTCCGTTTTAAATGTCTGTTTTAATAATAAAAGAAACATGTATGAAACAACCTGAAGATATTAACAGTAGTTGATATCTACAATGTGCTACTTCCCTCCATACAACTTTTTTTCCTCATCTCACCCAAGGAAACCACTATTACAAATTATGTGTTTGTCACTGTCGTGCATTTCTTAAAAATCAGCATTAAGAACCATCAGACTCTTGATTTCAGTTCTAGTCATAATCTTGTGGTTGTGGCTGTGAGAGCAAGCCTTGTGTCGGGCTCCACGCTGGGCATGGAGCCTGCTTAAGATACTTTGTCTCTCTGTCCTTCTCCTTCCCGCACACGTGCACTCTCTCTCTCAAAAAAGAAAAAAAAAAACTATTGATATTGTGTACATAACAGTAAATTTACCAATTTTTACTATAGACTTTGAGTTTTGACAAGTGTATATAGCTGTGTAAACACTTCAATAGAATGTTTTTAGTATATAGCTTTTTGTGTCTTCTTTCATTTAGCCTAATGGTTTTGAGATTCATCTATGTTGTTGCATATATCAACAATTCCTTCCCATTGCTCATTATTCCATTATATAGATGTACCATAATTTGTTTATCCATTTACCGAATAATGGAAATTTTAAGTTGTTTCCAATATGGGTCCATTCAAAATAAGGCTGTTATGAATATTCATCCACAGTCTTTATGTAGACATATATTTCATTTCTCTTGGACAAATACCAAAATGTACATTGGCTGGATCCTATGATGTGTGTGTTTAGCTTTTAAGGAACTGTCAAACTGTTTTCTCAAAGTGGTTATACCGTTTTGCATTCCTACCAGCAGTGTATGAGAGTTCTAGTTACCACCCACTTTGCAAGGTCAGACCCTTTTTTTTTTTTTTTTTTTTTGAGAGAGCGAGCATAAGCAGGGGAGGGGCAGAGTGAGAGAGACTGAATCTTAAGTAGGCTCCACACTAAATGTGGAGCCCAATCCAGGGCTCAGTCTCACAACCACTAGATCATGACCTAAGCTGAAATCAAGAGTTGGATGCCAGGTGCCTCTAATTTTAGACCTTCCAATAGAAGTGTAGTAATATTTTATTGTGGGTTTTAATTTATATTACTGTAATGACCAGAGGTACTAAGTTTCTTTTATGTGTTTATTTGCCTTCTATATATCTTCTGGTAAAGTGTCTGTTGAGCTGTTTTGCCCATTGATTGAGTTTTTCTTATTGAGGTGTTTTTTTTAAGGTTTTTTAAATTTATTTTTGAGGGACAGAGAGACAGTGTGAGCGGGACACCGAATCTGAAGCAGGCTCCAGGCCCTGAGATGTCAGCAGAGCCGGATGCGGCCCTCAAGCTCATAAACTGTGAAATCATGGCCTGGGCTAAAGTCAGTTGCTTATCAATTTGGGGAGAATTCTGTGACTTTGCTAAATTTATTCTATTAGCTTTTTCTATAGACTTCTAAGGAGTTCCTATATAGATAGTAAAGTTTTCTATAAGTAAAGACATTTTATATCATTTTGGCTTTTTCCTTCCCCATCTGGTTGGCATTTATTATTTTTTTCTTACTGTAGTGACTAAAATCTATAGTACAATATTGGGTAGAGGTGGTGAACACAGATACTGTTAACTTGTTCCCATCTTAGGGGAAGAACATTCACTCTGATGCTGTGGGGTGTATAATGTTAGCTACAGCTTTTTTATATATGCCCTTTACCAGATTATAGATATTTCCTTTTACCTATAGTTTGCTGAAAATAGATGTTGAATTTTGTCAAATGCCCTTCCTACAGCTGATGAGATGGTTGTGTGGATTTTGTCTTTTTTAGTCTATTAGTAATATCAGTTACACTGAGTTTTGGTTATTCCACCAGAATTGCATTCCTGAAATAAACTTCACTTGGTCATAAGGTATTATCCTTTGTATAAAATTTTGTAAAGGACTTTTATGTCTGGTCATGAGAGCTAATGATCTCAAGGGTAATTTTCTTGTGATATTTTTGCTTGGTGTTGGTATCAGAATAATGTTGGCTTCATAAAATGAATTGGAATTTTTTTTTCTATTTTCTGGAGGAATGTTTGTAGAATTAGTATTATTTTTTCTTTACTTGATTGAATTCACGAAGTAATGTGTGGATTTGGAGTTTTCTTTGTTGGAAAGGGTTTTTTTTATATATACAAATTCAGTTCCCTTCATAGATATAGGGTTATTGAGGTTCTCCAGTTTTTTGTTTTTGTTTTTGATTGAGCTGTAGTAGTTTGTTTCTCAAAGATTTTCTCCATTTTAGGGGTGCCTGGGTGGCTCAGTTGGCTAAGTGTCTGATGTTGGCTTAGGTCATGATGTCATGGCTTGTGGGTTTGAGTCCCGCATTGGGCTCTGTGCTAACAGCTTAGAGCCTAAGAGCCTGCTTTGGATTCTGTGTCTGTCTGTCTGTCTGTCTGTCTCTCTCTCTCTCTCTCTCTCTCTCCACCCTTCCCCCACCCACACTCTGTCTCTGTCTCATTCTTAAAAATAAAAAAATAATTAAAAACTTTTTTAAAAAGAAAAAAATTTTGTGCATTTTATTTAACTTGCCAAATTTGTTGCAGTGCAGTTGTTCATAATACTTCATTATTATTCCTTCAATATCTTTATACTTTGTAATGATATATATGTCATTTATACTCTTTCATTCCTAATATTGATAATTCGTGTCTTCTCTATTATTTCCTTGAGGAGTCTGGCTAGAAATTTATCAAGAACCAGCTTTTAGTTTCATTGGTTTTTCTCTGGTTTTTTGTTTGTTTGCTTGCTATTTTACTGATTTTGCTTATCTCATTTCTGCTTGCTTTTGGGTTTAATTTGTTCTTTTTCTAGTTTCTTAAGGTAGAAGTTTGGATCATTGATTTTAGGCCTTTTTTCCCTAACATAAGCATTTAAAGCTGTCAACTTCCGTCTTAGCATTGCTGTATCTATCTGCATATTTTAGTACTATGTTTTCACTTCCATGAAGATCAGAATACTTTCAGATTTCTCATGATTTCTTTGACCCATGTGTTATTTGGGAGTGTATTACCTAATTTCCAAATAATTGCACATGTTTCAGGTATCTTTCTGTTACTGATTTTTGGTTTAATTCTGTTGTGATCAGAATATGGTTGAACCTTAGTATTTTGCAAGTTCCTTATCTGTGAACTTCCTTTCTCACTAAAATCTGTTGTGACCCCAGAATGATACTCATGGTGCTTATGCATTCATTACGAGACACATATAGAGTGGTGAAAATGTCACATCTCCTGGGGCACATGTTCAGCTGAAGTCAAACAAGGCAACATTTTACGTTCTTATTTCAGCTCTCCTAGCCAATAAGTGTTCTTCTCTTTTGTGTGTGTGTGTATGTGTGTGCGCACGCACGCGGGCGCTTTTCAGTTGTGATTTCACTGTTTAAAATGGTAAGAACTAGGAGTGGAAAAGTACTGACTCAGAGTAGAAATATCTTTAAGGTTTCTCTTTCTTCCCCCAATAAGGAGGCCTCATCAGAGGCACCTGAGGCCCTTGATTGGAGGTCCCAAATAGACAGAAATGAGGCACTTGGGCTAAGAATGCAAATATGTGAAAGAGCATAGCGAGCAAGAGATACCTGAGTTATTGACTGCAACTCCCATTAAAGTCTGTGATACATTGGCTGTGTACCAAGTCTATTGTGTTAAGGACAGCTTTCCCAGTGAGGCCTCCTGGGTAGTAAAAGCCTTTCTAATTGCCTGTGGTTGGGCCTGAAAAACCACACTTAGGTTTTTGGCCAGGGGCTGGACTCCTCAATTTCTACAAGTAGTCATGTGGCTGTAGCAGGTGTTTATAACCACCTATTTCTGCTTCCCATTCCATATTCCTTTTGTCCTCAGGAAGTACCACAGTTGGTCATGGTTCTTTGCCTAGTAGGGTGACCTTCATTCCTAGAATGTCTGGGCCACTAGCAGTCCTGCATGAATTGAGTTGTTGTAGTTTTCCATTCACTAATTACAGGTCCTTGTAGCACTAAGAGACCCCTTAAGAGATCTGTCCTATTCAAGGCATACTCTTCCTTACTCCCATTGTGCAGTGGCAGCCCACACCCCTTGATAATCAGGATTAATAGTCCTGGAAAGGGGTGGTAGTGCTGCAGCACTGCACTCTCGGATGGGGTCTGCATATCACACAGAGCTGTCTACAAACCAGGCCTGAGTTTTCTCTCCCCCAGTCGTCTGTCTGGTCATAAGGAACTCCCTGTGAGGCCATAGGGGCAGACTGGGACAGAGAATGAGGAGCAAGGGTATTTTGGCCACTTTCTCATACAACTTGTGCCTTTAGGGTCTGCTCAAGCCCATTTTCACATATACCATTTCCATTTGATAATGGAGTACTTGCACACATCGAACTTGATGGGTTTTTTTTTTTCTTACATTTATTTATTTATTTTTGAGAGACAGAGACAGAGTGTGACTGGGGGAGGGGCAGAGAGAGAAGGAGATACAGAATCCAAAGCAGGCTCCAGGCTCTGAGCAAGCGTTCACACAGAGCCTGATGGGGGACTTGAACCCACGAACTGTGAGATCGTGACTTGAGCCGAAGTCAGACACTTAACCGACTGAACCACCCAGGTGCCCCCAAACTTTATGGTTTAACAGGCCAGACAACATCCATTTCATGATGGGCAGCTCAGGTCACATGGTAATTTGCTGGCCCATGGTTCAGCTTTGAGTCTCCACTTGGGCCCACTAGCAAGCCAAAAGCTATTTCTCATTAGGACAGTAGTTATTCACAGAGAATGGTAGGGCTTTTCTCCAAGTTCCCAAGTGTCTATACTGTGATTTGCCTGTAGGGGCCTCCCAAGGACTCCAAACAACATCTCTATCTAGCACTGACACTTTATGTGCCTTCAGATCTTAATCATATGGTCCAAATAGTTTTTCTTAAGCCCCACTTAAAACTAGCAGCCTTAGAGTTATTCAGTAAAGGAGCTAGAATAGCTAGCACACCCAAATACAATATTGCCTCTAAAATCCAGGCCCAGTAGGCGTTATACCTCGTTTTATGTGGTAGGACGGTCCAGGTGCAACAACTTATCCTTCACCTTAGAAGGGATATCAACTTGCCCCAAACCACTGGACCCCTAGAAATTTCACTTAGTTGGGTATGTCTAGAGTAGTTGGTACTTCCTGTTTACCAGGTTCATTTAGGATAATATCAACGTAGTGAACTAGCATGGTATCTTGTGGAAAGGAAAGGCAATAAGCGTTAAAAAAAAAAAAAACCTTTAAATAGTTATCTTTAATTAGATTAAAAGTGAGAAAGGAGTCTTTTATATTTACCCACATATTTACCATTTTTGGTGCTCCCTCTTCTTTGTGTACCTCCAAGTTCCCATCTGCTTTGATTTTATTCCAACATGAAGAACTTCACTTGACATATTCTGTAGAGTAGTTCTGCTGACAATGAATGCTCTCACCTTTTGATTTGTTTCACTAAGTCTTTATTTCAACATCATTTTTCAAAAATATTCTTTTTTATTTCTTAAATGTTTATTTTTGAGAGAACAAAAGTGACAGTGCAAGTGGGGTAGGAGCAGAGAGAAAGAGGGAGACATAGAATCTGAAGCAGACTCCAAGCTCTGAGCTGTCATCACAGAGCCTGACTCAGGGCTCAGACTCCTGAACCAGGAGATCATGACCTGAGCTGAAGTCAGATGCTTAACTGACTGAGTCACCCAGGTGCCCCTCAAAGATATTCTTGATGGTGATAAAATTCCATGTTTCTAGCATTTTTCTTTTAGTACTTTATAATTCTACATTATCATGTCACTTGTATAACTTCTAATAGAAAGTCTGTTGTTTTTATCTTTGTTCTTCTGTATATAATATGTCTCTCTTCCTCCACACACCCCCAGCTGCTCTCAGATTTTCCCTTCATTATTGGTTTTAGTCATTTATTTGTGATGTGCCTTGGTTTATTATTGTTGCCGTTGTTACTGTTGTTTTTTAATGTTTCTTAGGCATGGGATTCATTCAGTTTCTTGGATAGTGGGCTTATGGTTTTCATTAAATTGGAAAATTTAGGCTTTTTCTTCCAATATTTTCCCATCTCCCGCCACCCTTTTTATGGGGCTCCAATTTTATGTATGTTAGAGTACTTGATATTGTCCCCAAATGAAGAAGTTTTTCTTTTTCAGTGTATATATTTTCTATCGCCATGTATTCAAGTTTCCTGGTCTTTTCTTCCCACTGTATAATCTATTAGTCCTATCCTGTGTGTTTTTCATTTCAGATATTGGGTTTTTCATATCTAGAAGTAACATTTGACTCACTTTTATGTATCCAATTTTTCTTCCTATGTCTGTTTTCTTCTACCTTCTGGAACATATGGCATGAATTTACAGTAGCCTTTCTAACATTGTTTATAGCAGCACTTTCAACAATAGCCAGATCATGGAAAGAGCCTAAATGTCCATGAACTGATGAATGGATCAAGAAGATGTGGTTTATCTATACAATGGAATACTACATGGCAATGAGAAGGAATGAAATCTGGCCATTTATAGCAACGTGAATGGAACTCAGGGGTGTTATGCTAAGTGAAATAAGGCAGAGAAGGACAGATTCCATATGTTTTCACTCATGTGTGGAACAGGGGAAACTTAACAGAGTACCATGGGGGAGGGGAAGGGGAAAAAATAGTTGGAGAGAGGAAGGGGGGCAAACCATCAGAGACTCTTGAATACTGAGAACAAACTGAGGGCAGATGGGGTGGGGGGAGAGGGGAAAGGGGATGATGGGCATGGAGAAGGACACTTGTTGGGATGAGCACTGGGTGAAATATGGAAACCAACTTGACAATAAACTATAAAAAAAAAAAGAAAGAAACAGTCTTTGAATTTTTTGAGCCTAACTCTTTAATCTCTTGCTTCAAGCAAGTTCAATGTTGGGCAGATGCCTAAAGTACAAAATGGGTTGCATATTTGTAGCATACCCCTTTCTGTATAGAAGTACTTTAGGTACTAAATTTTATGATACTGTGAGCTTTCCCTCTAGCTTTTTGGCCCAGCCCTTCCAACCTCCTCTACCACCTTAGAATTCCATGAATGTTCCCTGAGGAAGACTAGCTTTGTATTTGATTTCTTCTAGTTTCTGATCTTTTGTATATGACCACCAAAAACTGATGGTTTCACTTGCCCCCAAGAGCATCCTTTTGCTCGAGCCAACTCTGATCTTCAGCCCACACCCAAAAGCATAACATACCCTCAGAAAAGAAAATGTCCAGCAGTCATCAGTTCACCTCAGACAGTCTCTTTCCCTCTCTGGACTTTGAGTTCATGTGGTCCTCATTGCTTCCACCATTCTCTAGTACCTTTACAAATACGATTTTACGGGGCGCCTGGGTGGCTTAGTCGGTTAAGCGTCCGACTTTCGCTTAGGTCATGATCTCGCGGTTCGTGGGTTCAGGCCCCGTGTCAGGCTCTGTGCTGACTGCCAGCTCAGAGCCTGGAGCCTGTTTCAGTCTGTGACTCCCTCTCTCTCTGACCCTCCCCTGCTCACACTGTCTCTCTCTCTCCTAGAAATAAATAAAACATTAAAAAAAATTAAAAAAAAAAAAAACAAATACGGTTTTACAATTTATTCATTTTTATCCAGTTTTGCAGCAAGAATACAGGCCTAATGAGACCTTCCACACCCAACTCAGAATTGGAAGCCAGACTGATAGGGCTTAAGACCTTGTTTTCTATCTAGAGGACATTGTTACACCTTTGCTCAGTATTTTATTTGTTTGTTTGTTTGAGTCCATAGTTCATGACTCTAGTCTGACTTGGAAGGCTGTGCTGAAACTGATTTACATTCTAATCTGTTGTGTTCATTTCGACAGGACCAGGATTAAAACCTTCAGAGGAACGGACAATTGAATATCTAGAAGAAGTTGCAGTTACTTTTGCCAAAGACCTATCTGATAAGAAAATCTTTCTAAAGAGAGAGAAAGGATTAGTAGAAAGTGAGTGTTGTTATTAAAGAACAGAGGCAAAGTTTCTTTCCAGGTAGTTTCATTTTTGTTTGCTATAAATTTGAAATGAGAAAGCGGTAAATGCATTATTTACTCCAAGCATAGAGCCATCCTTAAGGAGTGCAACAACTCTCCTCTAGAGTCCTAAACCTTACCCTGGTTGGTTAGAGCCATTTTTTTTTTTTTAACTTTTTATTTTGGAAAATACTAAGCATTAATACGAAAGTGGATAGCATAATAGTGTAATAAACACCCGTGCACCCAACGCCCAGCTTTAGCATATAGCAACTACTTAAACCATGTGTACAGAAATGCTTAGGTTGCAATTTGGATTTTACATATCAGAGTAAAGAGAAGTTCTTTCAGATAGCTACAATTATTGCATTTTTATGGAGTTTATAGAACTGTCAAGGCTAGGCTTTTTCCAGTAAGTATCTAAAAGCATTTTTTTTACAGAATTGATATCGTATGCCATGAGCATTCCATTTGTCAGGCAACAGATTTACAAAAAGGTGGAAGAAAAAGTACGAAAACAGACCAAAGGCCTTTATCCTGCACCTCTGAAAATAATCGATGTGAGTTTTCACCCCATATTCCCACATTTCTCATATTTTCTCCCTTTGAATAGAGCAGTATCCTTCATTGCCATTCTGAACCATGTATGCTAGTACTACAGTTCTTAATTCTGCTAGTGCAGTACTCGCTAAAAATAAAGAAGGAGCACAGCGAGCTATGAGGACTCATAAACTGACATATTTGGGAAAAATTAGTGCCAGGGATAATGAATTTAAAACTAATTACCAGTTATAAACCAGGAAAGGAACCTATGTTATATCAGCATAACAAGGCCAGTAAAAGATTGGGCATTAATTAAGAGGTAGTCGAAACAAAATTGATGGCCTGCCTCAGTCTAAACCATTGTCAGTACCTAAAATATCTCATTGGCTTCTCCTTTGCCATAATTATAAAAAAGAGGTAATATAGAAACGTTCTGAAAAAGATCAAGGAGGGTTCCTGGATGGCTGAGTCATTTAAGCCTCTGATTTTTTATTTCGGCTCAGGTCATGATCTCGTGATTCATGGTTTTGAGCCCTGCATCGGGCTCTGGGCTGGTGGTGCAGAGCCTGCTTGGGATTCTCTCTCTGTCCCTCTCTGTGCCGTTTCTCCGCTCTCTCTCGCTCTCTCCCCACCCCTCTCAAAATAAACTTTGAAAAGAAAAGTTCAAGGAGGATAATTGAAATGATTCACAGGGTTAAGAACTTCTGTCTAAAACTCTTTAGTCCTCAATCCAGAAAGTCTAAGATTAAGAGAACATGTAATCAAAGACTTCAAATATGGAGAATAAATCAGTCAACAGATAGATTTTAAGGAAAAGACACCAAAATGTGTGAAATATGACACATAATTCCCTTTCCCCATTCATCTCCGTGCCTGGGCTGGGGAGATTAGACATGTGTATGTGGTAAGGCAGGTAACTGTAGTATAAGGGACATCAGATACCATCATGGGATCACTGCCAGATAATTGGGAAAGAGGAAGGTTGTTAAATGTACAGAGGAGGGAACAATCACTATGAACCAGAGAGATTAGGAAGAGCCTCATAGAATTTGACCTGAGCCCTAGAAAATGTGTAGAGAGTAGGTGAAGAGAAAGTAGAACCTGGTAGGATGGGCATTTTGAGCAAAGTTCCAGAAGCCAGAAAGCATGAGGCCCTACAGGGAATATTTCATGAGATCGTTTTTGTAGGAGGATAGTGAAATGTCTGCAAAAAGGCAGAATTAGCCTAGATTTTGGAAGATTGACAGGTAATGAATCTAGAAATTTGACTTTTGTTCTGGATAGATCATAGAGATCATGGTACAAGCAAGTATAAACAGTTAGAAGGAGAGACAAAGTAGATACTTGAAGTCGGATGCAATCTTGGTAACTCAGACTTGACGTTAAAGTAAGACTGCGAGGTTGAAAAGTAAAAATATGAAGGCAGTAACAACTGCCGAAGAGAAGAGATCATGAGTTAAATTTTAGAAGTGTTGAGTTTAGATGTTTGAGGAAATTCAAGCAACAGAAGTCTAGACAAACAAGTCAATTAAGAATGTAGATTGATTTATTTGGTTTTGGGTTCTTTTTTTTTTTTTCAAGCAATTGGTCATTCCCATAAATTATAGTGAGTTGAGTACAGGGTCACTTCTTCATCTTTTATACTTGCCATTGTACTTGGGATAGAACGTTAAGCTGAATCTATAGAGTTCATGAGTAATGTGATAAACTAGATGCTGTGCCTAGAAAAGAATGCACAGAGGAAAAAAGGGCCGAGGGGGAAACTCTGGGGACGTGCCTGTGTTAGGAGAGCAGAAAACAGGCTAGAAGAGCAATTTAAGCAGGAGGGAAGGTAATTAAAAGGAAAAGGGAAAGCTTTTCTTGGACTTGGGCAGCTCTGATGGCACCTCTCTCTCTGACAAGATAACAGGGTCTAGAAGTGGATAAGGAGGTAGAGTTTGAGCTCTGGAAACTGTCTTCCTTTCCTACTCCAACTTTTCTTCTGTTTCATTTCCTTGCATTTTATGCTAGTTTTAGGAGGGGCCTCAGAGATGGAGAAAAAAGTCAGTCTTAAGCAGCCACTCAGTCCTCCTGGCTTTTGTACTCCAATTCCAGACTTTTGACTTACTCTTTGAATACTAACAAACTAGCAATTTTATTCAGCATTACTGGACATCTTGCCAACCCATTGCAACAATGAACAGGCGCTTTCTGTATTTTTTAGGTGGTAAAGACAGGAATTGAGCAAGGGAATGATGCTGGCTATCTCTCTGAATCTCAGGTAAAGTTACTTCCTTTCAATTTTTTATTACTAGATACAGGAAAGCCAAGAACTAAAACTCTATATAAAGCTGAAAAAAGAAAAGGTACCCAAAGCGCACCCCAAATTTTTTTCTTCCAGTGGTTATCATTGCTTAGGATTGATTAATCGCAATGAGTGAGTAGATGTTAAAGAACACGTTGATGGGCCCTGCTATTCGAACTTCCTCTGAGTAATGAGGGTTTAACTAGGAAGAGCAGGGCCAGAGTTCAGATCCTTTCAAAATGATTCACTTAGATGTTTTTGTTCTGAGTTGGGCTTGTTTTGTTGTGATAAAATGAATACATTGATAGAAAAATGTGTTTCTTCCTTGTTAGGGCCTTGAGGTAAGACTTTGAAGGCCAGTCTCTCTTGGTGAATTAGAAAGTGGAAGGAAATGTCGCATACTCACTAAAAGAAGACAGAGGGGCATATAAACCAGCCTCACCTCTTCCCACTTTTCCAACAAGTTGGTGATACTGCAGATTTAAGTGGTGTGGGTTGTTTTTTAAGTTTTAAGCAGTCATTGAAGAATGGATTGCTCTTTGATAATAAGACAAAAGGTATCTGAAGAGCTTGGGACAAGTTCAAGAGAAAACATTTATTGTCCTGGGTCGCTTATTGCAGTACACTCTAATTTAGACTTTTATCTCCAATCCACGTACATGTATACATATGTACAGAAAAATTGAAGCATAGGTTTCCCAGGTCAATTGGTGCCCTCACCATGTACATTGTACATAGTATTTCCTATCTGTTTTACTTCCACAACCCACCAAATTCATGACAACTGATGGATCTCTACCCACATTTTGAAAATCACTGGTGTGTTGAATAGACTCCACTGTGTCAAGATTAGTAGAACATTGTTTCATGTTCTATTGGGACATGAAAACAGCTTTATTAGGGAGATTCCTCCTTTGAAAGCCTATTTGTAACCCTACCAGTTAATTCTAGTAATATTGATGATGATGCTAGCTGACATTAACACCCTAGTCACTTTACTGGCGTTCTCATTTAATTCCAGCAATACTGTAAAATAACTGTTGTTTTCCCCATTTTAAGGATAAAGAAAGTTTCACAATTGGGAAATGGCAGAGTCAGGATTCAAACCTGGTTCTGTCAAACCCAGACTCTAAGTCTCATGCTGAGACTTGATCTCCATATGCATTAGGGAACTTTTCAAAGTGGCAGGTGTCATGTGGGGCAGACCAGAGTTGGGAGTCCTACCTCCTGGATGGGAGTTCCATTTTTCTCACTTTAGGTGGCGTGGTCGCTTAATTTCTCTGGGCCTCCTCTTTCCAGCCCTTAAAATGAGAGGGTTGTCTGAGATGACTCTGAAGGTCCGTTTTGGCCCTGACACTCCAGTTCCATGGAAAAGGTTGCTTGCCACCGCCTCTGGTGTATGTAACCTGAGAGCTCAGGTGTACCCCGCACCCTTTTCACAACAGTAGCCGGAAAGTGCCGCATGTGAGAAGGCACCAGCGCACCCCCGACCACCCAAGGCTTCGCGTGTGTTACCTCTGCTCTGCAGAGAAACCTGACTGAAAGAACCCCCGTCACTGAGACTGTGAAGTTCCACCTTTTCTTGTCCTCTGTTACTTTTCAGAAATTTGGAGAGCTTGCAATGACCAAAGAATCAAAGGCCTTGATGGGACTTTATCATGGTCAGGTCCTGTGTAAGAAGAATAAATTTGGAACTCCGCAGAAGGACGTGAAGTAAGTTAAACGCCACCTAGGGAACTACAGAGCTTGATTTAGACCTTTGGTCTTCCCTATGCCCCTCTATCCTGAGCACATTAGATCCCTTTTCCTAATAAGAACTTTTTGACTTTCAAAGTGCTGCCTGAGCTGAGTTTTCTCCAGACCCCTCTAAGGGCTCCTACAGAGGCTTGCTTTTCTCACTATTACTGTCGCCTGGAAGTCTGGTTTATGTCCCCTGTTCCCAAACCAAACACACTATGCATTGTTTAATGATCTTGTCTTTCCCTGTGACTTGAGATACCATCTCTGGAAACTCATACTTTCCTCATTAAAAAAAAAAAGCCTCATTCAGATTGTTAAAGGCTTGTCATTTGGGGCACCTCGGTGGCTCAGTTGGTTGGGCATCTGACTTCGGCTCAGGTCATGATCTCGCGGTTCGTGGGTTCAAGCCCCGCATCAGGCTCTGTGCTGACAGCTGGCTCAGAGCCTACAGCCTGTTTCAGATTCTGTGTCTCCCTCTCTCTCTCTGACCCTCCCCTGCTCACGCTGTCTCTCTCTCATGCAGAAATAAATAAAAACATTAAAAAATTAAAAAAAAAAAAAAAAAGACTTGTCCTTCATCTACCTTACGGCCTAAACATTTAAGATTCTACTTGCTTGATTCATGTCTATTATTTTCAGCAAGACTTTCAGTGCTGTGCTGCCCAGTAGCTCTTCGGCATTTTAAATTTAAATGCTCCAGGGCACCTGGGTGGCTCAGTCAATTAAGCATCCAACTTTGGCTCAGGTCATGATCTCATGGTTTGTTGGGTTTGAGCCCTGTGTCGGGCTCTGTGCTGACAGCTCAAAGCCTGGAGCCTGCTTCAGATTCTGTGTCTCCTCTCTCTCCCCTGCTCACGCTCTGTATGTATCACTCTGTCTTTCAAAAATAAACATTTAAAAAAATTTAATAATGCTCCTAAACTCACTTTCTAGGTCAGTGGTTCCCATCCTGGGTGATTTTGCCCCCCAGGATCATTTGATGATGTCTGGAAACATTATTGGTTGTCACAGCTGCTGTTGGCATCTAATGATGCCAGAGGTCAGGGATGCTACTAAACACCCTACAGTGCATGAAACAGGCCTCTAATCTAGGGCACCTGGGTAACTCAGTCTGTAAGTGTCTGACTTTGGCTCAGGTCATGATCTCATGGTTTGTTAAGTTCGAGCCCCACATAGGGCTCTATGCTGACAGCTCAGAGCCTAGAGCCTGCTTCAGATTCTGTGTCTTCCTCTCTCTCTGCCCCTCCCCTGCTCATGCTCTGTGTCTCACAAAAATAAACATTAAAAGAAAAGAAAAACAGGAAACCTAATGAGGTAGTCCAAAATATATGAGTATGACTCATATATATTCAGACACCCATCTGCATATACTTTTTGCTGTCATATGCAGGTAGCATATTACCATCTGGAAAGGTGTTATACCAAATACACAAAGAAGACAGCATCCACATGAATCTCATATAGGAAAAAATAAGAAAATGAGAATCCAAATACTTAAGCTTATAAAAATTCTCCCCCCCAAAACCACCATAATACAGAAGAAAACTATAACAGAATACCTCAAAACTGGACTTAAATATCCTTAAATAAGGATTTGCAGATAAGAAAAAATCACCTTGAATCAGAAATTCAAAAACTTAGGAGCCCCTGGGTGGCTCAGTCGGTTGAGCATCCAACTTTGGCTGAGGTCATGATCTCGCAGTTTGTGAGTTCGAGCCCCACGTCAAAATCCTGCTGACAGCTCAGAGCCTGGAACCCACTTCAGATTCTGTCTCCCTCTCTCTCTGCCTCTCCCCTGCTCATGGTCACTCACTCTCTCAAAAATAAACAAACATTAAAAAAAGTTTTTAAAGACATTCAAAAACTTAGAACTAAATGGACAGAAACAGAGTGGTATAAAAGTTGACCTAACTTGGGAAACAAATTGAGGGAAACAAATTGAGGGAAAAAGGTGACATCATCTTAGAAATGAGGAATTAATTAGGAAATCATTACAGGGTACCCAAGGCAGACTAGGTTGAACAGAATTTGATGAAGAACCGTGAAGAACTGAAGACAGGAGACCCTTTTTCCTGCTTTCCCAGTTATAACACCTCTGCTTCCTCTACTTCCTCTGGCCCCCTCTCCCTCACCTTGGATAATAATTTGAGTTCCTTATCTACTTTCTCTTTTTATAAATTAATTCTTTATGTAGTGAGTGCATTCTTATTCTGTTTAAGAAAACTATCATAAATAAGGTTAAGTATTAGCTAATTCTATTTTGTGTTTATGTTTGAATGTTGTAATATAAAAGGGATCCTTCGGTATAAAGCCTGTAACCTGCTCTTTTTATTCAGTGGTATGACTTGGGGACTATGTGTATTGGTACATATCAATTAACTCCTCCCTCTTAATTTCTACTGCTGGATTGATGGCTGTTTCTGATTTTTCATTATTACGAACATTGTATGGCTGTTCATCCCAGCCTTGTGTGCATATGTGCATTTCATTAGAGCACAGAATGAGACATAGAATCACCCAGAGTATGTGGTTTTTAGTTGTAAGAGATTTGCCCTCCAAAGTAGGGCAAAGCATACTTCCATCAGCCATGCAATGAAAAAAACAGTTTTTGTGCATCTTCACTGATGCTTTTAAATTTTTTCCCAATCTGATAGGGAAAGAATATCTCATTTTAATTGGCATTTCCCAGGTTATTAGGGAAATTGAGCATCTTTATTGGTAATTTGAGTTTTTTTCTTTAGTGAATTCTTTATATAAGCCCTTGCCCATATTACTAGGTTGGTTGTTTTTGTTTTTAAGTGTATTTTTTTATTTTGAGAGGGGATTGGAGAGAGAGAATCCCAAGCAGTCTCCTTGCTGTCAGTGCAGAACCTGATGCAGGGCTCAAAACCCACAAACTGTGAATCATGACCTGAGTCAAAATCAAGAGTCAGATGCTTAACTGAGACACTCAGGCATCCTGTCCTTTTTGTTGTTGTTTTTAAGTAATCTCCATGGACAACGTGGGGCTCAAACCCATGACCATGAGAACAAATGTCACACACCCCACTGACTGAGCCAGCCAGGCACCCCTGGGTTGTCTGTTTTAATTGATAATATGCATGTTCTTCATTTCCCAAGTTGTAATTCTTTGCTGCTGTAAGTTGCAGATTTCCTCCTATCCTATGGTTATCTTAATTTTGTGGGGTCATTTGTCTAACAGAAATTTGTGGTTTTCACATAATAAATGTATCAATCTTTTCAGTTCCTGTTCTTTTTTTTTTTTTTTTTTTGAGAGAGAGAGCATGAGTGGGAAGGGGCAGAGAGAGATGGAGAATCCCAAGCAGGCTGTGCGCTGTCAGCACAGAGTACCATGCAGGGCTTTAATTCACGAAATGTGAGATCATGGCCTGAGCTGAAATCAAGAGTCAGATGGTTAACCAACTGAGCCCCCCAGGCTCCCCTCAGTCCCTGTTCTTTACATGCCTCTATCCTATTTTCTCATTGTTCTCCAGTTACTTCACATTAACCATGTAAATATGTATGTTACTTCAAAGCTGCATTTGAAAGTTGCTTCCAGGACTTGAAATTAGGTTTCCTTTTTGGGTCATAAATATGATTTCTGAACATAATCAAAATTGTTACAAATGAAACTTTATCCTGTATTATGACTCTAATTTAGGTCTACGTAGTGCTATAAATTTGGGCTTTTTTTATGAAGGAAATTGTTCTGGAAATTTTTTTTTATTTGCTATGTGAGTATGACATATTGTTCCAGAACTATGGAAAACTAAAAAAAGTAATCAAGTATGAGTTCTGGCCCATGAAATGCTTAAAATGTAATTGAGAAGACAAAAATAATGTATCCGGAATCATTCTGGAACACTGTAGGGTAAGTCAGATGGGCCTGACAAGTTCAAGGGAAGTTCGTGGTGGAAAAGGCAGGAACAGGGATGTGTGGAGGTATTGGGGGCTGGGGGGGTTAGGTCTGGAAGCAAAGAAGCCATCCAGGAGAAGTTTGATCTAATCCATGTAAGGAGTAAAATGGCACAAATTTCAGGAGAAATGAAAACTTACTAGGAAATGATAAAATCATTGACAAGTAGTTGGAAGAAATGCTATGTCTTTGGGCACATTGCTGCAAATTGGCTTTTGTTGGAAAACAGAAATACATGGACTTCAGAATAAACCAGGTTGTTTGTTTTCAGTGATCTTAAGGCATGATTGAAGATCAATATAATTCTGTCTTTTTGTGTAGGCCAGTTCTTTTAGACCTAATGGATTTTTGCATTTAACTTTGAAAATCAGTCAATTTGAAAATCAATCACTGGGGCGCCTGGGTGGCTCAGTGGGTTAAGCATCCAGCTTCGGCTCAGGTCATGATCTCACGGTCCACGAGTTCGAGCCCCGCCTTGGGCTCTGTGCTAATAGCCAGTTCAGAGCTTGGAGCCTGTTTTGGATTCTGTATCTCCCTCTCTCTCTGACGCTCCCCTGCTCACGCTTGCTCTCTCTCTCTCTCTCTCTCAGAAATAAATAAAACAAAAAATTAAAAACAAACAAACAAAAAAAAGAAACTCAATCACTTATCAAAGTGTATTTTTATAGATTAAAATTACTTAAAATAACCTTATGGTTGTGGCCATTTTAGTTGGTTTATTGGATTATAACGTAGACAGTCTCCCATGTTTACTGAAACGATTAGTTGACCAAAAGTCATTGATGCTTTCCTTCTAGGCACCTAGCCATTCTTGGTGCCGGGCTGATGGGGGCCGGCATTGCCCAGGTCTCTGTGGACAAGGGCCTGAAGACCATCCTTAAAGATGCTACACTAGCCGGCCTGGGCCGAGGACAGCAACAAGTGTTCAAAGGGTAAGCTGGTGCCCCGCCTCTGTCAGCACAGGGCTGTTTATCTTGCCATTACAGGTTCCCTTTGCCTGAACGTGGGGAGTGCTGGATGCTCTGCAGTTAAGCTGTTTCCTTTGATTTTTAGAAACAGTCATTCCTTTCCCTTCTCATCGTTGTACATATTATAAACCACGAACGTCGTCAGAATCTGTAATGTCTGAGTGCAGAAGAGAAAACCATCGGATATTTTTCAAGGCCATTTACTTTCTGCTTTGATATCAAGGCTAGAAACCCTCGTGTGCATGAATTTTGATAGTTCCCACTTCTGTGCTGTGCTGTCATGGAACGCTGAAACAGCACGGCTGTGGAAGCGGAGGGTGTGAGGACAGGTGCCGTCACTGCAAACTGAAGGTGGGGCTGGGATCAGAACTCTTGTGCCCTCTGTTTCTCGGCTGCGTTACTGTAGAGAAGCAGGTCACAGATTTGGTTCCACAGTGTCTGAGACTTTACGGAATGTGACTCCATCTTACCTTTGAGTTAATGAAAGGTGACTGTTATTCCCCCTGCTGCCCACATACCCCCTCTCCCCCCTGCTCCCCATTCCGTTTTGCAGAGGCGGAGAAGCAGCAGCGGCTTGGCCAAACTAGGAATTGGTTTCAGCTCTGTTCTCTGCCCCAGTGTAACGAACAAGATTGTTGGACTTAGACGGCCCTACGCGTGACTTTTAGTTGAATGAGCTTTTTTCGTAAATGTGTTATATAACTTAAGCGTGTTTGACCTCTTTTCTGCAGAGACTCTTACGCTGCTACTACTATGCTATCCAAGACGTGGCAGGCTTAATCATTTTGGCAGACTATTGTAAGATAGCAAGGAGAGTAAACAATTCTGACCAAAAAAAAAAAATTTGCATGTGCTAGCTAGATAACTGAAACTAGCATGTAAGCATCCCCAAACACCATCCCCTGCAGTCACCGAGATGCGAAATTGCTGCTCTAGAACAGAGATCGCTGTGTCTCTCTTGGAGGTAGGTGCCCCAGGTTTCCCTTCATGCTTCAGAAACCTCAGGCTCTGGCGGGTGCCCTCGCTATACGGCTGACGTGGCACATACATGTTTCCTAGTCTCTCTTGAAGACAGTTTCATTAGGCGTTAGAATTAGAGCAACTGAGTGAAATAAGTCAGGCAGAGGACAGATACCATATGTTTGCACATATAGGAGGATTAGGAGGAACTTAATGGAAGACCATGGGGGAGAAGAAGGGGAAAAATAGTAGGGGAGAGGGAGGGAGGCAAACCATGAGAGACTCTTGAATGCTGAGAACAAACTGAGGGCTGATGGGGCAGGGGGAGGGGAAGGGGGTGATGGGCATGGAGGAGGGCACTTGTGGGGATGAGCACTGGGTGTTATATGGAAACCAACTTGGCAGTAAACTATTTTTTTTTAAAAAAGCAACTAATAATGTTTTGAACTCTGATGAGCATTTTGTGTGCTGATTGCTGACGTGGTTGTCAGAAACCAAGAAATTTGAACTCATGCTTTTTAAGACTTTGATTGAATACTTCTTTGAACTTACCTTGTGGCTTTAATATTTCTTCTGGTTAAGGAAATTAGTGAACGTGATTTAGCTCCATTCTTCATTCACAGGAAAACTCTAGGTCAGTTATTCTGAAAGTGTGGTCGGATTAAAACCTCAGAGAGCCTGTTTTTCTTGGCAGTGAAAAGTAATCAGTTAAATGTCTGAATTGCAGGAATCCTTTTTAGCTCCCCATGGGAAAGAAGAAACCTTGAGTTAATATTTTATGTAATCAATACAATGTGCTGCCACATGCTAGCTGGGAAGTGGATTTAAGAATAAAAGAAACAGGAGCACCTGGGTGGCTCAGTCAGTGAAGCATCTGAGTCTCGACTTTGGCTTAGATCATGATCTTACTGTGAATTCGAGCCCCGCCTCAGGCTGCATGCTGACAGCACACAGCCTGCTTTGGATTCTCTCTCCCTCTCTCTCTCTGCCTCTCTCCCTACTTATGTGCTAGCTCTAGCGCACGCGCTCTCTCTCTCTCTCTCTCTCTCACACACACACACACACACACACACTAAATAAACTTAAAAATAAATGAATAAATAAATAACATAAGAAGTCATGCTTGGTCTCTGTTTTCCAGAAGGTTGTAATTACAGAATAACAAAATGATGTTTAATCAGGTACAAGCCCGTGTGGTTTAGGACACGCGTTGGGTGTTTCCTGTGTTAGAAAGTTACCAGAGCAGCTCCTTTGTTTGCCACACTAGTGTTTGCATTTACTCCTCTGGACAAATTTAACTGTTTCAGGAGTCATAGAGTTTATGTAAGTTCTACATTTAGAGGCATCATCTGCGGGAAAGAATGTGGATTCGGGGGCCCGCCTGTCTTTGGCACCCTAGTACCTAGCCATTTGACCATGAGCTAGGTCTTCGAACCTGTTTGAGGAACTCTTCTTCCTCAAAATGGGAGAACTGCCTCACAGACTTGGTCGAAAATACATAGTGTAGCGTCTGGCCCGTGGACGCTCAGTATGTAGTGAGTTTCCTATTCTTCCCTCTGACTAGGACTGTCTTTGTTCTAGATTGAATGATAAAGTGAAGAAGAAAGCTCTAACATCATTTGAAAGAGACTCCATTTTCAGCAACTTGATTGGGCAGCTCGATTACCAGGGTTTTGAAAAGGCCGACATGGTGATTGAAGCTGTTTTTGAGGATCTTAATCTTAAGCACAGAGTGTTAAAGGAAGTAGAAGCGGTAAGTAAAAGGCTTGTTGTACTTGAATCCTAGCATAGTGAGTGGAGGACACGGGGTGGGGGGGGGATGTTTTTTTAAACAGAAACTCATGGTTCTTTTTATAGGGCTGTTCATTTCCGAACATCAGTTTTTATTGCCAACTCGTGCACACTGCGCATGTTACAAAAGTCAAATCTAAGTCCTGAGGGAAGAAAATCAAGTCAATAAGCACAGGGTTCGTTAGCATTCTGTGCAAGTTCCATCACTCAGAACTACAGATAACCTCATGGAGTGTAGCCAACTCTCTTGACATGTTTGGTTAGCTACGAGCCATACCTAAACTTCTTTAGGTTAGGTCTAGTCCGCAAAGGAAGTAGGGGGAGAAATCATTTCTCCTGGCAGGTTTCAGGCACTTACTTTGTGGAAATGCTGCTTTGGTTCTGATCCCAAATGCTCTACCTCCCATAAACAAAACAAGTATTGTAGCGGATGGTGTAAAGAAAGAGCCCAGAGAAGAAAAGACAATAATCCAGGCACAAAATAGAACCGGGGCCTTGACCAGCCTATAGATAAATAAATGTGGGTTAATGTGCAAATGAAGTGGCACAGACTTGGCAATACTCTGGGTGTCTTGAGTAGTGGCTGTACCCTCACGATGCCCTTCTGTGTGAGGACGGTCCCTGCTGAGCCTGAGGAGGGTTTAGAAACTAAAGACAAGCAGCTCTTTGGGGGACAGCTTCCACTTTGAAATCCATACACTGCAAAAGCTTTCCTTTTGGCAAAGTGTAATGTGGATTCAGCTGAGGGGAAAAGCTCAGAGAGCTGGGTAGATTGGGTGGCATTTCAGCTCACGTGTGTAGGTGGTGTTCCCAGGGCTTTGGGGGTGCCTGCTGAGCCAGTGCTGGGTAGACCCTGAGGACCAGCAAAAGCAGACACGGGCCACGTGGAGAGGGGCACCTGCCGACCAGCTGGGGGGATGGTGTTTGCTCCAGGTTTGGGTTTGGGTTTGGGTTTGGGAGTACTGGCATGGGGAAGGGTTCGTTAGTTTTAGCGGTTGGGAAACTAGCGACCAAGGAGAGAAAGAAGAGGGATCAGATCGGGAGAAGTGCAGACTGAACGAGCCTGTACAGCGGTGCCGCTGGCCACCAAGAGAGCAGAAGCAGAAGCTGTGGGGCTTCTCGGGGCCTGGCCTGGAGCTCAGAGCGCCACTGCTGCCTGCCATGGGGAAAAGCGAGTCAGAAGACTCGAGAGAGGAACCAGACGCTGCTTCTGGATGGGAGGAGAGACGCCTGAACCAGGAGGGGAGGAGCTGTTGCCAGCTGTCTTTGGAGACATTGGTTTGCTCTTTGTAGAGAATGTCACCACCAGCATGAGACACCGCGCCCCCAGGACGTGCCACACCGGGGGCTCCGTTAGGGCTCTGTTAGCGTCCTTGCAGTTAATGCCCTACTGCTGACTAAGGTCATGGGGCCTCGTCACAAGCTGCCTGCTAAGCCAGGTTTTGCCCCACAGGGGCCTCTCTAGAGTTTTATCTTTTGTCTTTTTAAAAAAATCTTAATGCAGTATTTTACCTGTATCTGTGTTATAATAGATCTTATCTTACACTCACCTTTTCAGTTTGATGAATGTGTCTCAAACCTTGATTCCCATCTCTGGTGTTAGAATTTTGCTTGTCCCAGTTTGCACAAATTAGACAGGTGTGCTTTCCATGTTTTTTATATAAGCAGCTGAATAAAAACGTGAATAACTTGGGATCATGGACAGAATGCTGACAGTCTATGTTAAAGACTATTCTCCAGATTGATAAAGCCAAGAGTTAATAGTATTCATGTGGTGTAGATTAATTACAGTGGTGCACCGCTTTCTAATAACACTGTAAAATGAGCTAGGCACGCATGTGATGGCTTGTTCTTATCAAAGTGACGGGTGGGGGTATCGTGAGCTTTCAGACTTGAGGGCAGATCCAGACAAGAAGAGGGATTGGCACCTGTGTTGCATCTTGAAATGAATGAGATTTTTTTCAAGGCCATCTTTTCAGTGTTTATCTAAGCTGTCTTATTTACCTAAGTGCTGAGATTAGTCTCCAGGCCGGGATGTGGGGCCAGAGCTAGAAGGCGGCTGGATGGGAACTTGAACAAGGCCAACACACTCCCCATCGCAGAAGCCCTGGGCAAATAGTACCTACTGTCTGAATGATTCTGGGGGAGAGCGGGGCTGGACCGGGTGTCACGCTTTAGCTTTGCTTCGGACCCAGTCATCTCTTGGGCCTACGTGACACATTCCTCAATGCTTTTCCCCTGCAGGTGATTCCCGATCACTGTGTCTTTGCCAGTAACACGTCTGCGCTCCCGATCAACCAGATTGCTGCTGTCAGCAAAAGACCTGAGAAGGTAAATTCTGAGCAGAGGGAAAACCCTGAAATGTTTTCCCACCGCAGGCTCCCCAGGAAGGCTCAGAGCGTGAGAGGGGACTGGTGTGGACCGTGCAGTCGAGGGGTGGTGGTGTCTCCAAAAACCGGGCCCAGGGAAGCTTGGACTGTGGACTCACCGCTGTGAGATGCTGCCATATGTGAAGTACAATGAAGGTGTGCTTCCTCGGGGATTTGCATCCCGAATGACTCTTACTTTTTAGGTTCAGACTATAAAACCTACCGTTTTGGGGGCACCTGGGTAGTTTAATTAAGGGTCTAACTCTTGATCTCGGCTCAGGTCACGATTTCATGGTTTGTGGGTTTGAGCCCCACATTGGGCTCTGCACTGACAGCATAGAGCCTGCTTGGGATTCTCTGTCTCCCTCTCTCTCTCTCTGCCCCTCCCCTGCTTACTCTCTCTCAAAAAGAAACATAAAAATAATGAAACCTACCTTTATTATAATAGGTGGGGGGGTTGTTGTTATTGTGGGGTTTTTTTGTTTTTTGGTTTTTTTTGGTCTTGCCTATTTATTGTTGAGAGAGGGAGACAGAATCCCAAGTGAGCTCTGGGTGGTCAATGCAGAGCCTGATGAGGGGCTTAAACCCGCAACTGTGAGATCATGACCTGAGCCAAAGTCAAATGTTTACCAACTAAGCCACCCAGGTGCCCTATAATTAGGTATTTAAAGATAGGCCCAAGGGGCCACCTGGCTGGCTCAGTCTGTAGAGCGTGTCATGTGACTCGTGATCTCCGGGTTGTGAATCTGAGCCCCATATTGGGTGTAGAGATTACTTAAACAAATAAAATCTTTAAAAATAAAAAATTTAAATAAAGATAAACCCCAAAATACGAGGGAAGACTCCAAAATCTCACTTAAGCCACAGAGCAGACACTGGTGACTTAGTATGTGTTTGATTCCAACTCCATCCCCAGGAATGGAAAAGCAGGGGTATGGTGAGACGTGTCCCCCTGTGGGTTCACTTAGCCCTCCCCCCAGGACATGAAAGGGCAGAAGCACCTTCAGTGAATATTTGGAACAATGCCTAGAAATTCATCTTTGGGCATCTGCTATCAGCGTAACTTGGGCCTGACCGAGACAGGTCCAGGGATGGCAGGAAAAGGTCCTAGGGAGAAGTGGCAGCTGATGGTGTGATGTTGAAGGAAGACACAAAAACAGTGTAAGGCAGATGGACAGTCTGGCCATGTCACATCACTCAGAGCACCTCTGCATTTAAAGTCTGTAAAGAAGGGACACTCCAGGGGCTCAGTCGGTTGAGCCAACTCAATTCGGCTCAGGTCATGATCTCATGGTTCATGAGTTCAAGCCCCACACGGGGCTCTGTGCTGACAGCTCAGAGCCTCCTTGGGATTCTCTCTTCCTCTCTCTCTCCCCCTCCCCTGCTTGTGCTCTCTGTCCCTCTCTCTCTCAAAAATATATAAACATTAAAATAAAGTCTGTAATGGAGAACCTTCGATGCTAACTTCTCATCTTCCCAGTGGAGTGGAGCAAACATGCTTTGCAGTCCTGGCCTCCAGGTATCTTGGATAGCTTCTGCCATCTGCCTCCCCTGTGTTATGTAAGATTAAGGTCAAAGGGGCACAGGTAGGGTGACCAGCATCTGATGGCTTTCTTGGGACGTAGGACCTTTAATGTTCCAACCAAGAAAGTCCCAGCAATCCAGGACAAGTTGGTCACCTTTGGCACAACTTTGATGTAAATAGATTTTGCTTGGGGTAGTGATTACATGAGTGTATATGCAATTGTGAAAACTCATCAAAATGAACACTTTAAAGTCTGTACATTTTATTGTGTATAAATTATGTCATAAAGGCTACTTCCTTTTGCTCCAAAGTACTGAATCTGAATAAGTTCCTGCCATTTTAAATACCTTAGACATCAGTTAAAGAACAGTTGAGGGGTTAAAAGCAACTTTTGGTTGGTAAGTTTATGGAACATGTAAGTGACCTGTGTATTACATAATGGAGGGTACGCAGGCTTTGGAAACAGGCCAACTGTGATAGAATCCCACTGCCATTCACTCACTGACCCTGAGCTACCTGGTGTCTTTTTTCCTCATCTAGATAAGACTGGCAAGTTCACAGAGTGATGGAAATGTAAGGAATAATGGCAGATGTATTAAAGTACAGTGGATAGCCAGCAATCAACAAATGCTAGATATTATATCTTACAGCTAAAATGAGGGGAAGGGGAGCAAAACTAAGTGTTATGGTTACATTGTTCTCTCCTGCAGCAGTTCAGCTGAGAGGACTAATTGTTAGCTTAACAAGGAGGTTCTCAACTTCAGCATCTATCAGAATCACTTGGAAGGCTTCTTAAACACAGATTTGGGGTGGGCCTGAGAATTTGCAGTTCGAACATTTCCCAGGTGATGTTAATGCTGCTGGTCCAGGTACTTCACTTTGAGAATCATTGGTTTAATGAGTCTTCAGGTGCATTGGAATGGTGATAAATGTTATTTAAACCCAGTATCCTGGGGACGAGGCCCATCTGTGTAAGATCAAGATACAGCTCTGACAGTCTAGCATACTGCCTCTTCTGCCTCCCCATCAGAAAAAGTGGGCCCTGTCACCTAAACCATCAGTATCATTAATATGAGCGAAATCTTCATCCATTCTTCCCTGATAAATCTAATTTGGCCATTAGCTGTGATTTTTGTGCCAATTCTTGGTAGGATCTATTGCCCTCAGTGAAAAGTCCTAGAAGCAGCTGGAAGAGGAGGATTCCAGGGAGCCCTGCGAACATACTGAACTTTTTTTTTTTAATGTTTTTATTTATTTTTGAGAGCGAGCATGAGCAGGGGAGGGTCAGAGAGGGAGACACAGAATCCGAAGACAGGCTCCAGGCTCTGAGCTAGCCGTCAGCACAGAGCCCGACGCAGGGCTCAAATCCACGAACCGTGAGATCATGACCTGAGCCAAAGTCGGACACCCAACCGACGGAGCCACCCAGGTGCCCCCATACCGAACTTTTTTATCAAAGAACCCCAGTGCCACACCACTCAACTGTATCAAGCAGCATTCCTCTGTCACAACTGCCTTTCTCTCCCTTGCTTTCCTGGCACAACAACAGTGCTAGCAGGTTCTCTCCTCGGTGTTCTTATATCTGTTTGCTTTGCATTGCCCTTGCCAGGTGATTGGCATGCACTACTTCTCTCCAGTGGACAAGATGCAGCTACTGGAGATTATCACCACTGAGAAAACTTCCAAGGACACAACTGCTTCCGCTGTAGCGGTGGGGCTCAAGCAGGGGAAGGTCATCATCGTGGTTAAGGTAAAGAGCTGTGAAACAGAGTAGCCAGTTTGGGGAAAGTTTTATTAAGACTCCTTACACCTCCAGGCTTGTTTATAACTATTCTGGGGCAAACACATCTCCTTTGGGGAGGCCTTTCCCTTGGTTGTCTGCAGTAGGGACAGTGCTGTGGACTGGACTGCTGAGTCACGGGCTGAGGGCAGTGTCTGGGACATGGCACGCTCCCAGCCGCTCTAGACCTTTCGGGGGACTGAAACCCTGTGCTGTGCCCTTTTGGTCAAGCCATGCTGCTCTGGCTGTGGCTTCCCCTGCACTGTAATTTAAACAATTCTGTGTGGGACTATCAATTGCCTTGACTTTTGAAATGACACCTGGGGAAGGGAGCCTGCTTTCACACCGGGTAGCACCCGAAGCAGAGGAGCAGTGAGCTCATGTTCTCTCCCTCGGCAGGATGGGCCTGGCTTCTACACCACCAGGTGTCTTGCACCCATGATGTCCGAAGTCCTCCGAATCCTCCAGGTTGGTACTGCTCTTGCAATATTGGAGGCATCTCCTACCCCTTAAACCCATCCTCCACACTGGTACTGTCAACATGAGGAACAGGCTTCCTTCTGATACACAGAGTCCTGGTTCTTCTCACTCCAAGAAGGCCCTTTTTTGCCTGATCCTTCCATACAGTGGTAGGAAATCATGAGCAGGACTGCAGCTATGCTCCCTTAACCGCCTCCTTGCTCCAGTGGCCCAAGGCCTCCTGACATGCTCTTCAGTTTCTGCATGCCCGCTGAGGCAGGGACCGTCCAGAACATGCAGGCCCAGCTTCTGCTGCACACACCCCTCCAGTGGCACCTTCTCACAGGGTGCTCCTCACACACCGGCTTGGGGGCTCTGCAGCCCCGCTCCTGCAGAGGCCTCATGTCTTAGTTACGGGAAACTTGGCCCTGTCTGCCACGGAATCTCATTACCACAGAGATTCAGAATTGCAAACAAGAAGGATATGAACAGTGTGTTCATCTCCAAATGAATTTGTTCGTTCCTTAAAGTGCCGTAGGTTAGGAAAGGCTCAGATGTTCCCCCTGGTGGCTCCCAAACCTCCTTTGCCTCCCCAAGTGGGGCAGCCCCAGTCCTGGGCCTGGCCAGGGGCGCCCAGGAGAGAAGCCTGGGGAGGGTCGGCACGGGGAGCCCTTGTGGGCGGGCCCAGAATGCCTTCCCTTGAGGCCCCTGCTTACCTCCCATTCAGGAAGGAGTTGACCCTAAGAAGCTGGATTCCCTTACCACAAGCTTTGGCTTTCCCGTGGGTGCTGCCACACTGGTCGATGAAGTTGGCGTGGACGTAGCAAAACACGTAGCAGAAGATCTAGGCAAAGCCTTCGGGGAGCGGTTTGAAGGTGGAAGCCCAGAACTGCTGAAGCAGATGGTGTCCAGGGGCTTCCTAGGTGAGTAGCCTCAGAGAAATGTAACACCATTAGTTAGTTTCCCGAGACACACGGTTACAGGAGGCCTGTGTGGAAGGGTTCTTCCTAAACACACAGCCCACTGCCGGGGAGTTTTTTAAAGGATTTTGTGACCGCCCCTTAGGCTGGGCCTGTAGATTGCATCTGGCCCACGGCCTCTAGCACAGCTGTGACGCTGCAGGGCTTCCCGTGCTGTCTGGCCACCTGTGCGGAGAAAGTAACGCCTCTGAACACAGAGTATGTGATGGAGGCCCAGCAGGGGTGGCTGTCTCTTGGCAAAGCAGCAAAACCAACACCAGGACCACGGCATACTAGGGCCTGGGGTTGCGTATCTGGACTTTAAAGCTGATCCAAGTGGCCTTTCTCATCCACATACACAGATTTCCAAGCTCCAGGAAACACAAGGTCATTTTCCCTTCTCTGCTGACGAACCCCAAATTTCTAGGGCTAGCCAGCCAGACAGGTCAGGACGCTCGAGAGGTTAGAGGTTTACAGCACACTAGCCAAGAAGAGCATCCGCAGGCCGGAGCTCTGAGAGTTGGTAATTCTCCCTTTTCTGGCTTCTTTTAGGTCGCAAATCTGGGAAGGGCTTTTACATCTACCAGGAGGGTGTGAAGAGTAAGAGTTTGAACTCTGACATGGATGGTATTTTGGCAAGTCTGAAGGTGTCTCCTAAGCCCGATGTGTGAGTTAATTTGAACAGCTAATAGTGTGGAAGCGTGCTTCTCTTCGGCCTCAGCTTCTCAGCCCTCTTCCACCTTCTTTGCTGTACAACCCTTACCTGGCCAGAGTGCTTTTGCCCTTCCACATGCCTCCTCGTTTTCTACCGAGCTTCAGGGTAAGGACTGCAGCCAAGTCTTGGAAAGACCCCTGCTCCAGCCTTCCCTCTGAAGGTCTGGAAAGAACTCGAAGGACGATTGTCCTGGGTCCCTTTCACCCCCACAAAACCTTTTTATCATTTGTAACTGACGGCTAATGATGTCCAGAGATTCTGTCCACCCTGCCCTACCCTGTTCTAAGCGCCAATTTCAGGTTAATTTGGGCAAGTAGCTCAACCTTCTGCTCCAAGGGCAAGGCCGGCTTCCCGGCGGCTCCTCTCCAGCACGGACAGCTCCGTACGGCTGGCCCACCGGGCTCGGGCAGCAGCGGCCCTCCTTCCCGTTCTGCACCTGCAGCCTCTGCGTCCCTCCCGTGACGCTGCATCTACCTGAATGTCTCTCCCTGTCTCTCCCTGTCGGCAGCTGCTCTGACGAAGACATCCAGTACCGCCTGGTGACGAGATTTGTGAATGAGGCCGTCATGTGCCTGCAGGAAGGGATCCTGGCCACACCCGCAGAGGGAGACATCGGAGCTGTCTTTGGACTCGGCTTTCCCCCGTGTCTTGGAGGTTGGTCTCGCCAAGTTGGGAAAGCAGCTTGTTCTACCCCAGAGCTCGTTTCGCTGTCTCCTTCAACAAAGTCCTGTTTTTCCATTTAGGGCCCTTCCGCTACGTGGATCTGCACGGTGCTCAGAAGATCCTGGACCGGCTCAGGAAGTACGAGGCTGCCTACGGAAAACAGTTCACCCCATGCCAGCTGCTCGTTGACCATGCTAACAGCCCTCACAAGAAGTTCTACCAGTGACAGGCCCTCACACCCCGCTCCCCGGCAGTGACACGGCTGCCGGCAGCACTGGCTCCAGGCGAGTGGCATCTAGGTTTATCAGGAACCAGAGGGAAAACAAACTCTGGCATTGGGGTGAGCCCTGATCAAAGTGCCTTCAGCTCGGTCTCTCCCTCCTGGTGAAATCTGCCTATGAATTAAGTGTGCACTTCATGTGAGAAGGTGGAACCCACTGTGCTCATGAACCCAGGAGCCTTGACACTCACCGTGGCAGGGTCTCCGGGACCATCCTGCTGCCTGCTCCCCCTGGGCCAGTGGTGGGGAGGGCACCCAGCCCGATACACGGTAACAATAAAAACCAACTCTTCTCTGCCCGCCTGCATGCTCCTTTTCTTCTGTCTTTGCCCTTCTGGTTTAAATCCTTCCTTCAAGGAACCGGAATAAAGGCTTGTGCTCTTGGGGTGGGAACGTGCTGGGAGAGTTCTAGACAGCCCCTTGAGAGAGACTGATGATAAAGGGGGACTTCAAGCCCTTCTGCTCTGGCGGCATCTGCTTGCCGTGGGGAGAGGCACGAGTGACCAAGCAGGGGGCTTAGAGGCATGTGGGAGCCTTCTTGCCCCAAACTGCATTTCCTCGTGGCACAATGTCACCCAGTTTGTGTGTGTGTGTGGTTCGGGGCATTCTCGTGGGGGTGAAGCGCAGGAGTGAGGGTTTCCTGGCCAACCTGCCTGCACAAGCACGAGAGGGAGGTTGGATGAGGAGCGCAGGGAGCAGGACATGAAAGGCTGAGCCTCCCCGCCGCCCATGCGGTCGTGTTCCGGCAGCAGCAGCACCGGGTCTGCACAAGCGGCTTTGAGGCTCCCGCCCAGCCTGCCAGAAGGACCCGCACCGCTTGTGCGCAGAATCCTAACAGGTCACACCGTGTCGCACCCATCGCTCCTGCCTCCGCCCCAGCAGCAGGACTCCAGACACCCTCCTGGTCCCCAGGGGCTTCGCTCCAGCTTGACGGTCTACTCATGGTTGGTTGCCACAGAGCCAGACTCTAAAACCAAGTCATCTCTGTGCTAGGCGTTCTCAGGTGACCAGAAGGTAGAGAACGGGTCCTCACACCAGAGCCATTAACGGGCTTCTAAATGGGGCTCTGGGAGCGTCTCAGGCAGGCACTTGGCCAGCGTGGGAACTTAAACTTGGGGTCTGGCTGGTGAACTGGAGTTTTCCACTCAGGAGCACTGGAAAGTAGCAATGATGCTGAAACTTTGGTAGGAGTTGGAAGGTTCTTGCAGGGTAAGGGCTGATGACAGGCTTTGAGAAGAGATCTCACCCAGGAGTGGGGCATAGGCACACCCATTCCAGGGGCTTCTGCCTAGAGGCCTACACGTTGTACCTGTCGTTCCCCGTGGCCCAGAAGAGAGCCGCTGACACCGAGCATTCCACCTGCACCACTGTCCGGTGCTCTAGCGTTTATTTCACTAGGCCTCGAGGATTCCCTAAGTGACCGGCAAGGGGACCAGATGTTTCGGCGTCATAGCGTGTGTGCCCTGCTCCCTGGCTCCCCTTGCCCTGGAGCCGGGGTGTCAGCTCGAGGCCCGAGCCCCAGCATGGCTTCGCTACTCTTAAGAGAGAAACAGAGGCAATAAATATCTAGGATGCTAGGTAAGGCAGGAGAGAAGGCTGGTACGCCTGAGGCCTGACACCAGTGGCAGGAGGAGTTAGTGCGGTTCCGAGTGCGAGAGCCCGGGGGGCGGGTGGGTGCTTGTACACAACGGCCCACCCCCGGGCGCCGTGCAGGTCATCGTGCCCAGGACCCAGGGGACAAGGGCCTGCTGTGAGGCGTATGAGCAAGTGCAGGGCGCCTGAGCTCCAGGGGCGGGCAACAAGCAGGTCTGCCCGAACCACCGTGCCTTCTCCCCACCTGTGCCGGCCGCAGGGAGCGAGAGGACACCGTGTGTGCCACAATCAAACGACGTGTGCAGTAGACGGGAGGGAGTGGCAGTGACCGAAGGCCACTTGCCTCCCGAGTCCAGGAGCAGGTGACCTAAGTCTACCTGCTCTTCCACTGAGTGAGAATTGTCGCAGACCGGACCCAGCCTGGCAGGACGGACGGCAGAGGCCGGGGCACTCAAGACGCCAAGGGAACGTCTGGCTCCCTAATGAGCAGGTCAGCAGCAGAGCTGTTCTCGTCCAGAGTCTTCACCCGCAACGGCTGGGGTCCTCGAGGCACCTGCGCTCGAGGCCAGGGCCCTGATTCACAGACGGGGGAAGGAGGGCGGCCCAGAGACCCAGAAATGGCACCCAGGCTCCGGGGCAGCTTAGGCCAAACGCCCACAGAGCACAGAGGAGAGAGGGCACTTGGCGAGTTTGTGCTGAAGTTACGGGCCATCTTCTTCCCTGGTCTCTAACCTGAACCTACAAGTGTAAGAAGTGCAAGAGGTCTGTGAAGTTCTTCACGAGGACACGGGAAGATGTTAGGCAGCCCCTCCTCCAGGGGCATCACAGCAGCGCGTCCCTGGGCCCAGGCGTGCACCGGTGCCTCCAGCCTCCTCCCCACGGACTCTGCACACTCAAGGGCCAGATGTGCCCATGCAGGGGTCCGACCCCAGAGCACCCACTTCCAAGTGTGTCCCCCTGGATTCAGTCTGAGGGGCTGCCTCGCTGCCTCAGTCTCGGCACAGATCCCCCTTAGAGGCGGGCCCCCCACAGACCCAGGGCTCCCCCGCCCCCCCCGGCCTCCGCGCCAGCTTTCCGGTTGTGCCGCTACAAGCGGGGAACATCAGATCTTGGGCCGCCAGCCTTTGATGAACTGCATGATCTTCTTGACCTGCAGCTTGGTGAGGTGGAAGTCCTCGGCCAGGATGTCCTCGCTGAGCTGCACGAAGATGCTGCCGTCAATGCGCTCTCTGGCAAAGAAGCTCACCACGTCCTCCGAGAGCCCAATGAAACGCAGACTTCGGGAGACTTCTTCCAGGGAGAGTGCAGACAGGTCAGCAGGGGGCTGCCAAGGGGAGGCATCGCGGCCCCCCCAGCCTGCGGCCCCCTCCCGGGGACTGGCAGGAGGCCCTTCCAGGCGCCCTTGGGCAAGAACGAGCCGTGCGCCGCCTGCCTCAGGTCCCTGCAGGGCCACTGGTGACAATGGAGTGGGGACCTGCCGCAGCACCAAACCTTCTGGTTCAAAGGCCTTGGAAGGTCCAAGTGGCGAAAGGCAGGGTCCAGGCCCAGGTGCCCCCACAGCTCTGGGCTCCTGACAGCGCAGCAGCTCAGGCTCTGGGGAGCTGGCCTGGCCCAGCTCAAAGGGATCGAAGGGCTCCAGGGCTGGTTCCTGCCACTCAGAAGAGGAGGAGGAGGAGGTGGCACAGGAGGTGGGAGCAGCTGCGCAGGCCTGGCCCGGTGAGCCTGGGCCTGGGGGAAAAGCAGGGCTGGAGGTAGCCAGGGGGCTCGAGGTGGCTGTGGGCCCAGAAGAGGCGGCCACGGAAGGGCCTGAGGGGTAGGCAGGTCCTGAAAAGGGGTTGAGAGCCCCGAACGGAGCAAAGCGTTTCTGTGGGTGAGAGGCCTTGAACAGAGGTGGGCAGCCGTGGTACGCCTTGACCGGGGTGTCGGTCCCCAAGAGGGAGGCAGCCCGACTGCTCAGGGGCTCAGCAAGGGCCCGGGCGGCCTGGCTGGGCTGCGTGGTAGAGGGTAGGGGGCCCGGGGGCGGGCGGCCCGAGGACTCGGCGGCCTTGCAGTCTCCCCAGGTGCACGGGTAGCAGTAAAGAGAGTAGGCATCTGGTGACGGTGAGCCGCTGCCACTGCGGGGGGCCACCCTGCGGGCAGAGAGACACACGGAAACCGCCCTGCCAGGTCAGAGACCGCCACTCTGACCCCAGCAAGGCCGGCTCGCACCCCAGCCCCCAAGGCCTGAGACCGCCTGGGACTGCCCTCGGCTCTCTTCCAGCCTCTCCTGCCCCAGGAAAAGTGAAACTAGGCCAAATGAGATGAAAGTATTCACATGGCAAGGAGCACTCCATCCCATGGCAGATCCCAGGCTGTGTCCCCACCCAGCCGTCACCAGTTTGGAAAGGAACAAACTGAAGCGGGAAGGTGGAAAGCAAAGTGTGGCCCCAGCGCCCTCGAGCTCCGGCACAGCTCAGGAACGGAGGCCCTCCGAACCCCCGGGCCCGGACTCTTCCTCAGCACTGGCTCCCCTCCCCAGGCCCCTTCGGGAGGACCCAGCACCACAAGAAGGAAGGGGCTCACCCATCCTGGAGGCCAGAGGAGTAGTAGGAGAGGCTGGAGCTGGGGGAGTGGATGGGCTGCAGCTTGGGGAAGCGTGGGGGCACCGGGGGGCTGCCCGAGGGCCGGCCGCTGCCGCTGCCACCCCGGGGAGGCACAGGTGGGGCGTTGAGCAGGCGGCATTCCTCCTTCACCTGCAGGCAGAGGGCCGAGACTCCAGGTCCTGTCCCCAAGCAGTGGGCCGCCCCTTACCTCCCCTTTCCCCAGCAGCTGGGCAAGGAGGGTGTCTGGGATGGACACTGCCCCACTTTGCCAAGAGGCTGCCTCCGCCTCACTCACCTCTGCATTCACCCACCCCAGCCCTCTAGGTCTCTCCAGCCTGTTTCACTCCAAGAGAGCCCACGACACATGCGCCATCTCCTATGGCCTTGGAAATCCATCACGAATGTAAGAATATACATATAAGGAGATCCAGAACAGATAAGTAGACCTAGTCCCTCCTCCAGGGAAAGGAGAGGAAGAAAATAGTGTGACAGGGAGAAGAAAGGGCCATCGGCCATGTAGATCCCTTCCTTACAGGTCATATACTCCAAGTGTACTCCCTGGGATGTTAACAGCCAAAGTCCGTTTCTGTGGACCAGTGTGGTTGCAAAATTCTGCGATATGCAGATAGGGCTCCTTAGTGCAGGACTTCTCAGAGCCTTTAATGAACCAGTGTTCTGTGGTTCCAACGGTGAGGAGGGGGTGGATTAGGAGTCATCCACTACATTTTGTAAACTTATTCCACTATGGGACCTTCTTTTCACTGGACAACTTAAAGGGCTCCTGTTCTGTGGAGCCTTCTGAGCTCATCCCCAAACTCTCTCAAGCCAGAGACCCGCTAGCATCCTTGTCTGGAGAACTCCCAGTGCCACCATCCCCCATATCCCTTACTACAAATGCCCCAGCATCCTTCCCATTCTCTCCTCCCACCCCTGGGACACCTTCTGTCCCATATTCCAGGGGCTGGAGGCTGAGCAACGCGCGGCGCAGGAGAACTTGCTTCTGGCCGGCCACCTCCCTGGAGCAGAGAACCGCTCCCCGCCCCCCAGCTCCGCTCCCTGCCTCCCACCCTTCCCGCCTACACCACGGCCACTCACCGCCTCAGACTTGGGAGGGACTGGAGGCGGCGGCGCCTCCGGCTCCAGGCGGGGCGGCCCCGCGGCCCCGAAGGAGATGAGGTCCGGCCCGGGTGGCGGCCGGGTCCGGCCCTCGGCGAGGCCCTCGACAGCCTGGTGCGTCCACAGCTCCTCGTAGGGGATCTCGGCGGGCGGCGCGCCAGGCTCCGAGGTGCCCGCCCAGTCGGGGCTCACGTACTCCTGCTCGCCGTCGCCTGGCGGGGCCGGCGTGCGCGCAGGCGCGGGGGCGCGCGGGGGCGCGGGCAAGCAGAGGCGCGCGCGGCGCGGGCTGGCGCAGTCGTCGGCCAGCTCGGCGGGCGCCTCGCGCACGGCGGTGGAGTACTCGTCGGGGTCGAAGCGCTCGCGGCAGTAGGAGGCGCTGTCGCGCACCAGGCGCTCCACGCGCGGGTCCCCGGCCAGCAGGCCCTGAGGCAGCGCGAAGCGCGGCGTGTCGGTGAGCAGCAGGAAGTGCAACGGCGCCGGGCCCTCGCGGCGTAGCGCCAGCCCCAGCACCACGGTCTTGGAGATGATGCTGACCAGTTTGTAGCAGTGGCCCTCCCGCACCGGGTGCAGGTCGTAGGGGTTGCGCGGCGGCCGGCTGGGCACCAGCACGTTCACGGGGAGCCGTACGCGCTCAATGATGGCGCGCACCGTGTGCTCGCCCTCCTGCATCTGCAGCTCCAGCGGGCTGCGCGTGCTGAAGCGGCCCTGGCACTGGAAGGGCAGGCTCAGGCTCTCGTTGGTGCGGTGGTTCATGCAGATGAGGCAGGGCATCTTGCCCTTGATGGGCCTGGCGCCGCCCCCGCCGCCGCTCCCCGCGGCGCCCGCACCCCCGGGGCCGCCGCCTCCCACCCCGGCCAGCGCCCCGGCGCGGCCCAGCTTGCGCAGCAGCGTGGTGAAGCGCGAGCGCTCCTTGGTGGTCTTGGCGCACAGGATCTCCGCCTGGCCCATGAGGGTGAGCTCGTCGCCCGCGTGCAGCGTGAAGTTGTACACCTCGCTGTCCTCGCTGAACTCGCCCGACACCACCTGCGGATCCCAGAAACCGGGCGTCGAGGCTTCAGGGGTGCCCCAGGCAAAGCCGACCTTTGAGGCACACTCCCACGCCCCCACCGCCCCGGGAGCCTTTCCCAGGCTGAGACCCGATCAAGAGCTCTGGACTGCGGGGTCAGGGGACCCCCTTCCCTCCCGGAGAGGCCACGCAGCAGCCGTGCGACCTTAAATGAGCCATTTCCGGGGCCCGAGTTGCCTCACGTGCTAACTCTTACTTGGAAGAATTGCTGCATGTCGGTGTGACATACTTTTAAAATACCCAGGAAATGGCATCTGTTACGATCATTGCCTCTACGGTCTGGACAGGAATACTCCATCCACTCAAGGCAACGGTGAAGAGGAATGAATTGAAGGATAAGGGTTTGTAAACAGAAAAGAACCATTTGTACACAAGTGGGGAGGGGGGGGTTGGTACTGTGTGCCCCCAACAACCACTCTCCCTTCTGGTGGCCGCTAGGACAGGCTGCCCTGAGGATCTCCAAGTCAGGGCAGGGCCCTCCACACACACTTCACCACCTCTTCTAGAAAGTTCTGCAGGCCAGTGGGTCATACACCTAGCTCTTCTGACATGGCCCGAGGCCCTCAAGGGACTGCCAGAAACCACAGTGACACCTTCTGCCTCCCGGACCTTAAGGACGACCCTCCAACCAGTGTGGGGGCGCCAGGCCTGGTGTGGCAAGGACTGACCTTGACACTGAAGGTGATAGCTTCCATCACAAAGATGCGGTCAGGGAAGACGCTGGCCACCTCCTCCACACTGCTGAAGTACCTCACTGGCTCCCGCACATCCCGGGCCTGCTCCAGGAGCTTGAACTTCCCTACAAAGGAGGAACACAGGCTGCTAGGGGAGGCCTGCCTGCCGGTCCCCACTTCTTGCTACCCTCACCTGGGCCAGCCCCTCCGGAACTCAGCCGGGCAGGGAGGCAGCTTTGCATCAGCCTGAGGTGGAAGGGGCTGGTCAGCAGGCTCAGGGAGGGAAGGTGAGCACAGGCCCCGCAACTAGACCCCCACGGAGAGCTCGTGGGTGCCCGAGGACGTTAGCAGCCTCCTGCCCAGAGAGATCTAAATGCGAATCGGCAGCCAAACACTTGCATACGGAACTGGCCTCCAAGCAAGCATTCGTGTGGCACCGGAGATGCTGGCTCCTAGCTTTGTCCCAGCCCCACTCTGACTTGCTGTGACCCTAGACAAGTCCCTTCCCCTCTCAGGGTCCTCCTCTGAGGGCGCTGGAGCTGACAATTTGGGGTCCTGTCTGGATCTGGCATCCAAAGCACATACCTTGGGTTGCTGATCCATCCCGACGCACTTGGCGGACCCTCGGCTTGGAGGCCCCAGGACTCCAGCTCTGTTCCCAGACCCTGCGCTGTTCCAACATCCCTGAGACCTCTGACCCGAGCCCAGCAAAATCACCTCCCCCTCCCTCGGACGAGGCCTTCCTAACCTGCAGTCGAGGGCTATTTAGCTGGCCCAGCAGATGCCCCCAGCAGGCACAGACTTTAAGAGGAGAACCCACGGTTTGTGGGTTCGAGCCCCGCATCGGGCTCTGTGCTGACAGCTCAGAGCCTGGAGCCTGCTTCAGATTCTGTGTCTCCCTCTCTCTCTGACCCTCCTCTGCTCACCCTGCCCCTCTCTTTCTCTCTCTGTCTCTCACAGAAATAAATAAAACATTTAAAAAATTTTTTTAAAGAACGAAAGGAGTTTTACAGGGGCACCTGGGGGGCTCAGTCGGTTAAGCGTCTGACTCTTAATTTCGGCTCAAGTCATGATCTCACAGCGGTGAGGTCGAGCCCCACATCAGGCTCCCCACTGTGGAGTCTGCTTAGGATTCTTTCTCTCCCCCTCTCTCTTGCCCCTCTTCCGCTTGTGATCTCTTTCTCTCTCAAAATAAAAAAAATAAGTGTTAAAAAAAAAAAGTTTTACAGAACAGACAGTCTACAGGGAAGAAATGGTACCAACAAGACAGAGTCACCGGGATGCCTGGGTGGCTCACTAGGGTAAGGCTCAGGTCACGATCTCACGGTTCGTGAATTTGAGCCCTGTGTCGGGCTCCATGCTGATAGTGTGGAGCCTGCTTGGGATTCTCTCTCTCCCTCTCTCTCTGCTCCTCCTCTGCTCTCTCTCTCAAAATAAATAAATAAACTTAAAAAGATTTTTTTAAACGAGAGTCATAAGAGCAGATTGCCTGCCCGAAATGGTGAGTGCCTGTGCCCAGGACTTGAAGGTGCCAACAGCATGTGAAGTAGCAACCAGGTTATGACAGGCTCTAAATGCCAGGTTAAGACAGAAGGACTTTACTCAGTAAGAAATGAGCTTTTGGCTTTCAGCTCAGACGAAGCCAAGGTGCCACTTTCTTCCATGGTCCTGAGTCCAGACTCATCTGACACCAGCCCCCTCCACCAGGCCACCTAAGTTCGATCCCAAAAAGATCAAAGTCATGTACCGAAGGTAGACCAGTGGGGTAGTCAGCGCCATGTCTGCCCAGCCCCCAAGATTGGCCCCCTGGGTTTGTCTCCAAAAAAGGTTGGTGAGGACATCAGCAAGACAAGTGGTGATCAGAAAAGTCTGAGGAGGACACTGTTACTGACCATTCAGAACAAACAGGCCCAGGCTGAAGTGGGACCTTCATTCTGTCCATGCTCTGATCATCAAAGCCCTCAAGGAATCACCAAGACACAGAGAGAAGCAGAAAAATGTGACGCACAGTGCAAGTATCACTTTTGACGAAACGGTCAACATTGCACAACAAAAGCAGCATGGATCCTTAGCTAGAGAACTCTCTGGAATCATTAAAGAAATCTTGGGGACTGCCTAGTCTGTAGGCTGCCACCTTCATGACATCCTCTGTGATGTGGTGCAGTGGAATGCCCAGCTAGTTAAGAAACTACAAAGGAAAATATTTCATTAAAGGATCATTTGACAACCCAAAAAAGGAAATGAAAAGAAAAAAGAAATGAAAGCAATTGCAGTGTTTCAGGCAAGGAAATGCCAAGCTCCAAGTTGAGCTTCTGTAAAGAAAGCAGGGAGGCCATTCTGCAAGAATGGGAAATAGCGAAATCAAATAGACCATATAGTGTATGTTACCTAACTGAAATTTAAATAAAAACTTGACACTATAAAAACCAACCAGCCAACCAAACAAAAAGACATGGGGCAGGCAGACTGCTGGCCAAAACTGGGAACCCGCAAGTAACATGTGGGGCTGGAGCCAGTCCTTAGGAGGCCAAGTGAGGCCCTCCAGGGGGGCCTCCTTGGGGGTGGGGGGTGAGCAAGGGGTACAGGGCTTGAGGTCAGAGATACAGACTGAAGGTCACCAGCCCACAGGTGGGTCTTCAGCTAGGGTGGGTCTTAAGCCTTTGGGAACTCTCTTCCCAGAAAAATGCCCATAGTGTACTCCTGGCATCAACACGAACACTACCTCTGTATACAGTATGGGGGTCCTGGAGCCCCCAAAACCCAGCCAGAATCCCAGACTGAGGGCACCCCCTGCCCCCAACATGCTGAGAATGAAGAACGAAGGGCCCATCAGCACGGAGAGGCCAGACAGAAGTGAAGCCGAGAAAGGGATGGGAATGTGCCCAGGAGAAAGCGGAGACGGCAGCACAGAGAAACTGGGGAGGCGCCTGGCAAGGAACGGGGGTCTGGGGGTCAGGCAGAGGGGCTGCACATCGGCCACCAGCCCACCGCGGGTGCCACCCCTCCTTCCCGCGGCCTCCTCCCCCGCACTCACAAGCCCCCAGACCACAAGCAGCCAAGCGGGGAGAGGCGCCCACTGCCCGCTGTGGGGAGAGCTGGAGCCGAGTCAGGGCTGCAGCCGGGAGAGGATGTGGCCGGCGGATCGATGTAACCATGGCAGCCAGCACCACCCCCTCCGCCGCAGCGCGCGCCCAGAACCGGTCATTACCGCGGGCGGAAGGAAGGGAGACCCCCCGGGAGCGATGCGCTAGCCCCTGGAAGCCTTCGCGCCCCCCCCCCCCCCCCCCCCCCCCCCCCCCCCCCCCCCCCCCCCCCCCCCCGGCAGCTTCCTCTCCTGCCTCCCGCGTAGTGAGACTCCCGGACCCCTCCCCCGCCGCGCGCCCTAGGGACCTGCCCCACCCCAGCCTGCCCTTTCCCTCCTAGGTCACATTTGCATCCCTTCCAGCCGAAGCAGTCTCCCCTCCTCTTAGCACCCGACCCTGGCAGCAGTTCCCTAAACACTGGTGTGTAAATGTACGGACTTGGGGGTCGGACAGACCTAGTTGAATCCCATCTCTGGCACCAACCAGCCGTGTGACCTTGGGCGAATTATTTAATGTCTCCGGGCTTCAGTTTTCCCATCTGTGAAATGGAAGCACACGGCTTAGCTTCCAGAGTGCCGGCCAACGCTGACCTGAGCCACCTGGCCCCTCGTGCGGGGCAGTGGGGACCGGCTCAGAGCAGCCAGGTCCCCGGAGTCCCCGGGCAGCTGGGCTGCGCTCCCCTCCCCCGCCTGCCCGGAGGCTCTCCGGGTCTCGCCGCTGCCCCCGCCCACTCTATTATTAATTCATTAGGAGGAACTAGCGCTGGGCCTCGAACTCCCCAGCCTCCCACTCCTTGGGGGCCTGGCCTCCCCTCCCCCACTAGGGCCACCTAGCCGCCCACCGGAAAGATGCGGATAGGGATGCAACTCCCGGGCAGGCCAGCTGTCGCCCCATGACCACACCGTCCACATGCACTCGGGGACACCAGAAGATTGCATCAGGGAAAGGGCCAGAAGCCTCCAGCACTCAATCTTCCCTAGGAGGCTCTGTGCTTTTGTTTCCCAGATGTTTAATAACACAGCTGAAATGGGACAGTAAAGTCACACTTCTGTCAGTGAGGGCTTTTTCCAATCTTTTGGTATTTTGTTTTTTGGTTTTTTTTAAATCCCAAGAAGACCTGGGGCCTCTTCCTGGGCCAATACCAGACACCCAGGCCGGGAAGTTGCTAACTGCTAAGCAGGCCTTTCAAGGGCTCCAGGCTCAGGACATAACCCCAGGTCAGAAAGACATCAGAGTTTCCTCATCCTTTAAACGAGGTGTGAGAGCTGCAGGGCACCAACTTCACAGGATTGTTGTAAAGAGCAGAGGCCGTAGTCCTGGCCCCCTGGCTCAGCGGAGACCCAGGAAGGGCTGGGGACCGCAGTACCCAGGAGGGACTCGAGGTTACAGACACGGAACTGGGCGAGCTACCGAGGCCCCCAGAGTCTCAGCCTGTGAGCTAGATGGAGCTGGTAAGACTTTCTCACAGGGCAGCCGCCAGGAGGCCACGGTGAAATGCTCAGCTCCGCATCTGGAGGGCAGCGTGTGTTTAACACGCAGGCGCAGTGGGATCCTCGGCGCATGGGGGCAGCCCTGGGAGGGGCCACCAGATTCCCATCCTTCCCACCCAGGTGACAAGAACCCTGCATTGCTGGTGTGGTACAAGCAAGCGTCAGCCCAGGAGCCCGGTCCCCTGGGTTCTAGCCCTCGCTCTGCTGCTTTACTAGCTGTGTGACCCTGGGCAAGTCACTCGTCTCCTAAAGCCTCTGTTTTAGCATGTGTAAAATACAAGGGCTGGGCTTTTCAGCAGAATCCTTTCTTCAAACAAAATCGTACGTAACATATAGATAATGCTAATGAACTTTACTTTTATCTGTTATCTTACTTAAGTCTAAAGTTTTCACATTCACTGACAAAGCCAATCCGTGGAAACAATGAGTTTCACACAAAATTGGGAAAATCAGGAGAGAAAACGGACGAGTTCTAGCATCAGCCTGAGTGGCCCTGTGTTTCTGAAGAACTTTGGTTGCACACCAGCCGCTGAGAAGACCCCAGCACGAGACGTTCTCCTTGAAGGTCTGTACGGAAAAAGCCTTAACGAGGCAGCTCACAGCACACACCCAGGGCCTCTAGTTAGGGTTCAGGTTTGATTTGCAGCAATTTGAGAGCAGGAGTAATTTTTAGATCATTAGTTTAAAATAAAATGTGAGTGGGGCACCTGGGTGGCTCAGTCAGTTAAGCGGCCGACTCCAGCTCAGGTCATGATCTCACAGTCTGTGGGTTCAAGCCTCTGTGCTGACAGCTCAGAGCCTGGAACCTGCTTCAGAGTCTGTGTCTCCCTCTCTCTCTGCCCCTCCCCCACTCAAGCTCTGTCTCCTCTCTCTCTCTCTGTCTGTCTTTCTCTCTCCCTCTCAAAAATAAACATTAAAAATAAAATAAAATAGTGAATCAAAATTTTGCAACCAGAAACCCAGGACTCCCCAGAAACGGTATGAAAACCGCTGGGCCTGAACCCTAACCGCCACCCTGCCAGCCACATCCTCATGCATCCGTGTGGCTCCCGCGGGGCCTGCCCCCTGGCCTCCTGCCCACACCCCCTCAGCGGCTCTAGGTCATCTGTCCCTGGCTGGGCACACCTGGGTACTGCAGGGGGATGTCAATCTTGGGTCCGATGACGTAGTGGCCCTCCTCCAGGGTATGGGCGGTCACCGTTGTCCACTGGCGGCAGGAGTGAATGAGCAGGATGTCTCTCTCACTGACACCCTCAGCATACTCCCCTGCGAGGCAAAGGACGGAGGAGGAAGGAAAGGTAAAGTGCACATTAGGTGGGACGAGGGAGGCTAACATCTTCTCCAAGACCCTGACCAGGATGGCTCCCCATGATCCCTGCCCAGGTCAACAATGCTCGCTCGGGGGACGGGCGGGGCGGGCTGCCAGCTGCGGCCTCAGGGCTGGGAGTCATGCTCGGGCTCCCAGCAACCACCCCAGCCACAGCCCTTCTGTCCCCACTCCCCGGGTGACCTGCGGGCCCAGGCCCTGCGCTGCGAGCCAGGGGCCCTGCCCTCCCAGAGCACTTGGGCCCATGAGGAGGTGGGAAGAGATGTGAACCCACAAAACAGGCCACAGCTGAGGTGCTGAGGGGAGGGTGCCTGGGGTCCCCAGAGGGGAGCAGCAGACCAGGTGAGGTCTTCCCTGAGCAGACACTGGAGCTGGGCGTCAGGACCAGCAGCAGAATTCGCAGCCCCGAGTCAGTGCCTAAGCCACGCGAGGAGGGCCTTGCTGGGGGCACAGACAGGGCTATGGGCTGTGGGTCCCTGCTTGAGCCCCTCCCCCCTTGGACAGCCACAGGAGTCTCGGCATTCAGGGGACCTCAAAGGAGAGGGGACAAAGCCTCAGATACCCCCAGCCCCTCTCAGAGAAGCGGTTTCTTGGCTCTCCCTCTGTCAGCCCTTCACCCTCCCGGTCCCTGGAACACAGGGATGAGGTGGGGCGGGGGGGTTGGGGGGGAGCTCCAAAGGGGAGCCTAGTTCTGGAGGAAGCTGCACTAGGGCAGAGGTGTTGGGAGGGGCCCGGGCCCAGGAGGCTCCAACCCCAGCAACGGTTTCCAGGGGAGCAGGAGGGGCTGGCGCAGCGGCCAGGGGGCCCTGGTCTCCTGGCTGCAGCTGGTGGGCAGGGAGGAGGTGGGGGGCGCCTCCTTCCCGGCCCTTCCAGACACAGCGCACAAGCTGCTGCCACCCACCCAAATGGGAAGTGGCTTCTCCTGATTATCCGGATGACTGAGGGCCCCCTGAAGTGTGTGGGGAGGATGTGCTCAGGCCTTTGGGGGGGGGAGGGCTGGCCCCCACTGCGTGGGAGGGGGTCCGGCTTTCCTCAAGCCCTCATGCCCTGGGGCAGACGAAGCTCTCCTGCTCTGCAACTCCTCACGATGGCCCAGGGCACACATCACACACGACAGCTATGGGCCACGGCCTCCCACAGTTGAGCCAGCACAGCCACCTGGCCTAGTGGCAGGACCTTGTCACCCCACGGACACAACTCAGTCCCATGGTCCCAACTAAGGAGCCCCTCCCAAATGCACAGAGGTACACGGACCTTTAAGACTAAAGACACACTTTTGTTCACATATTCGCACTCACAGCAACCACAGCCATAGCCACCACTGTCACAGACAGACAGACAGACAGACAGACGGCCGGGCCATCACATCAGTTGTCCAATCACTCATCCAGTCCCTCAGTGAGTCCATAATCTTTGCTAAGCAGGGTGTCCTCCTTCAAGGAGCCCAGTGAGAAGACAATAAACTATAAAGACGGGTGTACGGATTCAGGGGTGCCAGACGGGTCCTGGGAGCCCGAAGGAGGCCTGCTCAGACTGGGGAGCTCAGAAAGGACCCCCAGGAAGGGGAGATGCCAAAGAGGATGTGTGGAAGTGGCCAGGCGGCACCTAGGGCCGGCTTCTCGCGTTCACACCAGAGGCGGACAGCGCCGATGCGGACACGGACAGCCTGAGGATCTGGAGAGCAAGACTGAGCACTCCTGCCCGACGGCCCTGGCTCTGAAACTGCCACGGAGCCCGCTGGGTCGAGGGCCACGCTGCGGCTCACTGTGCCCATTCCTCCCCGCCGCGGGTCGGAGGAGGGGCTGCGGCCCCGTGGAGAGGAGAGGAGCGGAGCCTGTGGCCGCGGGCCCCATTAGCATTCAGGGAAGCGAGTGTGCCAACGCGGGCCAAACCCCTATTCTTCTCACACACAAAACCCCCGGCCTGGCTGCCAGCCCCGGCTCCCGCCCCTCCTCCAGCCAAGCAGCCCCCCTTTCCTCCAAACGGTCCCCTCGCTGCGCGCGGCCTCCAGGCGTCCCCTCTCGGGCCCCCTTGCACGGTCCCATCGGCAGAGCAGCCTGGGCCCCTGGGAAGTGGGGCAAAACATGAGGGAGGGCCGGGGACTTGGGGGCACGCCCGGCGGGAGGGCCTGATCGTTCGGGCCTCCCCCCGAGGTGGCTGGCCCGCCGGGGGCCGCTCCCGGGATGCGAAAGGAGAGCACAAGAAGGGTCCCATGAGGGGCCGATCGGGGTGCGGGGTGGTGGCGGCGGTGGGAGGACCCAGTCCGAGGCCCAAGGGGATGCGGGACGATCGAGGGGAGAAGCGGGAGACAAAGGGACGGAGGGGGGCGCGGCCCGGGCGGGGGTCCGAGGGCTACAGGGAAAGGGATGCACCGACGGGGCGGGCGCGGGGCCTCTGCCGCGCTCCGGGCTCTGGCTGGCCGGGAAAACCCTGGCCCGGCCTGGTCTCCGCCCCTGTGTCGGATCCCCGTCCCGGTGCCCGTGAGCAGGGCCCGGAGGCAGCGGACCCCTCGGCTCGTGGGCCCTGGGGCTCCAGGGAAGGTGTGCTGGGTGCTGCGCGGGGCCGAAGCCGGGAGCGGGAGGGCAGGGGCCACATGGTCACGGCCCCCTTAGCACCTGCCCAGAGAGTCCCCGATTGCCCCGCGGACCCCCAGCCCCCTTCCCGCACCCCAGTACCTGGCCCGAGGCAGGCGAGCGTGGGCAGGCGGCAGCGGCTGACGATGAGGTCGAGCGGGAAGGCGCCCATGCTCCAGCGCAGGCCGGCCAGCCCGGCCGCCAGCTTCTCCATGGCATGGGCGCCCCCGGGGCCGCCGTCCCGGGGCCCCGACGGCTAGTCCCGCGCGGCCCGGGCTCGCGCGCCCGCCGCCACCTCCTGGGGCCGCCGCTGCGCTCCCCGCCTGGTGGCGCGGCCGGGGCTGCAGGCGTCACGTGGCCGGCCTCCCCGCGGGGCGCCGGCCCCCGCCCCCCGGCCCGCGCCCCGCCCCCCGGCCCGCGCCCGCCGCCAGGGCCCGCCTCCCCGCCCGACCCCGCGCGCCGCCCCTCCGCCGGCGGGCGTCCAGGTGACAGCCCGGCTCGGAGAACCCGGGGCGCGCTCCGGGAGGGAGGCGGGGGACGCGCGGCGGCATCTCCCAGGCGAGGGGCGGGGGGGGGGCGGGGTCAGCCTCCTGGACCCGGGCGGGGGCATCTGGACCCCCTGTCCCCGCCGGGGGCGGCGCCGCTCCTCAGTCCCTCGTGCGGTGGCCTCCCGGAGTCGCCGCCCGCCCTGCCCTGGTCCTGCCCCGCTTCCTGAAGCTCCTGCCCAGAGTCGTGGTCTCCAGGGCCATTTATGACCTCCCGCTTCACACAGCCCGGCGAAGCCGCCTCATAAACCCCATTTTACTGATGAGCAAACTGAGGCTCAGAGAGGTCAAGTCGCAGCTCGGCCTTGAATCTTGGTTTGACTTCGAAACCCACTGCCATCCCCGGTACTCCACCCCTGAACCCCAACTAAAGAGCACTTGCCAGGTTCCCAGCACCTTCTTACCGCTTTTCCCGAGTCCTGTGGGCCAGAGAGCTCCAGTACAGACACACGGTGTAGACTGCTCCCGTTCTGCGCAGGGGCAGACAGCGTCTGACGGTAACCGGCGGTGGAGTCCTCTCTCTCGGGCTCCACCCGAAAAGCACCGAAGGGCCGGAGAGCAGGTTCTTCCTTTTCTGCCGTCGTCACCTCCTCCTTCCAACCTCCTGGCTCCAGCTCCGAAGCTCCTCTTGGGAACCCCCTTCTCAGAAGCCGCGGGGACTTCAGCGGGTGACTTCAGCCGGGCCACCCAGCCTTGGCCCTCCATGCGTCTGCGCGCCTCCTGCGGGTGATCAGGGGCTGGTGTGGGGCTGCCGTGCCGCCAGGGTGGTCCTTGAAGGGCTCCATGGACGCGAGTTCTCAGCCTCTGCACCCCGGAGACCCCTCCCCCTACACGTTCACACAAACCGTCTCCGCAAGGTGACTGACCTCCCACATCGTGTGACCTGACCACCGTGAAAAGTGGCATCAGATAAGAGGAACGCAACTTCTTGCGAAGATTCACGATCAATCCCTTGTCCAATCACTTGTCCAATGTCCGTATTTTGCAGAGGCCGGAAAGGGAGCCCTGGAGGGCGGAATGCTCTGCTCCAAGACAGCAAAGCCGGACTGGACAGGCCTCCTGCGGGTGCTGACCCCATAGCCCTGCGGGCCCAGCGCCCGGCCCCAGCCAGGCGGCCTCGCCCCAGGTCCCCTGTCCCCCCGGCTCGCTCTTCCTTCGGCCCCCACGGAGCTGTGACCTGGGGTAGCCCAGGTGGTCCCCGGCGGTGGGGAGGAGCCCTTTCCTGGGGCCGTGGGATCGAGAAACATGGCGGAAGGGAAGGAGGAAATCGAGAAAGGGGGACATGCAGGCGCCTAAGGAGAAAACCAAGTGTCAGAGGCAGGCGGAGGAGGCCAAAAGAAGCAAGTGAATGCAGAGAGCCCGAGTCCCTGGTCTTTTTCCCTACCCTGCAGGCTCTCTCTTGAGTAGGATGGCCATATAATTTGTCACCCAAACGAGGACACTTTTGAGACTGAAATAGGTCCTAGCTGCGACAAGGGGCGTAAGCCAGACTCGAGGGCAGAGCGTAAACCAGGACCGGGCCACGTGGCCACCCTGTCCCTGAAGGACACCTCTGAGCCTTGGACGCAGTGGTTTCTCACCTCAGCTCTCGACAGGGGCCTTCCGCTTCACAATCCCGCTGGCATTTGCTCCTCTTTTATCTTCTGTCCTCACTGAGGAATCGCCTTTCACCTGGCCCCTCCACCTGGAAATCTCCTTCACCCTTAATTACATCCACCTTGTCCCCAAGTGCCGGCAGTTGCGCTCCCAGCGAGCGTCCCGCAGCGCCCTTCCTCCTCTCCGCGCCTCCTCGGTCCTCTCTCCCCCGCGCCACCCTTCGGGTTCCGTCCCAGAAGCCCTCGAGCTCTGGATTTGGGCTGAGTCAGGGGCCACACGGCTGTGAGCCATCCGACAGAACGGCCTAACTTGCTGGACCCATTTCGTAACTTTTGCAAAATGTCCCCGAGTCTCTCCATGGGCTTTTTAAGGGTTGGCAGACCTCCTGGGGTTTGGTGCCACATGGGTGCCCAGATACGTGTATCCCTCGGTTTGCTTGGGGCTCAGGAGCCACGTAGGAAGGAACTCAGCCTCGCTTAGCGTCACAACTTCTTAGATCTTAGGCTGAGGTTTCTGGAAGATGGCTGGCAGGAAGCACAGTGAGGTGGGAGAGGGTCAGTAGAAAAGCGGGAGAGGAAGTGAGTGGGGGGGGGGGTCTGGGTGGTGTATGAAGCCGGGCCTGGGCTTCACCCTCTGGGAGAGTCTGTGTTGGACTGAGAAGCAGAGGCAAGAGCTGGGTCCTGGGGTCCCGGCCCCTCTGCTGTAGGCCCCGCATCTGACAGGGTGGTGGTAGTGACAAGCGGGAAGGTGGCTCCCGCTGGCTGCAGGGGAGGGCACGGGAGAGGTCAGCGGCGTGGAGGAAGGGGCAGGGGGGGCATAGCCCTGGCAGAGGCCCACTGTTGGCCCAGAGGCCAGGCAGTGGCAGAGGTTAGCCGGTCAGACCTCGAGTGCGGCAGAGGGGTCAACGGAGCACAAAGATGGTGAAAGGAGCCTGCAGTGGCCGGGGTGGTGCGTGAAACAGCCCTGCCCCAACCCATCTAGGGGACAGGGAGCCTTGCCTGAGTCCCCGACGGGGGGAGGCCAGAGAGCGTTCAGGTGCGCACCTCTGAGAAATCTAGGAAATACTGTATCCAATGTTTTCTTTTAGAAAATTCGAAGTGTACACAAAGGTAGAGGTAATATGCTTATGAATCCCCATGTATTTCTATGTACCTGCGTACCCCTCCTCCTGATAATTGAGATATAGAATTCACACACTGTGACCGCTCATCCATTTAAAGTATACAATTCGTTTTTGGCGTATTCATCATCTTGTACCACTATCACCATGATTTTGCCATAAATCTGATTTGTGTCTCCTCATTTGTTTTTTTTTTTAATATTTTTATTTATTTCTAGGAGAGAGAGAGAGACAGCGTGAGCAGGGGAGGGTCAGAGAGAGAGGGAGACACAGACTCTGAAATAGGCTCCAAGCTCTGAGCTGGCAGTCAGCACAGAGCCCGATGCGGGGCTCGAACCCACGAACCGCGAGATCATGACCTAAGTGAAAGTCGGACGCTTAACCGACTAAGCCACCCAGGCGCCCCTGTGTCTCCTCATTTGTATCTGGACTGGGCGGCCGGACTGTCATTAGGCACTTCCAAGGCACGTGTACCATGAAATACCACATGCCCATTAGAAATGGTGCTTACAGAAGAATTTCAATGATTTGGGAAAATTCTCGTTGTATTGTGTTAATGCGAAAAAAGTCAGGATAAGGGGACCTGGGTGGCTCAGGGGGGTAAGCGTCCGGGTTCAGCTCAGGTCATGATCTTGAGGTTTGTGAGTTCAAGCCCTGTGTCGGGCTCTGTGCTGACAGCTCAGAGCCTGGAGCCTGCTTCGGATTCTGTGTCTCCCGCTCTCTCTGCCCCTCCCCAGCTCATGCTCTGTGTCTCTCTGTCTCACAATAATAAATAAATGTTTAAAAAAAATTTTTTTTAAAGTCAGGATAGCATTTCACGAATGGATGAAAATAAAAAGGAAACAATCAAAGGGAACATACTGTAATGTTAAAAGTATGTCCTGGTCATGGAATACGTGACATTGTTTCTCTAATTTTAAAATATTATCCAAAGTTTTATATAGTGAAGAAGTATTTATTGGATAATTAGAAGCCAGTTTAAACTTTACAAATGAGGGAGTAGGACCCCTGCTCACCTCCAAGATTCTGGTAGGTGCATATTCTCTATGCAGGCATTTTTCCTCCCACCAGAGGGCGCAGTGGGGCCTCACAGCAGTGCCTCTGGGATGAGTGAAGGCCTCCAACGGGTGTGGGGGGTGGGGGGGAAGGAAACGGGACAACATGAGGGTTCTGGGGATAACAGCCAACTTGTCTCCTCATTGGACACCCAGGGAGTGCCCTCATTCAACCTGTTTCTTTGATAAAAGAAATTCACTCTCCCCCCCCACCCCGCCCCTCCCCAACTTGCTACTTATGGAGTATATGATTTTTTTAAAATTTAAATCCAAGTTACATAACATATAGTGTAATAATGATTTCAGGAATAAAATTTAGTGATTCGTCATTTAACGAGATATATGATTTAATTATTGAGTAATTTTTTTTTTAATTTTTAAATGTTTTATTTATTTCTGAGAGAAAGACAGAGAGAGACAGCGTGTGCAGGGGAAGGTCAGAGAGAGGGAGACACAGACTCTGAAACAGGCTCCAGGCTCTGAGCTAGCTGTCAGCACAGAGCCCGACACGGGCCTCAAACCCATGAACTGTGAGATCATCACCTGAGCTGAAGTCGGACGCTTAACCGACTGAGCCACCCAGGCACCCCTTGAATAAAATTTTTTAAAAGGGGGGCACACTGGGCACCTCAGTCAGTTAAGTATCATCCCACTTCAACTCAGGTCATGATCTCACAGTTTGTGGGCTCGAGCTCCATGTCAGGCTCTGTGCTGACAGCTCAGAGCCTGGAGCCTGCCTCAGATTCTGTGTCTCCCTCTCTCTCTCTCCCTCCCTGACTCGTGCTCTCTCTCAAAAATAAATAAAACATTTGAAAATGTTAAATAATATATGGAGCACCTGGCTGGCTCAGTTGGTAGAACACGCAACTCTTGATCTTGGGATCATGAGTTCAAGCCCCATCTTGGGTGTAGAGGTAGTTAAAAATAAAAAAAATCTTTATTTTTTTAAGTGTTTATTTGAAACAAACCGTGAGATCATGACCTGAGCCAAAATCGAGAGCCAGATGCTTAACTGACTGAGCCATCCAGGCACCCCAAAATTTAAAAAAATATTTTAAAATAAATAATATAACTACTCTAGTGAGTGACTCCAGCTATGCTTTATACAGACTCAGAGCTGTAACCATGTCCTTAGATGTCTGTCAGCTGACAATTTTTCCAATTGTTCATTGCTATTGTATAGACATACAGTTGATTTGTATATATTGACTTTCAATCTTCTTAAATTTACTTACCAGTTTTCATAGCTGTTTTTGTAGTTTCCTCAGGATTTTCTATGCACGTAATTGCTTGTCTATGTAAACAAAGAGAGTTTTATTTGATTGTCTCCAATTCATTTGCCTTTTAGTCAGCTTGGACCTCTAGCTCTGGGTTGAATCAGAGAGCTGAAAGTGGACATCTTTGCCTTGTTCCTGATTTTCTAGAAGGAAAGTCTTTCATCTCCCACCATTGAGTATGATGTTAGTTGTAGGGTTTTTGCAGGTGACTTTTATCAGACGAGGCAGTTCCCTTCTATTCCTACTGTTTTGTTTTTCTGTTTGTCCCCTTTATTTTTTTGTTTTTTGTTCTTCCTTCCCTGCCTCTTTTTTTTCTATTTAAAGATTTTTTTTTTAATTTTTTCTACTGGCTTTTTACTATACTTCTTTCCCGTCTGTTTGTGTGTGTGTGTGTGTGTGTGTGTGTGTTTTCTAGGGATTACATTATTGATTCTTACATTTTCCCAGTACTATTTCATACTAAATATAGAAAACTGGTAATGTATAGACCCATCTATCCCCTCTCCAATATATTATAATGTTAGATGGATTCCTAGATACATCTTATTGACCCCACAAGTCATTGCTTTTACTTTAAAGAGCGACACATATAATAATGAAATGAAGAAGAAAATAACAGACCTTTACATTTACCCACTGATGGTCTTTTATTCCTCTCCGAGGCTCTAAGTTTCCATCTGGTATTCTATCCCTTCAGCCTGTAGGGCTTTCTTTAACAATTATTGTAGTGCAAATCTATGAATTATCTTTAATCAAAGAATGTCAATTTTTACCTCTATTCTTAAAAGACGTTTTCACTGGATATAAAATTCTGAGTCAACACTTTTTTCCAGCCTTTAAAAATATCCTTTTACTTTTGTTTAGTATTTATAGTCCACTCTCTAGGAGCTTAATTTAGCTGTGTGTGTGTGCACGTGCACGCGTGCGTGCATATGTGTGTTAAATTTAGAGTTTCTTTCTTTTTTTTTTTTTACTGCGTAAAGTTGCCCTGGCAGAATCTTACTCAACCACTACCAGAAGTAGATGTATCCCAACTTTATTTTTCAATTAAGCTTTTTTTTAAGTGAAACCTATAGGAAAGTTGCAAGAATATTACAACAAAGTCCCATATCCTTTACCTAGATCCACCATATAATACCTATTATTCTTTCCTTTTTCTAAACCGTTTGAAAGCAAGTTCTAGATATCATGCCACTTTGCCCAGTGTGTGTTTCCTGAGAACTAGAACATTCTCTTACACAGCTAGAATTCTATTAAGTTCAGGAAATTGAATAATACATAATATTCCATTCATATCTAATTTTTATGATCCAATATTGACCTTTATAATTCATAACGTTTTTCTTTTCAAGATAAACTAGGATCTAGGATCACGCATTGTAATCCATTGTTATGTCTAATCTAGAACAATTTCTCAGCCAATTTCTCAGCCGTAGCTGAACTTGTAAGAAATTGATAATTTCTGGGGCGCCTGGGTGGCTTAGTCGGTTAAGCGTCCGACTTTCGCTTAGGTCATGATCTCGCGGTTCGTGGGTTTGAGCCCCAGGTCGGGCTCTGTGCTGACTGCCAGCTCAGAGCCTGGAGCCTGTTTCAGTCTGTGACTCCCTCTCTCTCTGACCCTCCCCTGCTCAGGCTGTCTCTCTCTCTCTCTCCTAGAAATAAATAAAAAGAAAAAGAAAAAAAGAAATTGACAATTTCCAAGAATATAGACCCTTTGCTCTGTAGAGCAGTCAGTTTGGGCTGATGCATCACCGTCAGGAATACTCAGCACATTGCACCAGGAGACAGGTGATGTCAGTTTGTCCCATTTTTCATGATGTTAATTCAGATCACTCAGTTAAGGTGGCATCTGCCAGGGGTCCCCACTGTAAAGTCACCTTTTCTCCCTTTGTGACCAATAAAGAGTTGGTGGGACAATGTTTGACCAAGTAAGCATCTCGTTCCCAGTCCACTCTCGCATCCCATGATAGCATCCATTACTGATTCCTGCCTCAGCCATTTCTTACTGTGATGGTCACCAGATGGTGATTTCCAAATTGTATCATTCCCTCACGAATCAGTTGGCATTCTACCATAACAGGAGCTTGCCCTCCACCCTCCCTTTACTTATTAGTGATTCATGAATTCTTCTGAATTCTTCATATATTGTGATGCTCACACTGAAGTATATGTGACCAGTGGGAGCATCTTTCAGCTCGTTCCTGGGTTCCACTGTTATGGCCCCAACTTTCTTTGGAATTTTTCTTACTTCCTGGAACAACAGGATGCTCCCGGGTCATTCTGCACATTGCCTGTCTCCCCCAAGAATGGACTCAGCCATTTCGTCAAGAACTGCTGCTTCCTTTCAGTGAATTGTGGACTGTACTCTAGGCAGCACTACCTTGAGTCCAGATGAGAGACATTCACCAGAGATGAAAACAAATAAGAAGCTCGTGTTGTCACCTGAAGGAAATGTGTCCGCGACCCTGTCCATCTGCAGCTTATCTCCTGGGATGCAACACCGTAATCACCGCCCTCTCTGCTGGCAGGCTGCATAGACTGTAGAACAGTCTGAAAGTCTTATTGCTCATGTTTGGAGCGGCATGTGGGCACTGTCACCATGTGTTCTTACAAAAAGCTGAGCCAGGGGCGCCTGGGTGGCTTAGTCGGCTAAGTGTCCGACTTTCGCTTAGGTCATGATCTCGCGGTTCGTGGGTTTGGGCCCCGCGTCGGGCTCTGTGCCGGCAGATAGCTCAGAGCCTGGAGCCTGTTTCAGAGTCTGTGTGTCCCTCTCTCTCTGACCCTCCCCTGCCCATGCTGTCTCTCTCTCTCTCTCTCTCTCTCCTAGAAATAAATAAAAATAAAAATAAATAAATAAATAAATAAATAAATCTTAAAAACTTAAAAAAAATAAGGCCATTTAAAAATTGAGTTTGATTTGTTGACCTGCAGCCCTCACCCAAGTCAGGGTATAACACTGTAGTAGTTTCATTTTCATTCATCCTCTACAGTTAAGAATAATTCACTGAAGATTTTGCTTCCTATTTCTGTGGTGTGAATTATGGAATTACTTAGAAGACAGTAAGATACAAAAGAAACACAATTTAATTGACTTGCAATTTATGGAACAGAGCTTGTTATTGCAAAAGAAAATGTGGAAAGGAATCCATCAAGGGGATTTTTTTTTTTGCATGTTTATGTTTTATCGTAAAAGAGAGACTATTGTAAGGAGAAAGGGGAATTGAAACCTAGTCCTTATCTATAGGCTGTTCCTGAAACGCTCCTAAAAAAATAATAATAATAACTCATGAAATATTTATTTCAGGAAGCTAGAATTTTAAGTTTCAGGTCAATAGTGCTGATCACAGTAAATCATACTATGCCTCTTATAAATTGTTTATTTAAACATATTCATTTTAGCTTAGTTATTATTTTTAACTAAATAATACATGTTTAGGAGCACCTGGGTGGCTCAGTGGGTTAAGCATCTGACTTTGGCTCAGGTCATGATCTTGTGGTTCTTGAGTTCAAGCTCCATGTTGGGCTCTGTGCTGACAGCTCTGAGCCGGGGGCTTGCTTCGGACTCTGTGTCTCCCTCTCTTTCTCTGCCTCTCCCCTGCTTGAACTCTCTGTCTCTCTCAAAAGTAAATAAACATAAAATGTTTTTCTTACAAAAATAAATAATACATGTTTATCTTAAACAAAACATTTTGACTCTAAATAGTATTTTAAGTTTAAGAAATTCATAAGTTATCAACATGTTTCATTACTTTCCTTAATCCCTATTTTTTAATTTTGTTAAATTTCTTCTAATTAAACTTCACTCTTACTAAGACTTATGTATTTATTTATTTGACAGACAGAGAGAGAGAGAGAGAGAGAGTTGGGGGGGAGAAGTCAGACAGAGAGGGAGAGAGAGAATTTTTTGTAACAGTTTCTTAAAATGTCTATTTTTGTCAGAATAGCTGATGATTTTCTGTTAAGTCTTTTGATTCATTATTATAACAAGCACAATTTTCCCCCTTGAAAAATCCATTCAAAATATTTCAATCCTTGAGGTAAAGAGCTTTAACTAAAACAAACAAACAAACCATTATTTAAAAAAAAAAAAAAAATCTCTTCTGGGGCGCCTGGGTGGCTCAGTCGGTTGAGCGACAGACTTCGGCTCAGGTCATGATCTCACAGTTTGTGGGTTCAAGCCCCGCATAGGGCTCTGTGTTGACAGCTCAGAGCCTGGAGCCTGTTTGAGATTCTGTATCTCCCTCTCTCTCTGCCCCTCCCCTGCTCACGCTGTCTCTCTCTCTCTCTCTCTCTCTCTCTCTCTCTCTCAGAAATAAATAAAACATTTTAAAAAATTAAAAATAAATAAATAAAAATAATCTCTATTTTACTCTACTCTGGTGAACAAAAATGTACTTTATACAGCAACGTATCCAGTCACTCACTGGCAAACTGCAGGTGAGAACCCACCCATTTACATGTTCTACTCAAACACAGTGCGGTACTTCCATGTTCATATAGACTTTAAAAAGAAACAAAACAAAACAAATAAACAAACAGTTACCTCCGCTCTCTGGCAAAGACAAGGGTTTGGGGATGGCAAAAGCAACAGAAGTCTTAGATCTCAAAGCTGCAGCGGGGAACGAATCGGAGTCTTCCTCATCAAGTCGGCATTGCCGACTGTTGGAACAGCGTCTGTTCCCCGTTTCTTCTCCAGGAGAGACGCACTCGGAGCATCAGTGCCGCATCCAGGGCCGGCTTCTCCTCGTCGCTTCTTAAGTCTGTTCTGGGACAGCATCTGCACGACCCTCCGGGCTGCAGCCCGCAAAGCTGTGTCTCCCAACTTGTTCTGTTGGTTCGGTGCAGCATTTGGCTGAGCGCACAGCCGTTAACACCGACGGCGCGTCCCGCGTCCTGACGCTCTCTGGCCCAGCGCACACCGCCTCTCTTTGCAGCTTCCTGCAATGGGTTCTGCCCGCCCGGCCACACGGTTGCCTGGGATGAGTCCAGTCCTGCTTTGGAGGCACCTTCCCACCCGCTGGTATCGCTCACGTCAGTCATGTAGGTAACATCCCCCCCCCAACCCCCCCCCCCCCCCCCCCCCCCCCCCCCC
>NW_024080770.1:2189572-2450061 GCF_003009895.1 Hyaena hyaena
GGGGGGGAGTGGCATGGAGGAGGGCACTTTGGGGATGAGCACTGAGTGTTATGTAGAAACTAATTTGACAATAAACTATTTGTAAAAAAAAATAATAAATAAAATAAAAAAAAAATAATAAAAAAAAAAGAAAATACTGTAAAGAAGAACAGCCAAGATTTACTAGCTACTTAATAAAAAACTAAGAGGGCACGAAGGTGAAAAAGCAAGGGAACAATGAACCAAAGAAAAGAGAATAAGGCAACAAAAAGAAATAAAAAGCCCTTTATTTTAATTGGTATCTTCAGAGAGATTCAAGAAGTCAATATATCCAAGGGATGCCTGGGTGGCTCAGTCAGTTAAGCGTCTGACTTCAGCTCAGGTCATGATCTCACGATTCGTGGGTTCGAGCCCCGTGTCGGGCTCTGTGCCGACAGCCAGCTCAGAGCCTGGAGCCTGCTTCAGATTCTGTATTTCCCTCTCTCTCTGACCTTCCCCTGCTTGTGCTGTGTGTGTGTGTGTGTGTGTGTGTGTGCGTGTGTGTGTGTGTCAGAAATTAAAAAATAAAAATAAAGAAGTCAATATATCCATAAAACAAAACAAAACAAAAATCTGTTCATAAAATGCAGTAATTGAGGAACAAGAAAGAATTTTTAGAAAATAAAAAATATTTTCAATGAAATAACTTGACTTGCAGTAAAGGCCAAGCTATGGAAAGCCCATTCACTACAGCTGATTTCTCGCACAGAATACAAATAAAAGCTCTGGAGAGAATACGAAAACCAACTACCTGAAGACTCTAAAAAGTAAACCAATAGAAGGACCTTGGGGAGGGAAGTCAAAACTTGAAGAACAATCAATAGGGTGGTGAATTTATTCTTTTTAAAAACCCTTTATTCACCACTTTGACATGAGGGCGGGCAGAGTTACAAAATTATGCTGTAGGCAAACACAGAAAAAACTCCAAGAGAAACCCCCTCTTTCTAGCTGGGGTAAAAGGGGCATCAGTGAGCTGGGAAGTGTATGTGTGTTGGGGTTGGGAGGTAGTTCCCAGTTCCTTTTTCTCCCCTCTGCCCTGAAGCCAGCCCATGTCACAGAGCTATACCTCAGAGGCAGGACACTTAAAAGCCTAAGAGAAAACCTGTCCATCTGTCCTAAGGAACTAAAAAAAGGAGCCAGGGCACTATGAAGAGTATGGGGAGAATCCTCACAATGTATTTTTCTTTTTCCGTTACTACTTCAACCCAGGAGGGGCCCAAAGGGGTAAGACTGTGTAACAGTAGAGAGAGGGGAGGCACTAAGACTCAGAGAAGGAAATCCCAGCTTTCTAGTGAGAAGGCCAGAAAACACTCCTGGTGCCAGAGAACATTAGGAAAGTCCCCAAGAGTACAGGGACAGAGATTTCTTGATTCCTCTAAGGTGCATATGTATAGAAGAAACATAGAGACATACGACAAAGGCTGGAGGAATTGAACAATGATACAACATAATTGACCATGAAGATATAATAATACAGCGATACCAATTTTTCCCCAAATGTATCTTTAACTTCCTGTAATTCTAATCAAAATCCTTCAAATCCTTTTTTTTAACTTGATGAATATATTCTAAAATAACCTGTAAGAATTAAAACCAAAAGTAAGCAAGACAAACATTTCTGAAAGACAAATAAGAGAAAACTTTAAAGTTATGATAACAATAACACTGGGGCACCTGGGTGGCTCAGTTGGTTAAGAGTTGGACTTGGGCTCAGGTCATGATCTCGCGGTCTGTGAGTTCAAGCCCCGCGTTGGGCTCTGTGCTGACAGCTCAGAGAAAGAAGCCTGCTTCAGCTTCCATATCCTTCTCTCTCTGACCATCCCCCACTCTCATTCTGTCTCTCTCTCTCTCTCTAACATAAATAAACGTCAAAAAAATTTTAAGCTATATGAACATTAAAACAGAATAATTATGTAATGACACAGAGTAAGATCAAAGGAATATTAGTATAGACAAATACATGTATATATGGGAATCTTATATATGGCAAAGGCAGACTCTCAACACTGGGTAAGAAAAGAAACTTTTAATAATTGCTATCAGAACTTATTACCTATCTTAAGAGAAGAAAGTTAGATTCCTACATAATACCATTTATTTTAAAAAATCCCAAAAAGATTACATAAAAATACTGAAAGACAAAAGACCAATAATCAATAAAATATGACCCCAAAAAGTCAAATAATTATAACTTCCAATTATTTGTTTTAATTTAAAAAGCCTATGAATATATGTGTTTCTCTGCATTCACCTGAATGCAGCAAATCTTTGGGTATTTCTACACTAAAAAAAGAAAAGAAGAAACTAGAGGAAATGGTAATTAGAGGAAATCTGAATGCTTATTTCAAAACTTCTACACATAAAAGGAAATCACAAAATTAAAAGGCAAATAAAAAGGGTAAAAGTATTTCCAAAAAATACAATGAAGTTAATATCCTTAACATACTAAAAATGTATACATAATGATCTAAAAACTGGTAATACTGGTAGATAAGAAGAAAGAGAATCCTTAAATACAAAGAAATAAGTTAAATATCATTGTGCACATATCGATTTAGCAAATGCTGGGTATGGGGGATACTGGATGTGATAATGTGGCAAAACAGGCATGCTCATTTGTGATCAGTGAGGAAGAGGCTACAGGATCTTATTCGGCAGCAATATGACACGTAGCAAGGCCCTAAAAAAATGCTGATGCTCTCTCAGATTATTACAGTTTTGGAGAGTCTTCAATTTTAGACTCACATTTGACAGCTAAGTGATACTAGGCAAGTCACATATGATTTTGAGCAGCAGTTTCTTCACTGTAAAATATGAACAGGAGCCACTAATTCCCAAAGTTGCTATTGTGAGATTTTAAAAAGTAACAAAGCATGTAAAATGTCTTAAAAACTACAGAGCAGAGGGGTGACCCAAGATCTGTGAACTCTGGGGAAATTCAGAAGATCCTTAAAACACGCTGCTCAAACACGTGAAAAGGGATGGCATGCAGCTTTAAGCAAACCCTCCAAGGGGTCCCTGATCTAAAGGAAAGTCGAAAACTTGCTACAGGCTTTAACAGCAAAATCAAAGTGAAGAGAATCTTCCCAGTGTCCAGCTTGTGCCTGGTACACTTTCGGCTCAAATCAAAAATTCACTATAAAAATCCAGGTAGTACTTAAAGTGATATTAAACTTACCCCATTTATTTCTAAACTCCTCAGAGTAGTAGTGATTTCTTAGCATATTAATTCTGACATAGTTATAAAAAGAATCTGAAATCAGGAAAATAATAGGACACTCAGTTGTATCTATGTGGATCAATCACATCAAAGTAATGTGATCTGCTTTAGAAAATGGTACAGTATGGGGCACCTGGGTGGCTCAGTTGGTTAAGCACCCAACTCGATTTCAGCTCAGGTCACAGTCTCACAGTTTGTGAGCTGGAGCCACGTGTTGGGCTCTGTGCTGACAGTGCAGACCCCTGCTTGGGATCTCTCTCTCTACCCATCCCCACCCCTCTTGAAACTTTAAAAAAAAAAAAAAAAAGAAGAAGAAGAAGGAAAGAAAATGGAGCAGTAAATAAATTTAATATATTTAAAGTATTTTTATTTCATTAAGAAATGCATAATTAACACATAAACCACACAGGGACATTTCTCTTGAAGTAAACAAAAACTAGAGATGTTTTATGTGTATATTTTTAATAAAATGAGAAACATAAAATTATCATTTCCTCCAAAATAATTAAGACTAAAAGATTAATTTTAAAACATCCATTTCTAGATGATGAACCACTTTCAGTAAAAAAAAAATTTTTAAGCCCTAAATGTAAGCCATAGTGATAAAATTCTATCCATTCATGCACATGGCAAATAGACTAAACGGGAATTTTAACCATAATGAAAACTTAAGAGTTAAAAGTACTTGAAGACTTCCACTTCTGGGAAGGTGGAAAAGATACATTTTTCCCTATTCCCCTCACAAAAATAAAACTAAAAGTCTTGTACATCATATATAACAAATATAAGAAGATTTTAAATTTAGAGAGTAGGCAGACAAGGGACTTCAGGGTCCAAGGAAAACAAAATGGTAGTGAGTTCTATGGGTTTTTTTAGTGCCTTAAATATCTCAGACTTGGAGCTGAAAAAGCTGGCAACCTGGAAATACCAATAGACCCAGACCTCTCAAAAAACCAAGCAAACAAACAAATAAAACAAAATCCTGTTCTCCCTAGCCAAAAGATCAGAAAAAGGCCAGTCTAGACAAAAGCTGTTATATCCAGACAAATATTAAATAAACAGACAAAAAACGGTGGACTCTTCCCCACCAGCAAAGTGGGGAGCCTAGACTTCCTCCCTTGCCAAGCTATAACAGGGCACCCCACACTACCCACCACAGTCGTGTCACAGAAAGCCGGCTGGGAGGCCAGGTGATAATGAGACCTCCTTCCCCATAGGGTTAACCAAGACCACATGGAGAACGTGGACATTTCACCTGGAAGTAACAAAGCACCTCTCTCCCTCTATGACAGGCTGATATGAAAAGAGGCCTAGTGGAGTCAGGCCTTTCAACACCCCCCAAGAGAAAATGGCCCTCCCCTGTGGAGGCCATGAGGGAAGTAGTACTGAGGCACTCCTAACCCTCCCGGTCAGGAAACGGTCAGTGGAGGCCAGAACTCCCACCCGTGACCAACAGTAAGAGTTGAGAGTTAACAGAGGCAGAGTGAGCTACCTGAACTTCTTTCCACACCGGGCACTATTGTGGCAAAGTACTCCTCCCCTTCTCATGCTAAAGCTGTGCCAGAGGAAGCCAGCTAAACCAGAATGTTTAGATAAAATCCAGAGTCTCAGAACATAATACCCAAAATGTCCAGGAATCAGTGAAAATCATTCATCGCACCAAGAGCCAGGAATATCTCAGACTGAATGAAAAAAGACAACCCAGAAATGCCAATACCATGATGACAGAGATGGTAAGATCATCTGAAAAGGGTTTTTAGCAGCCAACATAAAAATGTCTCAGGGAAAAAGTACATACACGCCTAAAACAAACAAACAATAAAAAAAAAATAGAAAGTCTTAGCAAAGAAAGAAAATCTACAGAAGAAACTAATGAAAATTTCAGAACCGAAAAATACAGTAATTGAAATAAAAGACTTAAAGGATGAATATAACAGAATGGAAAGGACAGAAGGAAGAATCACTGAACTGGAAGAGAGAATAATTCAGACAGACCCAATCTGAACAGAATGGAAAGGACAGAGGGAAGAATCACTGAACTGGAAGACAGAACAATTCAGACAGACCCAATTTGAATACAGAGAGAAAATACTGAAAATAAAGTAACAGAACCTTAGAGACCTGTGGAATATAATAAAAGATTTATCTTTCATGTCATCAGATTCCCAAAAAGAAGAAAGAGGGCAGGGCTGAAAAGTATTCTTAAAAATTAAAAGCTGAAAACTAAGCTTGGCCAAACAAATAAACTTAAGAATTCACGAAGCTAAGTGAATTCTAAACAGGGTAAACTCAAAGCAATCCACAAATAAGATACATCGACACATCACAGTTAAACTTCTGAAAACTAAAGACAAAACTTAATGAAACCAGTGAGAGAAAAAAATGATGCTTTATCTAAAAATGATGTTTTACTGGGGAAAAATAATTCAAATGACAGATCTCTCATCTGAAACATAGGGGACAAAGGAAGTGGCACAACATTTTTCACTTAAGTCCACATCTGATCATCTGTTTCTATAACTGTTTTTCTCTTGTTCATGACTCTTGGCATGCCTGGAATCCAGGGACTGCAGAACAGTTACTGTGTAATAAAAATTGTAGAGAGTGGGATGCATCTCTTCTCAATAGAAGATTTTCTTTAGTTTCTGGTTGGCAATGGGAGCTAATCCAATGAGCTAATTTCAAGATAGTTTTCAATGACATTAAGACCTGATCTACTTAACTGGTTCACCCTTCTTGCTAGGATATAGTGATTCACAGATCTCACCTGAAAGCCTAGGTGAGAGGCTCTGGTATTTACCCAGACTCCTCTATCTCTATAGTACCATGAGAATGCTGAAAATTCTGCTTAGCTTCTTAGCCTCTCAGCAGCTACTTTCTGCTCCATTTTTTTATTGGCTTGTGCTTACTAATCTGCAACAATTTCTAGGCCCAACATGGTACATACTTTTGGGCTCACTTCTCTTTGGGGTCTTGGTCACTCAAGCTGTAGATGCCTTGGTAACCCTGAACTCCAAGTCTCTCCAGCCCTGTAAGACTGTCAAAAGCTCTCCTCAATTTCTGTTTCTTCGAAACCACTATATGTTCAGCTTTCCTGTCTCTCGGTGGTGTCAACTATGAAATAGTGAAAACTCACCTAGAAAAAGTTTATGTCCCTTTTCCCATTGATAAAATTCAAAAATCCCAATATAAAAATTCCTGGCAAGTTAGGAACAAAAGAAAAACTTTCTGACTTTGTTAAAGTTAGGGGAAAAAAGGGGCACCTGGGTGGCTCAGTCGGGTAAGTGTCTGACTCTTGATTTGGGCTCAGGTCATGATTTCACGGTTCGTGAGATTGAGCCCCACGTCAGGCTCTGCACTGACAGCATGGAGCCTGCTTAGGATTTTCTCTCTCTATTAGGATTTCTCTCTCTGCTTAGGGTTCTCTCTCTCTGTCCCTCCCCATTCTTGCACTCTCTCTCGTGCGCTCTCTCTCTCTCAAAGAAAAAAAAAATTTTAAGTTAGGGGGAAAAAACCCAACTCCCCTACTTTGTTAAAACCTAAAAGAAACCAATGGTAAACATTATATATACTTAGGAATAAAATAATAGATGTAATTCTCATGTATGTTAAGAACAAGATAATAATGAGAGAAATCACATGTACTACTCAACACAATACTAGAAGAATTATCTAATTCAATAAATCAAGAAAAAGAAAACAAAGCATATTCATTCTGAAAAGGAAAAGATTCCCAAAATATTATCTGCACATAATATGAAAACCTACCCTTATAAATTTCCAAGAGAATAGGGTGAATCTCTACTAGAATTCATGAGTGCTCAGTGTGATGTCAAGAAGTAATAGACAGATTCCTGTCCTTGTAGAAATTACATTCTAGGTTTGCAAAGAGATTAAGGAAAACAGGTAATAACAACAAACAAAATATATAAATGATCAACTCTGTTACAAGGTTATCAATGTTATGAAAGTGAAATATCAAACAGGGTAAGAAGAGCCAGAACTGGGAACAGGTAGACTACAATTAAGAAAAAACAAAAATAAAAACAGAATCACTCCATACCAAAAGAAACAAAAATAAAAACCACCTAGAAATAAAAACACTGTGAAATATGTGGAAGGTCTTTAAGTAGAAAGCTAACTTTGCAAAAGAGCAAAATTTTCAAGTATAAATGGAGAAACAGTCAATATACATAAGAAAAATATTAATTCTCTCCCAAGTTGATATCTAAATCCAAATAATATCCTAGCAAAATTTTTCATATCTCTTATGAAGTAGGTTAGAAATAGAGAAAATATAAGTATATACACAAAGTAATACATAATACAAATCGCAGAAACAGTGCCTATATATATGGGATGTTAGAATATGCAAATGTGGTATTAGCAGGAAGACAGCCTATTCAAACAATGCTGCTAGGACAAATGGCAAACTATTTAAATAAAAGTAAAGATATATCCCACACCATCAAAAAATTTTTTTAAAAAGTCAGAAAAGTCAGAAATAAAATAGCTAAATGTGAAACTTAAGTCTCAAGTTATTAGAAAAGAAGATGGGGCAGGGGAGAACTGGGGGGTTGTTTAATGAATATAAAGTTTCAGTTTTGTGTACACTTGAAATCAATATTATACTGAATGTTAACTAACTGAAATTTAAATAAAACTTACAAAAAAGTTTCAGTTTTACAAAAAGAAAGAGTTCTGGAGATCAGTTGCACAACAATGAGGATATAGTTAATACTACTGAACTGTACACTTAAAAACAGTTAAGATATAAATTTTATATTATATGTTTTTTACAATTAAAAAAATTGTTAAGTGAATATTTTTATGCCTATAATAGAAACATTTCTCAAACTAAAAAGTAGACATAATCATAAAGGAAAAAGATAGATAAACCTGATCATTTTTGTACAATCTTTGTAATACCAAAGGACAATATAAACAAGTGAAACAGTAGCAATAACCTAAGAGAAAGTATTTGGCATTATATAACAGAAAAACAGTAATCAAAAGATCTAAAGAAATCAAATCAAAAAGAAAAACATTCAACATCCAAAAGGAAGAGACAAAGCATATTTATGAATGTGTAATTCCCATTAGAGAAAATATTAATGATCCTAAAAAATAAAAAGTAAAGAAAATAAGCAATCTCACTAGTAATTAGGGAAATAAATATTAAAAGCTGAGAAGATATTTTCCACTAGTCAATTCAAAAACTTTTGAAAGCTTGATGATAATAGTTCACAAGTATGTGAAATGATACTTCAAATACTAATTATGAGGATATCTATTGAAACAACAGTTTTGGAAGACAATCTGGCAATATCTTACAAATTAAAAATGCATATATTATTATTCGGTACCTCCTTATATTAGATGACAACACTGTCTATAAAATAGTCTTGACAAAAAAAAAAATCAAACCTGAATCTCATCAAACATCCATAACCAACTAAAAATCTATAGGAAATACAGAGGACAAAAAAACAAGTTAAACATTGCCATGACATGCAACAGCAAGAGCCACAGTTTGAAAAATTTTCAAAACAAACAGCCCAATCTCTTCAATCAATATACTGTAAGAATTTTAAAAACAGAGAAAAAAATGGAGACAGCAAAAGAAAAAGCAGTCAGGGAAAAGGAGAGGTTAATGGAGACAGAAAGAGGGAGAGGAGAGGGAGAAAAAGGAGAAATATGTTTTAAAAGAGACTTCTAAAAAAATGGCATATCAACCAATCATGTGATCCTTATTTGGATCCTAATTCAACCAAATAAAACAATAAAAATATAGAACAAAATGTTATTGACATTAAAACAATTGAAATTTTGAACACTGAATATTTAATGATGTCAAAGAATTTTCATTTAAAGTTTGATAATGGGGGTGTGATCATGTTTTTCTAAAAAAAAGAAACCACTTATCTTTTGTTGAAATATACAAAATATTTACAGATCAAATGACATGATACCTAGATTTATTTCAAAATATGAGAGGGGACAGAGCGCCTGGGTGGCTTAGCGCCAGTCGGCTAAGTGTCCAACTTCAGCTCAGGTCTTGATCTCACGGTCTGTGGTTTCAGGCCCCATGTCGGGCTCTGTGCTAACAGCTCAGAGCCTGGAGCCTGCTTCAGAATCTTTGTCTCTCTCTCTCTCTCTGCTCCTCCCCTCCTTGAGCTCTGTCTCTCTCTCTCTCTCAAAAATAAAATAAAAATGAAATATATATGAGAGGGATGAAAGTGAAAATACAGATAAACAAGATAGGTCAAGGATCGATCATTGTTGAAAGTGATTTCATTAATCTGTTTGTCCACTTTGGCATATGTTTGAAATTCTCCAAATAACACATTTTAAAAATGCAAACACCATATGACTCAGCAATTCCACTCTCTTTATCTTGAAGGAACTCTCATGTAGGTGCAGGGGAATGCACATGGAAGGGTAATTCTGTCTTCATTGTTAGTAGTGCTTAAAATTATAAACAATCTGCAGTAAAAACCTTGATGGTCCAAATAAAAGTAGCCATAAGACAAACAACAATGTAGAAAGTGAAAAACTGACAACAAAACACAGATCTAAATATGTTGTAGAATGTAAAAATCATACTGCTAAACTATATAAATATATCATTTACGAAAAACATTCCACCCAATACTATATATTCCTTATAGGTATGTGTGTGTACACGTGTGTATTTAAATCGGTGTATATGTATATATATTTGTGTATATACATAAGTATAAATAGATTAAAAATATTTGAAAAGATAGACACCAAATGTTGAACAATGGCTACTTATGAAGAGAATAGGCGAGAACCAAGGCTGTGGGAATGCTCCAGATGGGCTTTTTATCTGTCTTGCTAGTGTTTCAAAACTGAGAATTACTTCCGTTGGTAAAATTTATTTTTAAAACAGAACATTAATTCACCTTTTTGCTATCTCTTTGCAAATCAGTCAAACGAGTTTGACTTCTGTCCCGAAACAGGACCAAGAAATATCTCCTGGAAAATTAACTATACAACATATATTTTTTTCTCTATTAAAAATAAAGAATGTACAGACAAGAATGCATCAATCTGGGAAAAAATATTAGGTTTACCAGGTAAAACTGCCAATATTCTAACATTTTTACCTTAAAAAATGGCAATTTCATAAGGTTTGATATAAGAGATTTTTCTTTTTTTTTAAGTTTATTTATTTTGAGAGAGTGGGGGAGAGGCAGAGAGGGAGAGAGAGAATCCCAAGCAGGCTCCACACTGTCCATGCAGAGCCTGATACTGAACTCAAACACATGAACCATGAGATCATGACCTGAGCCAGTCAAGAGTCAGACTCAACCAACTGAGTCACCCAGGTGGTCCAACGTAAGAGATTTTCTAATTGCAACGCTAGTATTACACAAAATTCTTTACATTTATATATAATATATTCCTGAAAATTTGTATGATAAAATGTGTGAAAAGATAAAATAAGTTGCTATTAGAAGGTTAAAAAATACATATGTCTTAATCTCACCAGACCAGTTATCAACAATATAATTACAACATTTCTACATTTTCTTCAAATTATGCCCTCTTACTTCACACACACTGTTGGATTAATCTAATTTGATAAGGATCTAACTGAAGCCAAAGATTTATAATTTTTATTGTGATCTTAACTAATATTCAACTTATAAGCATACTTACAATTATCACTATTAACTGATTTTTCACTCTTTTTTACAAAATAAGAACTATAAAAATAATCCAAAGACTGTATGACTTTAGCCTCTACTATAAAGCTGTAATCATCAAGACAATATGGTATTGGCACAAAATCAGACACAGAAACCAATGGAATAGAATAAAATAGAATTGGACCCACAAATGTATAGCCAATTAATCTTTGACAAAGCAGGAAAGAGCATCCAATGGAAAAAAGACAGCCTCTTTAACAGATGGTGCTGGGAGAACTGGACAGCAACATGCAGAAGAATGAAACTAGACCACTTTCGTGTACACCATACACAAAAATAAACTCAAAATGGATGAAGGACCTGAATGTGAGACAGGAAACCATCAAAATCCTAGAGGAGAAAGCAGAAAACAACCTCCTTGGCCTCAACTGCAGCAATTTCTTACTTCGAAAGGCAAGGGAATCAAGAGCAAAAATGAACTAATGGGACCTCATCAAGATAAAAAGGAAACAATCAACAAAACTAATAGGCAACTGATGGAATGGGAAAAGACAGTTGCAAATGACATCGGATAAAGGGCTAGTATCTAAAATCTATAAGGAACTCACCAAACTTCGCACCCGAAAAACAAATAATCCAGTGAAGAAATGGGCAGAAGACATGAATAGACACTTCTCCAAAGAGGACATCCAGATGGCCAAAAGACAGACACATGAAACGATGCTCAGCATCACTTATCATCAGGAAAATATAAATCAAAACCACACCGAGATACCACCTCACGCCAGTCACAGTGGCTAAAAGGAACAAATCAGGAGACTACAGATGCTGGCAAGGATGTGGAGAAATGGGCACCCTCCTACACTGCTGGTGGGAATGTAAAATGGTGCAGGCCCTCTGGAAAACAGTGTGGACGTTCCTCAAAAAATTAACAGTAGAATTCCCCTATGACCCAGCAATAGCACTGCTAGGAATTTACCCGAGGGATACATAAGTGCTGAGATATATGGGCACATGTATCCTAATGTTTACAGCAGCACTTTCAACAATAGCCAAATCATGGAAAGAGCCTAAATGTCCATCAACTGACGAATAGATCAAGAAGATGTGGCTTATCTATACAATGGAATACTACATGGCAATGAGAAAGAATGAAATCTGGCCATGTGTAGCAACGTGGATGGAACTCAAGGGTGTTATGTTAAGTGAAATAAGTCAGGCAGAGAAGGACAGATACCATATGTTTTCACTCATATGTGGAGCAGGAGAAGCTTAACAGAGGACCATGGCAGAGAGGAAGGGGAAAAAATAGTTAAGGAGAGGGAGGGAGGCAAACCATAAGAGACTCTTAAATACTGAGAACAAACTGAGGGTTGATGGGGGTGGGGGAGAGGGGAAAATGGGTGATGGGCATGGAGGAGGGCCCTTGTTGGGATAAGCACTGGGTGTTATATGGAAACCAACTTGACAATAACCTATAAAAGAAAAAAAAGACTGTATAAATACTTTTTCTAAAGATAGCAATACTTTTGAAAACAAAATATTGGACAGATACAGCTAGGCAATTATCATGTTAGCTAGCGACTATGTCTTGTTTATTCCTAAGAAAAGCAGGGTAAAATGTGCAAAAATACAGGTCATATAAAAAAGTCAAAAGTATAGAAACAAAGGACTGCTTGTAAGTATAATGACTCTCATCATAACAATAATCCTAACACCATAAACAGACTTCAGAAACTGGGACTTTAGAAATATTTGTGGGAAAGACGCAAGAAATGCCTTATTTTTTACTCTTCCTCTTAGATCTTCAGTCTATCAATTCACTCTCCACATTGAATATTAAAAGTATTTCATAAATTATGTTTTAAAAAGGATCTGATCAGGTTATTCCCCTGCTTAAAATCCATTAAGTCCTACAGGGAACAAATGATGAGGCTCTATTTCTTCAGCACTCTTTATCATTTTTGCTACTGCTCTGCGTTCTAGTTCCACAGACTTTTTTTTTTAACTTTAGCTTCACTTTTTAAAAATTATGTTTTGTAAACTGTCACACAGTGAATTTATTTTGTGTGTACAGGTCTCTGAATTTTAGTATACATAGAGAATCACACAACCACCAACCCAAGCAGAAGACAGAGAGCCCCATCTCCATGCCCCCCACCCCGACACCTTCCTACAACACCTAAGCCCTAACTGGTCTAATCAGAATGACTTTGTCATTTTGTCGTATGAAAGAATGCCATATAAATGGAATCATAAAGTATGTAATCTTTTGAGACTGGCTTGTTTCCACCTAGCACAATATCTGTGAGATTCATCCAAGTTGTTACATGTATCATTAATTTATTTCTTTTTATTGGCGAGTGGATATACCATATTTTTTATCTTTTCACCCAAAAGGAAATAATTCAGTCTGTTTCCAGTTTTTACTGATTATGAATAAAACTGCTATAAGCATTTATGTACAGATTTGTATGTCAAATTAAAATTTTCTCCTCTAAGATAAATACCCAGAGGGTGACTTGTTGGGTCATATGGTAATATATGTTTCAAACTGGTTTCCAGAGCATTAAAAAACCAAAAAAACAAAAACAAAAACAGTAACATCAACCTCACCAGTGATAGTCATGTTGATACTGTAGTCAGAGATACAATGTAAAGAAATGGGCAATTCACCTCTTATGCTGTTCTTCCCAAAACACCAGAGTCTAAGTCTAATCGTGAGAAAAACATCAGACACTGACATCTTTTAGTATCTTCAATATGTTATGAGCTCCTTCCTTACTTAAAGCCCTTGAGATATGCTGGTTCTGTCTGCCGGCACATGCTTCTTTCCCTACCTAGGTACTTCTAACTTACCTTTCAGAATTCAGCTTAAATGTCACATTCTCAGGGAAAACCTTTCCATCATGATAATCAAAGGGGTTTCATGAGAAAAGGAAAAAAATCAAGATATATCAGTTCAAAAAGGCTTCCATTATCAGCTTAGCAAGAATCAGGGACTACTGATGGCCTTAAAAAGCTATTAGGATTTCCTAAGCTTTGCCATACCACTGTGCATATTTGTCATGACCATCATCCCTTCTCTGCCTCTTCCTCCTACCTTTCTCATATGCTTTGCTGTAAAACCCTAAAAGCAAAAAAGGGAAAGTGTATTTGTCATTCTGGTAGAAAAGAAAGGCAGAGGTACCAACAATACATCATTCCAGTTCTGCCCTGGACAGGTTTTGGAGAGAGAAGATTCTCTATGGAACAGAAGTGAATGAACTTTCTAGGGCCTAGAACAAGAAGGAAGCTCACTTAGTTTAACAACAAAAAGGTCTACACCCCCCCCCCCCCAAACAAAACACACTAAGGCTGTATTGAGAAACAGGCTGATTTTTGTATTAAGCAATCACAATTTAAAGAACTCGTGGGCGGGGGAGGAGTAAGACTTCTTTTAAAGGGCCTCTTCCTTTAAAGTGTTATGAAGCTTACAGAAATGATTTCTAAACAGAGGGGGTGGGGGTGGGGGAAGGAGGAGGAGAATCAGCAGCAGCAGCAGCAACAGCAAAGTTAACTAATTTCTTCTGAGCATTTGTTTTAAGTCAGGGACTGGGTTGGATACTTTACACACATGTTCTCATGTAGTCTTTCCACAAGGTCTACAAAGTAGACACTGTTATTTCTACTTTAGAGAGAAAGAAACTGAGCTTATACAGCTAAGATTGGTTCTATTTCCTCTTTATTCTTATTCTCCCCCACTTGTTTTTATAATAATTATACTCATTCTGAAAAAAAAATAAAGCCATATATGAAAATGTCAACTTAAATGAGAAAAGACAATTAACAGACAGGAACTCTGACATGACAAAGATGTCTGAATTATCTAACAGTAATTTTAAAGCAGCTGTTAGTAAAATGAACCAGTAAGCAATTATTAACTGTACTGAAACAAATGGGAAAACAGCAAATTTCAGCAAAGAAATAGAAGATATAAAGAAGAACCAAATGGGAATTTTAGAACTGAAGAATACAACAGCCAAAACTGAGAGCAGAAAAACAGAAGAAAGAATCAGTAGACTTAAAGATTGATTGACAGAAAGTATCTGGTCTAAACAATAGAAAGATAATAGGTTGAGGGGCGCCTGGGTGGCTTAGTCGGTTAAGCGTCCGACTTTCGCTTAGGTCATGATCTCGCGGTTCATGGGTTCGAGCCCCGCGTCGGGCTCTGTGCTGACTGCCAGCTCAGAGCCTGGAGCCTGTTTCAGAGTCTGTGACTCCCTCTCTCTCTGACCCTCCCCTGCTCACGCTGTCTCTCTCTTTCCTAGAAATAAATAAAACATTAAAAAAAATTTAAAAAAAAGATAATAGGTTGAAAAAAATAATGAAGCATCAGAGACCTGTGGAACAACTACAAAAGATCTAATGTTCATGTCATCAAAGTCCCAGAAGGAAAGGAGAAAGAGTGTGCACTGCAAAATTATTTGAAGAAATAATGGCTGACAATTTTTCAAATGTGGTGAAAATCATGAACTAACAAATCCAAGAAGCTTACTGGTCAACTATAAACAGGTTAAACCTAAAGACATCCAGACATAGACACATAAAACGCTTCTGAAGACTAACCACAAAGAAAACAATCTTGCAATTGGCCAGGAGAAACAGTGTATTTGCATAGGGAGGAACAAGAGTTAGAATGACAACAGATTTCTCATCAGCAAACATGGCGGCCAGGACTCCTTTACATTAAGAAAAAAGATTATCAGCCAATATTGTGTGTACTTTTTAACTCACATTTTAATTTTAGATAGCATTTACTGAATTTCTGTTACAAATTTGAGTAAAGTGTACTCATAACTCCCACATCAATTTATTTGATTTTGTTCAAGTTTCAACATTTATATTCTACCCTACAATTGCATAATCAATTACATATGCAATTTCCACAGGTATCCAGTCTTCATCACTCATCTTAAGTGGGTTCAGTGTCTATAATAATTAAAGAACACAAACCAAAGACTGGAACTGGAAATCAGAGATTTCTCATTCATTCTGGCTTTACTTGGGCCCCCTCTACCTAACATGACAACTCTTCCCTACCACTCCCCTCTTCAACTTTTGTCAATACCACTTAATCACCTGAAATTAACTATGAGCTCTCTTTGTTTTCATCCTTATTATCTGTATCCTTCCTCCACTAAAATGTAAGTGCCACAAAAGCATGGACTTTTATTCTGCTCAAAGCTACATATGCTTGTTCTTGTGTTGGACATTTAGTTTGGCAATGGAGAGCTGAAAATCTTTTCTTTAGAAAGCCAGTATCTAAATACTAGGTATAAATTTGGGGAAAAATGTGGTTTCACAAGCAATTTTTAAGTCAACATTACCTAGATAAAATTTATATGCAATAAAACATGCCTAATTTAAATGGGAATTAATTTTAACAAAAGAAAACACCTATATCACTACCACAATCAAGATTTAGAACATTTCCAGTATCCTGTAACTCTCTGCAGTCCAGACAATTTTTACTTTAAGAGATTAAGGTATCTGAACTGAACACTATGAGAAATGGTTTGACATAATAACAAAGCTTTTTTCTACAGCCACCAATTAAAGGATTAAAAGGCTTATTTATCTTTAGTGAGAAGAAGAAAAGAAAATTCTTATATATCCCTTAGTGCTGTACTCCCTAATCTAAGAACATAACCTTTCCCTCTTCTCCAGGGTATGTGGGTCTATCGATCATTCGATTCCCAGCTCATGTCACCTTCTCTGCAAAGCTCTAACTCTCCTCTCCTCCTGTTCCTTTTCCAAATTAATCTCTATCTTCCCATGGCACATCATTATTACCGTTATCTCAATATTTGTTACAGTTTATAAACAACTGTTAGTCCATTAAAGAATGAACTATATATTATATATATGTACAAACCCAATATCTGGCATGCAGAATAGAGCGTACATACTTAAATACTATTAAGATTTGGGTAAAATATCACCTGCTCAGCAAAGCCCTTTCCCAACTCAACCTCTCACCCTGGGTATTAGGCACTTAGGTATATTCTTCTAACCCCCTACTCAAACAACTCAACTGAATTGTCAATTCAATTAAAAATTCATCATTTGGTCATATAAAGCTTTCATTTAAATTTTTAATTCTGATTGTTAAACATTAATGCTCAAAAATACTGGCCAATTGCTTGATAAAATGCTTGCTATTTTTTTTTAAAGAATCTGCACATGTTTATCTAAAGATAATTTAATTTATGATGTTTCTCTATTTCGTAAACAATGCAGATTTAGTTTTGCACAACTATTGGCAACACATTGGGTTTTCTTTAAAAATCTCTTCTTAGTTTATTCCAAATAAATTTCATGACCCTACTTCAGCACAATGAACTGCTGCATAAATGTCAACTTTCACTACCCAAGTGTCACTAACATGTTAAAAACTAGGTAGGGGTGGAAACACTTCTTTTTCATAAAGTCCTAGAAAGCAAACCAGGCTTTCAATTTACAATTTTTAGAAGTTTGATCCTTCACTAGAAGATCATAATTTTAAAGAAATTCTAGCAATACCTTTGACAGAACAAACAATGACAGCTGACATAGTTTTCTTCTATCTTCTGTGGAGAGATTCTTAAAAATGAAAGTAAAGCTGAAAGAATTCCGTATCTACATGGCATGGTTCAATAGAGGCTTCCTAAAACAATTTTATTTTGACCCTGAGCATTTTTATGTATCATTTTAAACATAAAAATTCAGTGAAATTTTTCCTGTATAGTTAAATGTTTGTTTATTCTTCTTACAGCACTGTCGTTTTAAATAACCAAATTTAACTTTTAAAATTAATAAAAATAACATTAACACAAAGGGACAATCATCCCTATCCATAGGTCAAGATGAAAAACAAAATAGTTTTACAATTACTGTAAGTGGACTTCTCACGTGAAGTTCTACTCCATTTCCAACAGAGTTTAAACTGATCTCCCTGCCTGAATCTGTTCTGTATACGAATACGAGATTAAACTTCCTGAATTAAGTAACTCTTCCAAAGTAACTTCTTTTTTATTATTATTATTTATTTATTTTGAGATTGAGAGAAAGAGACCACATGTGCACACGTGAGCAGGGGAAGGGCAGAGAGAGACAGACAGAGAGAGAATCCCAAGCAGGCTCTGCACTGTCAGCCCTAATGAGGGCTCAATCTCACAAACCATGAGATAATGACCTGAGCTGAAATCAAGAGTCAAACACTTAATTAACTGAGCTACCGAGGCGCCCCTATGTCAATTACTGTTGAAAAATCATCAACGACTTCCCATATTACAGAATAAAGTCTCATCTAGTTAGTTTCATTTCCATACAAGTCCACAAAGAACACTGCCTTAACCCGTGCCCCAGCCCCTACCTTATCCTCTGGTCGATTGCTACTATCATGCCTTTCCTCAGAGTGACCCTCTTTCTGGAATGCCTTTCCCAACTCTGGGCTCCCAACAGAAATCCGTATCTTACTGAACTTTCACACTCCAGTTCAAACTTCTCCAAAAAATTCTTTATCAGCCCACTTGTTCCCCTCTCCCTTCCTCATAGGTACTTACGAACAGGTTCTGTTATGTATACATGAAAAGCTATCCTAGGCAATGGTGTTATAGTAAAGAACAAAAGTGATACAATTCCTACTGTCACCATATTTACACTTACACATAGTGGACGTGAAATATTGGATATTAAGTGATCACAATACATCAAATTTCCCACTGTTGGCCAACTAGGTTGTCCTCAATTTTACTATTATAAGTAATATTACCGTGAATATGGCTCTTAATATAGCTCTGAATTATTTACTCAGGGTTAATTCCCAAGAGTAGAATCACTAAATCAATGATCACAGATATGTTTATGATTTTTATGACATATACTACCATTCTAGCCTCTAAATGAACTGTACCAACTCTAAAAGCAATGGTACTGGAATACCATAATTTAAGTGATAATATTTTACTTACTCAATGAGTATGAAAAAGTTATTCACTGTTATTTTAATTCCCAGGAAGCTGGACTCTTTTTCTTATGTTTGTTTACCTTACGTCCCCTTATGATCTAATGGGCATGACTTTATCAATGAACTTACTGGATCTTAGTAGTGCCAATATTTTTAAATATTTATAGTAATTTTAGATAATATTTAAGGTCATATTTATAAACATTTTCCATTTTGTTATTATTTTTATTCTGTGCTTTGTATTAGTTTTTTCATATAGATGTGCTTAATTTTTTATGGTAAAATTTTTAGTCTTCTTACTATTCTTTGCACAGTTTTACTAGCTTTGCAATTTTAAAATGTTACCATACATTTGCATACAGACAGCTTCAACACTAATTTTTGTGGCTGCTATTTGATCATCTCAAAACTTATTGAATAATTCAACCACCTGATAGACTTTATGCTTGCTCATGGTACATTAATTTCCTAAATCATATTTTTTCAATACTAAAGATATTTATTTTTTTTAAATGATATTTTTAGATTTCTGAAACTAGAAGTATCAGAATTAATGTCCAAACACCTACCCCTAGTCAAGGAAAAGGGTAAGTTGTGATGTTTGTCACTGCTTACCCATGTGTAAATCTATGGGAAATACCTTTCCTAAGAAGCTATTTAACCAGCTATGACCACAGCTAGTTACCTGCACAGATCAAGTCATCTGCAGTAAACCTTAAGGTAAATCTAAAAGCCTAACTGTTGCTTGAAAGTATTTTCAGAAAGACTGAACTATGATGAAGCTTTGAAAATAAAAAGCTATTATAGTGGAAAAGTTGTCTGTTGCAGGACAAGCAAGGTCAATTAAAGCCAGGATAAACTGCCCAATCTCTCAAAATAGATGACAGAGTTATCTGAGTTGGAAGAGAGACACTGGGGTGACCAATTTACATTTTATAAGGTACTAACACACAACTGCTGGGTATGGGAATTTGTCAAAAGTTTCCAGGTGCCTCAAAAAGGAAGTTATTTTTTTAAAAAAAGGAAGTTATTTAATTCACAGTTTATCTGTAGAAAAACTGAAACTATGAGTTTAGCCAAAAAAGAAAAGCAGTTAAATCCAAACATTTCCCATATGACTCAAAACTATCATCATAAGGTGTAAAGAAAAAAAGCAAGCACAGGTGAGAATGTGAAAAAGAATCAGATTCGATTTTATAATTCCAAAGAAGATGGTATAGAAACTATATGGATAAATGTATGCATCTGTCAGTTAATTTCTAAGAATTTTTAAAATAAATTTAATGTTTCTTTTTTCTTAAAGATATATTAAATCAATAGTACATATCACAATTAATAATCTCAGAATGGAGAGCTTCAGCTCAGGTCGTGATCTCACGGTTCGTGGGTTCAGGCCCTGCATTCGGCTCTGTGCTGACAGCTCAGAGCCTGGAGCCTGATTCCGATTCTGTGTCTCCTCTCTCTGCCTCTCCCCTGCTCATACTCTATCTCTCAAAACTGAATAAATGTTAAAAATTTTTAAGAGATAACAATAATCTTAGAATGGAGAAAATGCACAGTGTATATGTATGTGTGAATATATTTGTCTATATTCAGTTATTTATTCACTTACTCATATCTGAGTAGAGAAAGAACAGAAAGCAGGAACAAAACTAAAGAGATAATGCATAAAGATTCTTCCGAGATCCTAAAGGTTACTGTGATGCAGAAAAATACATGATGAATGAAGCAAATACAACCCAGGTGAAAAATGACAACCAGTTAGATAACTATCTAATAACAAACAAAAAAATCTGATAAAATTAAAGGTGAGTAACAGCAAACAGAAACAGCTGAGAAAAAGTAAATGGAAATGGGTCTTAACTGAGCTTAAAGTAAGAATGTTAAAAACTTACTAAAACTATAAAACTTCAGAATACCATAATTCTTGATCAACCACCCTACCACTTGCAGTAAATTCCAGAGAGTGAAAATGAGAAGGGATGCCCCAGGCAAAACTGCCTGTTTACTACTATCAAAAGGTTTGAACGACAAAGCAACTAGGAACTCTTCTGCCTCAATTGCAGGTAAGCCTAACACTTGGAACACTAAGACTAAGGCAACTAGTTTCTTGGTTTCTTTTACGTAGGCCCACATCTCAACCCACAGAAAAGGAAAAGATAATCCATCAAATATGCCCACAAACAGCCATGATGGAGTAAGAGGAATCCAATTAATCCTCCTGCCTTACACAACCAGAAAAGTGGGTGAAACAGATTAATAAAACAACAGTTTTCAGATATTAGACAACAGTCAAAGTATGAATGGGTCACTGAAAAAGTGGAGGGGTGAGGAAGGGAAAGGAGGTGAGCCCTACAAGTGCCCCACCCCACACTCTTGAAGCAGTTTCCAGGATGCAGCACAGACAGTGAGGACTTCAAAGAGCCTGGAAATCTCAGAGGGTTGAGGAGACTGATGTTCAGGGAGGCCAAGGCAACCAGAATTTGTGGACAAGCATACCAGAGAAAAGGGAACTGCACACTGGGGATCTGCAGAGGTTTCCCCTTCAAGGCTTTGGCAGGGAGTGATCTGTCATGTATGAGAAGAAACTACTTAAGGTTCGTAAAAGGACCACTGAAAAATAAATAGGCCAAAGAATTCCTAAAACTCATACTAGGAATAGTTTGTATTTCTATCAAGTAGAGTGAAAAGACTTCATAATACATGAGACATTAAGTTCTCAGAAGTTACCAACTCTAAATTAGCTCTAGGAAAATAGGCTGTTCTAGACCCACCCTAACAAAGCTTTCTCAAAACAAAGCACATCTCAAAAAAGCATCAAAGTGATTTCAAAAAATTTTAACTTCGTGCCAAAACTTAGACTAACATCATTGAAAGGAATACAACAAAATCCAGCACCTGACAACATAAAACTCACAACGTCTGACATCCAATGAAAATTTACCAGGCATACAAATTAAAAGGGAAATATGACCTATAACCAGGAGAATAACAAATCAATAGAAACAGATGCAGAACTGACAGAGACACAGAACTTGGCAGACAAAGATGTTAAAAGAGCTACTATAAATATGCTCAATATGCTCAAGAAGGTACAAAAACACATGGAAGTGTTGAGGGATAAGTGCAAGATTTTTTTAAGGCCAAAATGGAACTTCTAGAAATGAAAAACAGAGTATCTGAAATGAAAAATACCTGAGTGGGACTGACAGCAGATTAACACTTAATTTGAAAACACAGCAACAGAAAAATATCCAGAATGAAGTACAAAGAAGAAAAAAATACAACAACAATAAAAAATAAAATCAAGGAAGAAGAAAAAAAGGAAAAACAGAAAAAGAACACCAATGATTTGGAAGCAATATACCAAACAATCTGATATACATTTAACTGGGGTCCAAAACTCTAGAGAGAAGAATGTGATAGAAAAAATTTTTGGAGAAATAACGGGCAACATTTTTTCAAACCATAAACCCATACATCCATGAGACTCAACAAAATCCAAGAAGGAAAAACAAAGCAAACCATACTTAGAAATATCATCATCAGGGGCACCTGGGTTGTTGCTCTATTGGTTAAGCGTCTGACTTGATTTCGGCTCAGGTCATGATCTCATGGTCATAAGATTGAGCCTCATGTCAGGCTCTGTGTTGGGTGTAGAGCCTGCTAAAGATTTTCTCTCTCTCTGCCCCTTGCCTGCAACCCAGCACTCCTCTCTTGCTCTCTCTCAAAAAAAAAATAAATAAATAAATAAATAAATAAATAAATATATCTGTGTACACACACACACATATCATAATCAAATTGTTTAAAACCAGTGATTAAGAAAAAATGTAAAAAGGTACAAGAGGTATAAAACAATACCTGTTATGTACAGAAAAACAAAAACTTCTCATCAGAACCTGATGACAATCAGAACCACTGACAAATGAGAAGTCAATGGAATTCTAGTCCTAAGTACTGGAAGAAAGACACTGTCAACCTAAAATTCTATATCCAGTTAAAATATATTTCAAAATGAATGTGGAAATGTTTTTAGACAAAGGTTGAGAAAAGTCCATTACAAGACATGCAATGCTCTCTAGGCAAAAGGAAAAGAATATCAGGTAAAAATCTGGATCCACACAAAGGAAGAAAGAGCACTAGTAACAGCAAATATATTTATATTTTATATTTGTCTAAGTTTTAGTTTCTGGGTTGTTTTTTCTCAATTATCTTAATTTCAGTAAAAATCTGTGCTCACAACAAAAACTAAAACAGTAACTACCCAGAAGAATCTCATTCTCATGAAGTAACCATTGTTAAGATATTCATACTGATTTCATAACATTAGTTGGGCACATTTCCATCTTTTTATAATCTCTAGAACAGCTTCTCACCATAGGAATTACATGTTCCTTGAAAGTTAGAAAAAACTCACTGGCAAAATGATCTGGCTCCAGAATCAATTTTGGGAGAAAATTCCTTAAACTTTCTTCCATAATCCTTGGTTTACCCAGGTTTTCTTCTTAACACAGTTTGAGTGTTTAACAATTCATTTCAGAGAGATTTCAATTCAGCTGGCTTAGAGTTAAATAAAGCTGTCTCACAATTTTAAAAATCTCTCATATATATGTGTATGTACATATATATATATACATATATATACACACATATATATTCCCGCTATTCTTTCATACTTTGATTTTCTATCTTTTCCTTGATAAAATGAGATTTATTTGTTTTTTAATCCCAAGAAATAGCTCTTAGATTTTACAATTACATAGTTTCTGGGTTTTTTTTTTTAAGTTTGTTGTTTGTTTGAGAGAGAGAGCAAGCACATGGGAGGGGCAGAGAGAAAGGAGGAGAGAGAGAATCCCAAGCAGGCCCCGCACGTCAGTGCAGAGCCTCACGGGGCTCAAATCTACCAACTGCGAGATCATGACTTGAGCCAAAACTGAGAGTCAGATGCTAACTGAGCCACCCAGGCGTCCCCATAGTTTCTGTTTTTTAATCTATCAGCTTCTGCTTTTATCCTATTTATATCCTTCCTTTCTCCGAGGCATTTATTTTGGTTTTATTTATTTGTCACGCTAAATTCTGAGGTTGAGTTCATTTTATTTTAATCAATTTACTTAAAAAAAATTTTTTTTTAATGTTTATTTTTTAGAGAGAGAGACAGAGCACGAGCATGGGAGGGGCAGAGACAGAGGGAGACACACAGTCCGAAGCAGACTCAAAGGGCTGAGCTGTCAGCACAGAGCCTGATACAGGGCTGGAACTCATGAATGGTGAGATCATGACCTGAGCTGAAGTCGGACACTTAACCAACTGAGCCACCCAGGTGCCCCTTAATCAATTTACTTTTAAGCACAGTATTAGTCTTAGCCTAAGTCTCATTTCAGTTACTTAATAATTAGTTATTATATATTTGATCTCCTGTTTGACTCAATATTAGTTAAGAACAGTTTGATTTTTCCAAGTGGTTGGAGTAGTGCATTTTAAATTTATACTGTAGGGAGAAAATGGACACAAAAAACTTCAACTTTTCTAGAATTTATTGAGGTTTTCCTTTGTGGCTTAACTCAAAATTTATGTTTTTATTTTTTCAATGTTGCATGGTCAACTGGAAAAGTATACTTAACCTCAAATTTAAATGAAAGCTTTAGAAATGACTAAAGAAGGCCCATTATAAAAGCAAATGCAAGTTTTACACAATAGTCACGCTTTCACTTTTTATCATTAAATGTATCCATATGATATTAAGAATAAGGATAGAGATTCCCAATTTTGCACCTAACCTAATTTCATGTTTACATTGCTAGACCTGTAATAGGCAGAGTTTCTTAATAACATAAGTCATTTCTAATCTTAAGGAAAGTCCAAAGGTTCTTGAAATGACTATTTAAATTCATTTCCATGTTCATTTTTTTTTTTTTTAAGAAGGCTTCATGCCCAGCATGCAGCCCAACACAGGGCCTGAATTTACGACCTCAAGATCAAGACCTGAGTTGAGATCAGGAGTCAGATACTTAACTGACTGAACCACCCAGGCACCCCTCCATGTTCATTTTTAACTGAAGTTAAAGTGATCAAATACTGGTTATTCTCTCCCTATCAAACACTATTTTCTAAAATAATGCATCCTTCCTTCTTCTCTAAAATAGTAAAATGTGATATGACTATGAAGTAGCATGTTAGAAATATGCTACTTGTAAGAGATGCTATATTCCAACTAATATATCTGTGATTAGAATAACTCAGGAGCCCTACCATATCAGAAATTTACACCAAACTAGCAAAATCTGTGCATCACTGGTTTTCCCAAATCTATGCTTTTGCAGTTTGTTTGAACTAGAACGATTCCTTTCTTTTCTATTTCTGATTAAAAATTAGTTTCTGGGGGCACCTGGGTGGCTCTGCCGGTTAAGCGTCCGACTTCGGCTCAGGTCATGATCTCACAGTTCGTGGGTTCGAGCCCCATGTCAGGCTCTGTGCTGACAGCTAGCTCAGAGCCTGGAGCCTGCTTCAGATTCTGTATCTCCCTCTCTTTCTGATCCTCCCCTGCTCATGCTGTCTCTCTCTCTCTCTCACAAATAAATAAAAACATTTAAAAATTTAAAAAAAAAAGAAACCAATGAAGAGAATGTAAATTTGTAGACTTTTTCTTATGGAAATGTTCAAAAAAGCTTAGCGAATACTACCAAAAATTACACCACCACCACCACCACCACCACCCGCAACACAAGTGCCTACTTTAAACAATGATCACATCAACTCAGGACCAATCTAGTTTTATCCCCTCCCACAGCTTCCCCTCTCGTCTGGATAATAATGAAACATATCCCAGACATATCATTGCATCCACTATCATTTCAATATGTATCTCTAAAAGACAATGACTCTTTTTAAATATAACTACATACTGTTATCACACCTAAAAATTAACAGTAATTTCTTAATACCAAATATGCAGTGTTCAAGTTTCCTTGATTATTTCACAAAAATTTATGCACTAAAATCTGGACCTAAATAAAGTCCAATCATTGCTATTAATCTCAGGTTTCCTTCTCATTTCTCTTTTTTTGTTCCCTACAATTTATTCATTGAAAAAAACAAGCTGTGTTTCCCAAGGACTTCCCCAAAGCCTCGATTTTGCTGACTGCATCACCACAGTATCATTTCATTTGTTTCCCTGTTTTCTGTGTTTCCTGTAACTGGTAGTTAGAGCTAGAAGTTTGATGAAATTCAGGTTCAAGTTCAATTTTTTTTAACAAGAATACTTAATAGGCAGTGTTGTGGACTTTCACTGAGAGAAACCTAATGTCTGGCTGTCTCTCTATGAGGTTAGCAGCCACCAAAAATATTTACTTAGGTCCTGGGATTCATTACAAAACAGCGATGTTCTATTGATCATTCCTTCATTTATTAATCAGAATACTCATGAGAAAAGAAACCTCCTCTCCTCAACTAGTTGGTTACCTTCAGGTAGAGCGGGATCCTTAGCATACTCCAAAGAAAGCTCATGAGTTTTTTTAAACTATCATTATGAACTCATGGACTTAAACAAAGCTGATGTGATTGAGTATACTGCAATTATACTTACTGATACTCAAAATGTCTCATCTTTGGCCAGCCAGAGCCCATTTGATTAAGCACCTTCATTGTTTTGCCATACCTTGCTCATGTTTGATAACTTCCTTGCAGAGATTTCAAGTCCCCAGGTCTGGAATCATCTTTAACCATAAGCCACTTTCTTATTCTGTATTTCTACTAAATTGAAAATCCCTAATTCTTAACTGTAAGTCAGCTGTGTTATATACTCTGAATATTATGACTGAACATAGACCCAGAAATTATAAATTATAGCACTATTTCTTACTGAAGTCTGCTTTCAGCGTTCCACTGAATACAAAAAGGAAAAAGATGCCTAACCTATATTCTCTGCTGGCATTTTTACTCTGGCATATTTTTTCATGTTCTATTCCAAAATTCAGGTATGGTTTTTAAAAATGCACAATAAAAATTTACCAGGTTTTTTTTCTTTGATAAAATCATCAAGTATGGGGAAATGGTCATACTCTTAGAGGTTGAATTATTCTGTATCATAACTCAGACTTTTGGAAGATCCTCATACTTCATCCTTAACATTAAAATTCATGATACTGTGAAAATGAAGTTCTGACTATTTGAAATACTTAATGTATTTGCTATGCTATGCCCCCTTGAAATCATAGAAATGGCATTATCAGTATTAAAGAAATATTTTACTAAAATACTAATTAAACATTTAAAGCCCTGTCACACTACAGAACTAGCACTCAACACCGTGGAAAAGCAAGACCCTATACTTACTAACCATTTCTTCATAAAACAGTCAAAAGACATGCCTTTGGTGGCCGAAAATTGCTTATATCCACAATTTTTACTACTTTCTTTGCTATCAAATCACAATCAGAAATTATATTACTGAACACCAATTCTCTCTGAAAAAAGCAGATATGAACTGATACCCTAGTGCAATTTCTTTTCTTCCCAGAATAATTGCAGCTTTTCTGCAGCTCATGTTGTTGGGCTTCATTCACAGGACCCAATGCAACTTTTCCAGGCAACACTGGCTTTAAAACTGAAACAAAGACCACCAACCACCACCATTACCAACAACAAAACAAAATAACAAAAATTCCTCTGCCCCATTATAGATTTCTCAGTGATAAACAGTAACACATCTCTATGAAGTGCTGGTATGTTCCCTGAACATCAGTGCTTTCATCCAACTGAAAAACAAAAAATTCTGCTAGCGTGCACACATGACAGTAATTGCTTTTCCAGATGGTATGCCTTTGATAAGGGATTTTTGCCAAAAGCTCATTTTACTTTCTCTCCAAGCATAATATTTGCCACTAACTTTGAAACTGGTTTTACAAGCTTCTCACTAGTAGTGTGAGTTGACCTGTTTTTTGCTTGGAGAAGGATAACTGTGAATGATACTTAGTAGCATGGTCTTCTCTGTCTTTAGCAACAACATTCACTAATCTCACACAGAGAAGCATTATTTTATAAAATTTATACACATTTCACTTTTTGTCACAAGTCTAAAAAGAAATATTTCTAAGACAGAAATATTAATTCAATTCCCCAGGGTGGCGTGGAAGGAGAAGAGTCAAAGCTTGTGCTCTTTCGGTCATCCCGCAGAGAGAACTGTTGCAAGGGAACACCTATTCCCTCAGTATACCTTGTTGACAGTTGTTTTCAAGTATTTTCTGGAGTACAAACAAATTTTTGAAAGGTGCCATTTTAACTTAATGTAAACTGTAATCTAAGACATAACCTTATAAATGTTCTAGGGCCATAATTCAGGTACTGATTTTATTTTGCTTTGACCCAATCCCAAAATCTAAAGCCCCCCCCCCAAAAAAAATTGTTAAAAAAATATTGTCAAAATGTATTATATAAAACTTCTGAGCTCAAGTTTGTGAAATTTCCACTTTTATTCATTTTCAAAGGGGAAAAGAAAATATATTAATAAAGCATATCATGTGAAAGCTTGTAAGTGAGTGGGAAGATATAAGAAATTGATGAATTAGATGGCAAACAGACACATGAAACAATGCTCAACGTCACTCATCATCAAGGAAATACAAACCAAAACCACAATAAGATACCACCTCGCACCTGTCAGAATGGCTAACATTAACAACTTGGGCAACAACAGATGTTGGCAAGGATGTGAAGAAAGAGGATCTCTTTTGCACTGCTGCTGGGAATGCAAACTGGTGCAGCCACTCTGGAAAACAGTGTGGAGTTTCCTCAAAAAATTAAAAATAGAACTGCCCTATTACCCAGCAATTGCACTACTAGGTATTTATCCAAGAGATACAGGTATGCTATTTCAAAGGGACACATGTACCCCAATTTTTATAGCAGCACTATGGACAATAGCCAAAGTATGGAAAGAGCCCAAATGTCCACTGACGGATGAATGGATAAAGAAGATGTGGTGTACACAATATATATAATATATATATTTGTATATATATACACATACACATACACAATGGAGTATTACTTGGCAATCAAAAAGAATGAAAATCTTGCCATTTGCAACTACGTGGATGGAACTAGAGGGTATTACGCTAAGTGGAATTAGTCAGAGAAGAGAAGTATCATATGACTTCAATCATATGAAGATTTTAAGATACAAAACAGATAAATCTAAGGGAAGGGAAGCAAAAATAACATAAAAACAGGGAGGGGGACAAAAACATAGGAGACGCTTAATTATGGAAAACAAACAGAGGGTTACTGGAGAGGTTGTGAGAGGGGGAATGGGCTAAATGGGTAAGGGCATTAAGAAATCTCCTGAAATCACTGTTGCACTATATGCTAACTTAGATATAAATTAAAAAAAAAATAAACTAAATAAAAATAAAAATAAAGAAATTAATGAATTAGAGATATCCTAATTTAAGGAATTAGGCAAATAAATTGGTTGCACTTTCACAAGAAGAACCATAAATAGTTAACAACCACAACCAATTAGTCAGCAAATCCAATTGATCAGAGCTTCCTATTCTCTAATCTTAACTTCTTTTTTTTTTTTAATGTTTTTTTTTTTTTTTCTAGGAGAGAGAGAGAGAGACAGCATGAACAGGGAAGGGTCAGAGAGAGAGGGAGTCACAGACTCTGAAACAGGCTTCAGGCTCTGAGCTGGCAGTCAGCACAGAGCCCGACGCGGGGCTCGAACCCACGAACCACAAGATCATGACCTAAGTGAAAGTTGGACACTTAACCGACTAAGCCATCCAGGCGCCCCTCTCTAATCTTAACTTCTGTTGAAATTTGAACATAGTACTATATTGCTCAGAAAGAGCTTCTAAAATTTGATTTTATGTGCTCATTTTATAACTGTTTTTAAATGGTTTTAGATGAGTGTATTTAGCTTCTCTAGCACCAACAGTAAACCGTGGAAGTGAAAAATGTCTTCAACTTAATTTATAATGAAGTTATAAAATAATTTACATTCTTCCCCATTATCTAGAATCATTCTCTTTGCAAAGCTTGGACATTCAATTAATGTTGTCAAAAAAAGATATCTTTAAAAAATAAGGGAAATGGTTCTGAAAACAAGGCAAATTATCCATTTAATCATCATTACTATTTAATTCAAAATGACACACACAAAAATTTAGAGAAGTACAATGTATCCACTAGCTACCAGAACAATTTTAAAACTTCTCATCGAAGCAATCTAACTCTTCTTCATCTGCTATTTGATTCCAGGTAACTTTTTTTTGACAAACATTTTTAGAAGAGAGCCATTCATTTTAATTGAAGCAGTCAAGATTTTCCAATGTCATAGATTCTTATTATTTTAGAATTTATTGCTTTACATATTCTTCTTCCAAAACAGAGCAAAATGAAATTAATAATCCTAGTAATAAGTGATACATTTTTCTCAGATCTTGTTTTTCTCTGTATTCGAGCAAGATTAATTTATGTTAAACCTCTATAATATACACAGAGAACCAACCAACTTTGACCTACCCCCTAAAATAATAACTTTCCATACTTCTTGCCTATTTGGAGAAACATAATTTTTAAAAAAACTTTTTAAATTAAAAAATATTTTAAATAAATACCTAACTATATCCAGTTTAGAATTTAGAAAAACAGATAGCACTATGTTTTTTGTGACACTACAATTCCTTTCATTGTTTTCAACTGTTGTATGTAGTCTTTAAAGTGGGGATCCACCCCATTATCTGGAAGTGTCACTTGATTCTTTAATTACATATCTCCCCTTTCTGGTCCAAGTAAAACTAACCCATCAGATCCCAAAGGTCCTATAGGGACAGTCTATGAGAAGTAAAAGTAATACCTTGTGGTGAATAGAAAACCCTTAATAATAAATTTAGGAGAACAAAAACAAAAAGGTTTCCGAAACCAAACTAAATGACAATCACTAAGAGCTCATATATTATGTGAGCAGACTCTGTCAGAGTGCTGAATTCACTTGCTTATCCCAGATGGTCATACACAAAATAATTACTAAATTGACATTTTTAATAAATAAGTAAAAATTAAAAAATAAAATCTATTATCTAACATAGCTTACTCAATCTGCACCCAGTGTATTCCTTATAATTGACATGCTTTACTAATTATAAAGATTATCTCCCTTTTAAATCTGGATCTTATCTCAGTTTTGGGGGCAATCGGGTTGGGAAGGATGAACTCTTCTATGAAAGCTAACCATTCTAACACAAAAACGTTTAGACTTATGAAATCTATATGTAGAAACCAATATCACAAAATGACTTCCAAGGAGTCAGATTACAGTAAAATTATGCCTCAAATACCTTAGAAAAAGTAGAAATTCTAAATGTGGGTGTCTTCATTTGGAACCAAAATTTCCTACTGCATGATCTTGCTGATGGTCCTTGATTTTATCATCAGAGTCAGTTCCAGTTACATTTCCACTAATACGGACAGATCTAAAGTAGAAGAAAGAAGATACATTTAGTCTACTGAAAACATTATAGATTTTAGAATCTTTTACATATCATTGTTTCTCTGTAAGCATGCAAAGATTCTTACACAGATGCTTTAGTTGTTCAAGAAATGCCAATTCTCATTCTTATCCCTACTACAGATTTTAAAAATTGAAATTAAAGATTAAAACCTCAATAATAAATCAATTAATTAATAAGAGATCATTAGTTGCTAGCTTTAAAAAGGTTCAGATCCCCATGGAAGATACGCAGCAAACTGGGCTTTGCATCAGTATTCAAAGGAGACTGGGACCCTCAACTAGCTTACTCATCAGATTTGCTGACATTACCCCAGCAGCAGTGGCTTCGGTATCCAGTTTCAGGTAAAGTGGAACAGTAGGAAGGAATGGGATTCCTCGCAGAAGACACCTCAATGCAATGGCTAGCGCTCATTACTGGATCGTTGTCACTGGGATATGACACACTGGATTTTTCTAAACTAATGATAGTATTATATCTTCCCACTTTTACCTCAAAGCTACCTCCTAACAGTGGGAGACTGCAGATATCAGAGAACGCTTAAGAAATGTGAGACCTACTGGCTTTCATTACTTAAAGCTTAACTGGTTCAGGCTGTATCACCTAGGGTTAAGTTTTTTACTAAATTTAATATTCCCTTTAGATCATAAAGACCCAGTGGATTAGGTCCAGAGATGATCATTATATCACAGGTCAATTCAGGAATTGTGCCAGTTAATTCTACCTATGGCTTCCACCTATCACCCCAGGGCTTTATTCAAAACACAAACCATCCTGGCCAATTACCCCTCCCCTATTTTCATGCCCACAATCTTCTCTGTGCTTTCTCACCCACCCCATGTGTTCCCCCACAACTACTGTCCCCTTTAACCTTTTCCCTGGGAAACCTCTGGAAACCTCTTTCACACAGTGAAACAAATCACCTCTACATCCTCAACCTGTCAGTGAACACTGCTTTCAACCACTGGGCTAAATCTGGCTTTTGAGAAGAGCCCTCTCTACAGTGAAGGCTAACGCAGTAGGGATCAACCTTCCCCACAGTGATATTTCCAGACCCAAACTCACAAGCAATCCCTTTCCTGCCCTCAAGCTCAGGCCATCTGGCTTCCTACTCTCTTCTCTTTGTCATTCAATATCTCAATCTATCATTTGTAACCTAGGTCCAGACTTAATCCCTTAGATATGCTCTACTACTCTCATTTCTCCAGTTAGTTATTGTGTTATTACCAGTCTCAAATTCTGACTGTCACCCAAGCTCTCAATCTACTGAGTATGTTACTTTCTTCTTTCCACTTCACTACCCTCAAATTCCTAATCCTGGTTCGATTCAATTACATGCCAGAGAGAAAACATACAACCATGTGGAGTGATCCTGCTATAACATTAAAGTGTTCAACTTTATATATTTTTTAATTTTCTTTAATGTTTATTTTTAAGAGAGAGAGACAGCGAGAGAAGGGCAGAGAGAGAGGGAGACACAGAATCCAAAGCAGGCTCCAGGCTCTGAGCTGTCAGCACAGAGCCGGATGCGGGGCTTGAACTCAGACTATAAGACCATGACCTGAGCAGAAGTAGGAGGCTCAACCAACTGTGCCCCTGAAGTCTTCAATCTTAAACAATGAGTGCTATCCAGTGAGCCTTTTACATGTCATTAATCAGGTCCTTCCCCCACTACTCACACTGCCTTTTTCCCAAACTTTTGGCACACTTCCTCTTCCAGTTCTATGAAAGGTGGGATGGAAGGGGTTCCTCCATGTTTTCCTTAACTGTCCGTGTAGGTTGTTATTATTATGAAAACATTATTTCATTTATTTTGAACATTTTCTCAATTGCTGACTTTTAATATAAAAGTTTTTATTTTTAGGTGGCCAGATTTGTCCACCACTGCCTTCTCTCTTTCTTTTATTATATCTCTGCTTAAAAATTTCTCCTCCTTCAATGACAACGCATAAATACTCTGATTTTTACCTCTGTATAGGATAATTGTTTCAATATTTCATTCCAAAAGATGTATGAAATGAAATTTGACTCTAAACTATTTTCTGAATTGCCAACCAGTTTTCCTAACAAGATTCAGTAATTCTCACCATCCTTTGGTTTATAAGGGTTTTTTTTTTCACATATTTCATTTATTTTTCCAAAATATGGTTGATTTCTGGGCTATAACTCTTGCAGTACTTTAATTGTTGCTTCCTTATGTGCTTTAATTTGTGATAAGATTATTCTTCGGTAATCTCATCTCCAATTCTTTGACAACAGTTAGAGATACATTTTATCAGTTTCCCAAGACATGCCAAGTGACTTCATGAGTAAGAAATGGTTGCCCAGTCTACTCTTGAGTACTGTGTCTTTCTGTTATGGTTGGTGTCTACAAACATTGCTACTTTCTGTTTTAAAGCATCATCCATTTCACTACTGAGTCTAGAACCAAAACCTCTCTAACTATGCTAGAAAGTCACCCCTCTTAAATATTTATTCACCTGGAGCCAGATTCATGAATTCATAAAACCTTGCTCTTTGCAATTTTCCATGTTCTGTATTGGGTCTTTTCATTTGTAAAATCTGATTTGCATAAAATAAAGGTATCTCATACACACCTTTATTTCATAGGCGAACATTTTTTTATCATCTCTGAAGTATTTTTCAGATATTCCTATTACTCTTTAAGATCCACAGTTACGTTTATTATTTTTAGTTTCCATCATTTGCATACATTGTCAATACATCAAAATAGTCTATCAAAACTGAAAAATGATGTAAAAGGAACACATATTTTAAGTCTCATTCCTATGTCATCCACATGCAGCTCACATTGCCCTACTTCTAACTTGATTGCTACTGGTCAACATTTTTATTAGTTTCTTCTATATCCTTCCAGCAATTCTTTATGTAAATACACTTAACTGAAGAACAGTCCTATTCCTCCTGTCTTCTTAAACAAAGTGCCCACCTGACTTTTTTTTCACCCAGTCTATTCTGCAGGTTTTCCATGTTAGGGTAAGCTTTGGCATTGTTTCCCTGACATTTCATTATGTATATACACTAGTTTGGGTAACTAAGCCCACAGCTGTAAGAAATTAGATTCCACAAACTTAAGTCTTGGTTTTGAAAGCAATTGAGAGTTCAAGAGCAACAACTGTACAAACCAAACAGTACAGAAACCTATGCAGTGTGATTTCAGAAATTTTTATTTTATTGATAAATGTAAGTTCTCTTGTACATCACTTTATCTTTTCTCTCAAGTTTACTATAAGCCTATCTAAAAATCCATCAACTGTTATAGTCATAACAGAGTAAGGAGCCTCAAGTACTAAAAGCTGCCCAACCTCAGCAAGAGTTTCAATAGGCCTACAAAAATGAAATACAGCTCCACAAGAGTCAAGACAGTTGTACAAGTCAAGAAAGGTTTCATTCTAAGTTAGTAGAATCAGAAAAGGCTTCACAGGAGAAAGAGCCCCTTAGGTTCGATCCAAAATGAAGAAATGCTCAAGAGGCAGATGAAGGCAAGAGAAAGCATGAAAGAGGGATCAGAATAAAGAGCTGTTTGCAATAGCACTCCTTGTCAAGAACTCTAAGTGGTTCCACTTTGGCTCAGAATGCGGGGAGCCACAAAAGAATGTCAATCCCACCCTCATGAGCCAGATCTACCAAATCAAAACCTCTCTTAGGCCTAACAAAGGGTCAAGGTCACAAGGCAACCAAGTAAATTTAATTCTAAAGAGGAACAAGTTCTCCAAGGAGAGGCCACATAAATAATTGGTTTTACCTTTGGTAGGTCACAGGGAAAGAAGAAGCCACCATACAAGTGTGTAAGAAAGAAAATCAGCTAAGATTTATGAAATTCTTAAAGACCAAGTGTAGACTCATGTGTCAGTTTGGAATGGCTGGAGACCCCAGACACATGGAGAGTTTACACTCAACTGTTAAGTTCTTCTGCATGCTCACAAGAAAAATTAGAGGTATACCATATAGAGCCCTGCTTCAACAGGCAAGTGTGCAGGAGGTGACAAGCATAGGCATGAAACCCTACCTGATTCCCCAACCTTTCGTCAAACACAGATCAAAAGTCTAGAGCCACTAGGGGAAGGACAGAAAACCCTCTCACCCTAGGATCCAGGCAAAACTCTACTGCTTCAGAGGAGAATACAAGCAAAATTCCCCTGCCTCTGGAGGAGGAGGAAGAAACAGTCTCAAGGCCCCAAGACACAGGCAAAGATACACTGACACTAGGAAAAAGTAGAGCCCCCCCAAAAAAAATCTGCCACTTTTGGGGAGACAGCAGGAAAGAGTCATGGGCAAAGGATCCTAAACCAATACCAAAGAGATCAACTACCATGTGACCAACTACAAATATATGGCAGAGTTTGACTACAAGGGAGAAACAATAGAAAAGCTAAGGGGCACCTGGGTGGCTCAGTTGGTTAAGCATCGGACTTCAGCTCAGGTCATGATCTCACAGTTTGTGGGTTCGAGCCCCACATCAGGGTCTGTGCTGACAGCTTGGGGCCTGGAGCCTGTTTTAGATTCTGTCTGCCTCTCCCCTGCTCACACTCTGTCTCTCTCTGTCTCACTCACAAAAATAAATAAAGATTTTCTAAAAATTAAAAGAAAAAAGAATAGAAAAGCTAAGAAAGCTTCAGCACCAACATCCAGGAACACAGGGCCTGGATGGACCAGGACTGGGTCTGGACTAGGACAAGAGAAGCCTGCCCTGCTCCGCAGGCACAGGCATGGGAAACAAGCAACAATAATCCCTGGGAGAGGGACAATAACATAAAGAAATCTCTCTGGTGCACAGATATGCAAAGACTGTTGAAAGATGAGGGTGGTACAGGAACACAGAAAAATCCTGTAATACCACATGCCACACTCTAGACACAAGGGAGCAACAGCCAACTGCTGGAGAAATTTGAAGCCTGTGGTACAATGAAGGTAATGAGGGCAAAAGAATCCAAACCTCACTCAATTCATGCTTAGATTGACTCAACTTCCAACACAAACAGCCTAACAGACGAAGAGGATCGTTTTAATCTCTCCTATTTTTCTGTACACAATGATGAGCATTAAATCAAAAATTATGAAGCATATACAAGAGCAAGAAAAAAATAACCCTTTATCAAGAGATAAAGCAATCAACAGAATCAGAAATGATTTTGCTATTGAAACTATCAGACATTTAAAAATAACTACAAATATGTTAAATGGTCTAGTAGGAATGATGAAAAACACACACAAACAGATGGACATTTTCAGCAGTGAGATGGAAACTATTAAAAAAGGGCAAAATAAAAAAAATAGAAACAACAAAACAATTCTATTAGAGAAAAAAAGTTCCTGAGACAGGCTCAACAGCAGTCTGGACACAGAGGAGCAAAGAATCCCTGAACTAAAAGACAAGTCAATAGAAAGAATCCAAAATGAAACCACAGTTAAAGAGTGAGGGAAAAATAACAGCTCAGGGCATCTAAGAGCTGTAGAATTGTAACAAAATATCTAATATCCATTCAATTGAAGCCTGAAGAGAAGGAAACAAACAAAAAAAAAAATTAGATGAAGAGATAATGGCCAAGAATTTTTCCAAATGAATCCAAGATAACAAAACAGCAAAAAATCCTACAGAATCCCAATCATGATAAATGCCTAAATGCACACACACAAATATATATGGACATATCATAGCCAAAATGCAGAAAAATAAAGATAAAAAATTTCAAAGGCAGAGATAAAAAATTACTACATATAAAGACTAACATTTTCTTCTCTTCAGGAAATTGCACAAGCCAAAAGACAATAGTGTAGAATGACTAAAAAGCTAAACACAGAATTCTATAACCAGAAAAAAAATTCAAAAATGAAGAAAGAAAGAATGTTTTGACAAATGAAACCTGACAGAATGCACTGCCTGCAAACACCAAAAATGTTTAAAGAAATTCGTTAGGCAGGAATAAAAATTACCAGGTAAAAATGTGGATCTACAAAAAGAAATGATGAGCATTATCAAGAAAAGGTAATTATAAAATACTGTTGTTTCTTATTTTTATTCATTTTAGGTTATATAAGAAATAAAGTATTGTGGGGTTAACAACATATATGCAAGCAAAATCTATGAACATGAAGAGGAAAGATAGAAAATAAAGTATATGGTCATATGGTGATCATGTGACACACGAAATAGTATACTGTTATTTAAACAAAGAGTGTCAAAAGTTAAAGTTATATCCTTCAAACCCTAGAGTAGTTGTTCTCAAGTGGCGGGGTGTTTTACTCCCTTAGCGACATGAAGGAAAGTCTGGAAACATTTTTGGTTGTCATAACTTCAGAGGGGGAGTGGTTGCTACTTTCATCAAGTAGAGAGAGGCCAGAGATGCTGCGAAAAATCCTACAATACACACAGAAGATCTCCTCCAGTCCCCAAAAATTATCCAACTGAAAATACAATACTGTCAAGATTGAAAAGCCATGACTCAGAGCAACTGCTAAAATATATGTGTGTATATACATATATGTACACTAATATATGTGTATACATATATATTTATATATGTGTATATAAGTGTATATGTGTGTATATACATGTATGTCTACATATATAAAATGAGCCAAAAGTAGTATATAAAATGAAATTATGAAAAAAGACTAACTCAAAATAAGGTAAATTAATATAATAATATATTGTTAATAATATTAATAATCAATATTTTAATCAACAAAAGATAGAAAGTTACTAAGATATAGAAGACCTGAAAACACTATCAACTGACTTGACTTAACTGAATATTTATAGAACATCCTACACAATGAGAGCAGATATATTTTCTTTTTAAGGGCACATGGAACATTCACCAAGAAAGACCATATTCTGGGCCATAAAGTGAACCTCAACATATTTAAAAGAATTAAAGTCACATGATATATTTTCTCTGACCAAAACAGAATTAAATCAGAATAACTGAAAAATAATTTCAAAGAGTAAAAAAAAATTTTAAATATTTTTAATTGAATGACATGAAAAACAGAACATACCAAAATTTGTGGAATACCGCTAACAGTTTTTAGAAACTTAGAGCATTAAATGCTTATATTAGAAAACAAGCAAAGTCTTGAGTCAATAATAATAAGCCTTCATCTTAGAGAAGTAGAAAAGGAAGAATAAATTAAACACAAAGCCATTAGAAGGAAGAAATAAAATTGAAAAAAAATAGAGAAAACCTATGAAACTGAAATCTAGATCTGTGAAACATTCAATAAAATTGAATGAACTTCCAGCTAAAGTGATCAAGAAAAAAAGAGAGAAGCCACAAATTATGTATATCAGGAATGAAAAAGGAACACCACTAGAGAGCTTACAGATATTAAAAGGATAGTAAAAGAATACTGTGAACAATTTATGGCAATACATTTTACAACTTCTATTTTACAAATAAAATGTACCAATTTCTTGAAAAATCTGAAGATAAACTACCAAGTTCACTAAAAGAAGAAACCAGTTAATAAGAATAGCTCTTAATATATTCAGGACATTTAACTCATAATTTAAAACCTTCCCATGAAGAAAGTTCCATGAGAAGGGGATTCCTTGGTGAATTCTACCAAACGTCTACGAAAGAAGTTATACCATATTACATGAACTCTTCCAAATATACATAAGAAGAAAACACTTCTCAATTCATCTTAAAAGCGCTACTCGTAAATTTTAGCATTACTCAGATACAAAAATCAGACAAAAGAAAAAACTTTAAGAAAAGTAAAGTACAGACCAATATTCTTTCATGAATACAGACACAAAATATCTTAACCAAGTATTAAAAAATGAATCCAGCAATTATAAAAAGGAATATATATCATGACCAAACAATTTATCCCAGCAATGCACTATTAATATTAATATTAGTTCAATATATGAAAAAATCCATCAATGAAATTCACCCTAACAGTGGACTAAAACATAAATGATCATCTTAACAGATGTAAAAAAAAAAAAAAATTAGAAAAAGCCCAGTCATTCATGATTCAAAACTCAGAAAACTAGAAACAGAAGGGAATGTCCTCAGCCTAGGACATGAATCTACAACAAATCTACAGCTAATGTACATAATCACGAAATACTAAATGCTTTCCCTCTAAGATCGGGAACGAGGCAAGAACATCTGCTCTTAGCACTCCTATTCACTATATAATGCAAGAAAAATAAATAAAAACCTAGAGATGAGAAAAAAAGAAACAAAAATGTCTTTCTTTCCCCAAATGACAGGATTATCTGTATAGAAAATCCCAAAGAATCTACTACTGAAACTGATAAGAAAATTGAGCAAAATTGCAGAATACAAAGTCGACACATAAAATTCAACTGTACTTCTATATGGCAGCAATGAATAATTAGAAATAATTGAACAGTAACAATTATATTAATATCAAAAGATATTTAGGATAAATATAACAAAATAAATAGAAGATTTGTATGCTCAAAAATATAAACTCTGAGTGAAAAATCAAGGATCTTAATAAGTGGAATATACGGTTCTCAAAGATCAAATCCATCAATATTGTTAAAATAGCAATTCTCGTGCATTTATAAATTTACCCTAAGTCCCAATTAAAATCCCAGAAGATTTTTTGTAAAAACTGACAAGCTGATTCTAAAATTTATATGGAAATGCCAAGAACTTAGAATATTCAAAACAATTTTGAAAAAAAAAGAAGTTGGAAAATTTATAGTAACTGATTTCAAGACTTTCTATAAAGCTATAGTTATCAAGACTTTGTAATTCTGGTATAAGGATAAACATACAATTCAAGGGAACAGAAGAGACAATCCAGAAACAGATCTACAAATTCACAGTCAACTGAGTGTCAACAAAAGTACCGGGGTAATTCAATGGAAAAAGAATTGTCTTTGTAACAAATGCAGCTGGAACAATGGACAATCCATATTGGTGGGGGGGAGGGGAGGGAAGGAGCTCAATTCATACCTCATATCTTATACAAAAATTAATAGGCCTAGGGGCGCCTAGGTGGCTTAGTCGGTTAAGCGTCCAACTTTCACTTAGGTCATGATCTCGCGGTTCGTGGGTTCGAGCCCCGCGTCGGGCTCTGTGCTGACTGCCAGCTCGGAGCCTGGAGCCTGTTTCAGTCTGTGACTCCCTCTCTCTCTGACCCTCCCCTGCTCACGCTGTCTCTCTCTCTCTCTCTCCTAGAAATAAAAATATTTAAAAAAAAAATTAATAGGCCTAAATATTTAAAAATGCAAAACTATAAAACTTGTAGAGGAAAATATAAGAGAAAATCTGGGGACCCTAGGTTAGCCCTAGGGGTTGTCAAACTTTTTCTGCAAAAGGCTATACAGTGAATATTTTAAGGCTTATGGGCTACGTAGTCTCTGCTGTAAGTACTCTGTCATTTTGCAACCCTAGGCAATATGTAAACAAATGGGCATGGCCATGTTGCAACAAAACTTTATTTACAAAAACAAGCAATGGGTTCAGTCAGCTATAATCTGCCAAACTGAGTTAGGCAAAGAGTTTTTAGGTATGACACAAAAAGCACAAGTCATTAAAGAAAAATTGATATTATCACAGTAAAACAAAATTTTTAAATTCTGCTATTCAAAAGACAGTGTTATGAAAGTGTAAAGACAAATCACAAAATCGGAGAAAATATCTGCAGAAATTATCTGCAAAACACAGACCTCAAAAATAACGTGTTTTTTGGAACATAAAGAACTTTTCAATACAATAAGGAATAAGAATTCTAATACAAATAATGGCCAGAGGATCTGAACAATGCTAAAATGACCACTAACAAGCAGTCTCATTACTTGGTACATGTGTGTAATCCTTCCTACTGGCCTTGAGGCTCTCTGAAGCTAGACTACTCCATCTGAATGGAGCATCCAACATCCCAGCTTATACAAAAAAGATAATCAACAAATGAAATAAAGTTATCAGAGCACTTTTTAAAATATTTATTTATTTACTTTGAGAGAGAGAGAGAGAAAGTAAGTGCAGGAGAGGGGAAGAGAAAGAGGAAGAGAGAGAATCCCAAGCTCTGTGCTGACAGCGCCACCCATGTGCTCCTATATGAGCACTTTTTAAGTTAAATTTTTTAATGTTTATTTATTGAGTGATAGAAAGACAGCAGTCGGGGCGGGGATGGCGGGGTGGGCGGTGGACAGGGAAAGAGGGAGAAAGAGAGGGAAATCCCAAGCAGGCTCCACACTGCCAGTGCAGAGCCTGACACGGGGCTCAAACTCACAGACTGTGAGATCATGACCTGAGCCGAAGTCAAGAGTCGTAGGCTTAGCCAACTGAGCCACCCAGGAATCTCATTAAGTTAATTTTTTGAGTAGTTAATACATGTGCCTGACACAAAAAGTAAATTGTACTAAAGAGTTACGGTAAATAGAAATTTTCCCCCAGTCATCCTGCTCCCTTTCCTTATTTATTATGTATTCATAGGTATTCTGTACATATAAAGTGACATATTTACACAGCTTCTCATTATGATTTTTTAATTTAATGTACCTTAGAGTTTACTTCACATCATTCCTTAAAGAATTCCCTCATGCTTTTAACAATTTCGTAATATTATATGATTACATCATAATTTATTTAATCTTCTCTCACTGATGAATACTAGTGTTGTTTCAGTATTGACAAATGCTGTAAATAATATCTGTGTACTTATGAAGTGGAATTACTAAATTAAAAGAATATCTTGATTTTAAATTATGATAGCCTTTGTTAGACTATGCTCTACAAAGTTCATCGGAGCTTAAAATATATATATGGAAATATGTCAGTAAATCTTCCAGTTCAGGGAAACTAAAATAAAGCAGAAAATTCTCTTAGTATGGCCCTAAACAAAGATGTTTTGAAGACTTTCAACTCTAAATAATCCACGATCCTTGTTAATCTAAAATAAATGTACAGTGAGTGGCAATGAGAATTGTGAGGCTCAGCATGTACCCCCCTCCACTATTCCAAAATCTTTTCTATTAAATTGGTAATACTTTTTTATTTAATATTTATAATCTATTTCTAAGAGGACTTGGCACAGTTACAAGTTAAGATACAAGCTAAGATGACTCATCACAAGAAAACTATGTAAATAAAATTCAAAATTACTGACACTGCAACAGTTGGTATGGCACATACTACCCTCTAAAGATGGCTGCTATTGACTGATTCCTTCTCTGTGCATGTCACCCCATCCATCGAGAGATGGGGTTAAAAGGGGGAAGCTGGTTGGCTCGGTCAGAAGAGCATGCGACTTTTGGTCTCAGGGTTGTGATTTCGAGCTTCCTCCTGGGTGTAGAGATTAAATAAATTTTAAAAAGGGGGGGGACTTATTTCCTAGCTCCTTATATCTTGCCTGGCCAAGATCTGACCAACAGGATGAGGTGAAAGTGATCTTCTCAAGCTCTAGAAAACAAGAGAATTGACTGCTTCCTTTTTCTCCCTCTTGGAAACTAGAAGCCATATAAGAAATCTAACTACCCTGAAACTATCATGCTGTGGAGAGGCCATGAAGAGACAGACCAAAGTGCCTTCTCACACTGTCCAGCTCTGTGCAGCCACCAGCTGACAGAGAGGTCCCTGCTCAAGTCACAGAGAACAGAATCCTCTAGCTAGGCCTGCTCAAATTCCTGATCCACAGAACTGTAAAAATAACAAATCAATGTTATTTTAAGACACTAAGTTTGGGGGTGATTTGTTACATGGCAGTAGGCAACTGAAACAAACACTTTTCAAGCTCATGATATCAGCAAACTATAAACACTGCGTATCAAATTTAGTTCTATGTTTTCCAAGTTACAAGTTTTTAATTTTTGATAAAGAAGAAAATATAAATTTTGTATCTGAACCATATGCACTTGTATAAAGAACAATAAACCTTAGCCCACTAGGTTTCAAATATAATTTTAGAAGATGCACATCATTCAAATAATGTTTCTTATTTGAAGAATAAGAAACTGAAGATAGATTCTTCAGACAGAGAGCATATCATTAAATCAGAACTCAGTATTGGCATTTTCATGTCAGGAGAGACTGAGATGACATGGTCCTGATACTTCTGTTCTAGGAACACTTAATACAAGAAACTAGATGAATACATAATTAAGATATTCATTATACTACCTTCTCATATTTGATATTTTAAGTGAGCTTTTGATAGACACTAAGTAGCTATCAATTTATGATTAAATCTTCTAATAAGAACACACAGAATACTCTATAAGGTTAGTTAAAGTTAGAGACATATACATGAATAGCCTAAAACAAATGAACCTTCCCCCTAGAACCGCTCCCACTGAAATCACCAATTTCTTTAATGTTATATCCCATGAAAAAATCTTGGTCCACCTCAACTTATTTCATCTTAAACACAAATAACCAGTCCCTATTAGTGCAGCCTTTTAGTGTAGCCCACACTCAAGGAATGGAGAATTAGGTTCTATCTCCTTGAAGAAGGGAAGTGTCTGCATAAATTACTTTGAATTCTTCTGTGCTGGATAAATAAATAAGTAGGGGCACTTATTTATTCAGTCACTTCTTTTAATCAGTATGGACTTAAGGATATTTATTTTATACTTTGAGCTATAATCCAATACTATGTTATTTGTTTTGTTGTTCAAATTTGTCCCTCTTTGGCCACTGGAAGCTCTTTCCAGTTGATTCCCGTATCCTTTTGCCAAGCCCCTACATTTTGGGATTTTGAATATATTCTTACTCTCAGCACTACAAAGTGTTCAAGGCTTATCTTGCATATTCCTGCCTCAGTCCGAGTATCAGTCATTTCCCAAAGAGCCTACTTCTTTTTATTGAAGATGGTTTTAGAAACCAAGATCCAGGAGTGCTTGTGCTACCAGGGTGTCATTGCTTCTAGGCCCTTTCAGTAGACAGAGCTAAGAAACAGGTGTATGTATATTGGGCCATTTATACACATGTTATCTATAATCATTTCCGTATCTATATGAACCTAAAATGAGTTCATACTGATGCCTCTAACTCTAATACAATACCACATGTTCATTCTAGCCTTTCCCTTGCCCAGGGTTATCTATAACCTCACTCTCCAAAGTGAGAAACCTAGCCCTCACAGTTTACCATCCATTTATTTACTTGTTTAATGCTAATATGCACACACGGTAGTTTCAGAATTGTTACCCTACACACTCCTGAATTTTTGCCCTATGTTTTTTGTCATTCCATCACCAAGTCTTATTAGAAGAATCCTTGTTTTAGATATATATGTTCCCAAGGTCTTTTACCTAAATAATCTCTTCTCTCTCTGCACATTCTACATCAGTGATCTTTCATATCTGTGACTTGAGTTACCTTCCCAATAACTCTCTCTAGCTCAGATCCCTCTCCTAAACTCCAAATCCACTTATCTATCTTCTGGATTGGCACCTCAAACTGAACTCATCATCCTTCCCTAATCTTCCTCTCTAAGATTCCCCTAGTGAATGGCATCATCATCATGTACCTACTGCACAAGCCAAAATCTTAGGAGCAGATCTGTCCTCTTCCCCCTACATCTTCCTAATATCCAACCACCAAAGCCTAAATCATTCTCAAATCCATCAACCACTCACCATCCCATGGTCCTACCATGGCCAGCCCAATATCACCTCTGACTAGAAATATTTGTTAGAACAAACAAATAAATTAGACAAATCTCTAAATGATCTTACTACCTTCAATACCTCCTGATATTCTCCACACTATAACCTGTGTTATCTCTCTAAAAAACAAACCAGATCACATCAGTTTTTCATGGTTAAAATCTTTTTAATAATTCCTCATTCCTCCCAAGATAACAGCAAATTACCCTGACACCATTTTCAAGGTTCTGTGTGATACTGTCCCTCATTATCTCTCTGGTGTCATCTGATCCTTTCTCCTACTCTGTACTCTCTGCAATCAACTAATCCAAAATCTTTTCAATTTCTCCCTCTTGTCTTCTTATCTCAACATACATGTTCCTTCTTCAGAAAGCCAGCTCCTGTTCTACACTCACATTTCCCCCTGCAGTCTACCCACTGTAGCATCCAGTGCACTGAATTGTGCCTACCGGTTATTTCTTCTAGACTGTAAACTTCATCAGGGCAAAGTTCACATTACCTTGTTTTTTTTACTGTATCCCAAGAGCCTATACAGCAGGAACACAATAAATGCTTAAAATAAATACTTTTGAGTTTCTGTTCTTGCTATTTCTGTGGCTTAGGTTTAATGGCTTTTTCACAGGTAATCAAAATAAAATACCTTCTATAAGGTATAAAGTTTAATGTTAATCTGTTAAATCAAGCTTACTAATTATATTATTCTATACAGTATTTCCTCAGATACTTTTCTTTTGTAAAAGATACAAAACCAGTATTATTTCTGAAGCCATGTCTGTCTGGCAATCTGTTTGCCTTCATATGTAAATGATAGTATGGTAAAGTATAAAAGTCTTGAGATCATAGCCTTTTCCCTCACAGCACTGCAGATAACTGCAGTAGTCACCAAACTCCAAACCAAAAAACAATACTATTCGGTGATGAAATTTTCACTAGCCCTGAATGCAGCAAAATCAATAAAAATGACAGTATTATTCACTGTAAAACAAAAATTATTCCATTATTTGGTTATATAGTACATGCTTGTTTAGCCAAAAAAGTTTGATAATTTATGTTAATTACTCAAGTTTTCTACCAGCATTTTATTTGCCCATAAATCCAAAGGTCTGGAATTCTCTGATTTAACATGTTCACTGAATATAAGATTATATTCCAATCTGATCATCTTTTCCTTTAAAATAATTTTGTTTTCCTCTCTGAATGCTTATAGAATTTTCTCTCATTCTTGAACATCATCTTGTTCATTACAATAATCACTCATCTTGCCATTTGGTGAGTTCTTTTTAAAATATAAGTCATCAGGGCACCTGGGTGGCTCAGTCGGTTAACCATCTGACTCTTGATTTTGGCTCAGATCAAGATCTCATGGTTCATGGGATTCAGCCCCTGCACTGGGCTGTGCGCCAACAGGGCACAGCCTACTCAGGATTCTCTCTCTCCTTCCCTCTTTGCCCCTCCCACACACGCATGTGCTCTCCCTCCCTCTGTCTCTCTTTCAAATAAATAAACTTAAAAAAAATTTTTTTGAATAGTAAAATAAAAATAAATTTTAAAAATTTCAGTTGTCAGTTTAGCAATATTTTCAACATGTTTTGAGTATTTCTTGATTACTTATGCATCATTTATTTTTTCCTTCTAGAACAGTCAACTTATGTATACCATTATCTCTTGGATCTATCTACTGTATCCATTATCTTTTCTGTCATGATCCATTTCTTTCTTTACATAACCTTGGGACATCAGTTGGAATTAATGTTCTCATTCACTAATATGATTCTTCTCTGGATATGCAATTGCTTTTCACTATTACTTACTTTAGTTCAAATTAATGATTTTGTTTTCTAAAAACTTTTTCCTATTCTCCAAATACCCATTGTTCATGACAATCACCTCTTAAATTTCACTGAGTCTAAGAATTTGGTTTTTTTTTACATCTGGCACAGTGTCATAACTACTTTGCAGAAAGCTATCTGCTTTGAAATTTCAAATTATTCCTTCTTTTGAACTGCTGAGTCTTATCTCCTACGATTTTTCTGTTTGCTCATACTTACAAGAAGGACAGCCATGTATTTTCAGAATCAAGCTGAGAAAAACTCTCTTAAGAATTATTTAGATCAGTGTTAAAATCTTTTTCAGAAAATCTCCCCTTAATGCCAACGCTGGAAACCCCAAACCAGCTGGGGCTACCACCTCTCCTCTGACTGCTGAAGCTAGCCTCAATAATAGTCTCAATCCAGTCAGTGGACTAGCTCTCTGTGTCAGTTCGGATTAGGTTCAGCTGCACATGAACAAATAAATACCTGTGGTTGACAGAAAAGAGAGGTTTATTTTCTCTCACATAAGGCATCTGGAGGTAGGTGCGTTAACATGGACCGAAGGCTCTGTGCTCACCACAGACTCCCGTGTGTTCTATCATTTTGCTCTGCCAGCCCTACCCCATAGCATCTATGCTCAAAGTCATCCCATGGTCAAAAAACTATCATGGCGCCTCCAGAAATCACATTCATGTCCCAAGCAGAATAAAGAAGGGAAGGATGAGAGCTCCTTCTGAGGCTTCCCAGATGAGTCCACCTCTTTTAAAGAGCTTTCCTAGAAGCCCTACCCTAAGACTTCTATTTACAACTTCTGGGAAATGTTTTATTTTATAGCTGGGCTTAATGAGGTGTCCACAATATAGTGGTAATGTTACAAGAATGAAAAGAGGCAACCAGGCCTCTCAACGCCATCATTTTTCTCTCTCTCCTGAACAAGATTCTATTTTGCCAACATCTCTCTTGATATAAAGTCAAACAAGAGATGTCAAACAAGAGATGTTACATGTATTTTCACCAGGGCAGGATAATTAATTCTTACTGTCAGAACATAATACTTCAGTTAATGTATATTAAGATTGCCCAAATTTTCCCTAAAGTCATATCAAACTTCTAATTGTCTAAAATGCACTTTTTTTTTTTTTTGCTAGAACTATTCCAAAATGGGATTCTGGAACTAAGTGTATTTGTGCAACTGATTTTCAATGACTCTTAACTGAACATCTTCAGTGTGACACTGCGGTCAAGTTAAAAACACAAAAAGACCTTGAAAGACTTATGGTATCAAGTAGCTGAGGAGAGAGAGCATACAAATAAATGAACAAAAAGGTATGATAGCATATAAATCTTTCCAAAGAAAAGAGACAATGAGTGCTACAAAAATGTAGCCCTGGGAGAAAAGTAAAATGGGAGGAGGTAAAATAAGAGAATGAAAGAAACCCCGTGACAAAGTTTTTAAGAAACTAGCAGAGAAGAAGAGAAGCTAGAGAAGAAAAAAAGACTACAGAACAACATCCTCTCCTCCAACCCTGCACCCCCTCCGTATCTCAGCTTCTACAGATCTCACTCCTCTACAAAACCTACGACTGCAGAATCTAGTTTCACGCGCTCTACCATCTTACCTTCCATGTATTCTTTAACTCAGGTGGGTTTTTTTAGATGAATATGTTTATTTAACAAGTACTGTTATTATTATTCATAATATTTTGGATTGCTAACTTTAACTCAGGTTTTAATCAGGTTTTTAATCAGGTTTTAATCCCACCACTCCACTCAAGCTGCTGCCTGTCTCTACTGAATTGGCAAATCACCACTTAGCCCTTATTTTCTCTTGGTAATCTGACATTGTTGACCACTCCCCTACTTCTCTGGTTTCCAGGACATTAGTCTTGCTATATCTCTTACTCTTCCAACCCTTCCTTGCCCATGCTGGCTCCTCCTCTTCCATACAGCTCTCAAATGGAAGTAGTCATTGGGTCTCAAAATCTGTATTTCTCATGAGCAAATTCATCTATGAAAGTGAAACCCAACACCACTATCACCTATACAGGACTTCCAAAATTGACTCAAGCCCAAACATTTGAGTTCTGAATCCATATATCCACTAGTCTAACAAAAAATACTTGTCCACCTCTCTGTCCCACAGGAATCTCAAGCTCAACCCTAGCCCCCAAAACTGCTTTTACTCTTCAATTTGTTAGTGTGGTTTCAGGAAATATTACTTCTCCAGTTAACCTAATCAAAAAACCTAGAAAGAGTTCAGATGCCTTCTTCTCTCACATTCCCACACCCAAGCGGTCTTATCAATTCTATGTTTTTAACATCTCTCGTATTTGTTTCCTCAGCTGTATCCCTACTGCTACTATCTTAGTTCAGGATCTCATTATATCACGGGATCATCAGAAAGAGCCAGTTCTCTCTGCTACCAGTCATGTAGCATTCTAATCCATCCTCCACGGGCACCAACTAGATTGCTCCACTTCAACGCCCATAATTTTCATTCCCCAGATCTCTAACTGACTCTTCTTAATAAGTGCCACCCCTATTTTATAATCACTTGCTTTTGTTAAGAACATAATGAAGTCCTTATCTCTAAAATTATTGGCTAAACCTAATTTAGAATCTGTCCTAGTAACTTTTTACTAGACTCTGAGCTCTTCTCTTTTTTGATTCTCTTGCATGGTGCTGGCTTTCCTGAAACATTTGGCAATTCTTATCCTTATATTTGGGATTCTGTTACATTCTGCTGGCTTCTGTCGGTATTTCATTCAGGAAGCAATACTCATATTGTTTTCAGGAGGAGTGGAGGAAGAGCAAACACGGTGCTTCGGGGCCTGGTCTTCCACATACGAGTACAACCAGATACTCATGGTGCTTCACCATCTCATAGACCCAGGCTCCTACATGCAGTTCTCACTTGGAAACTGACCTTTTGCTTGAGCGGAAGTGGTATCAGAATGTACACAGGTTGGAGCTGCTTATGTTACAGTAAGGCTAATTAATCACCTTATTGATAATTCTGGGATGCTTCCTGCTCTCAGTTTCCCCCACCTCTGGATATGAGTGTTACCCAATGGAACTCCTATTTTCAGAAATGCTTCAGAGTATCTGCTTTATAGAGATTTCCCCTTCTTATTTCTCTTTTTTCCTAATTTTGTATTTTATTTTAGAGAGAGAGAGAGCATAAGCAGGGGAGAGGGGCAGAGGGAGAGGGAGAGGGGGAGAGAGAGAGAGAGAGAGAGAGAGAGAGAGAGAGAGAGAGAGAGAGAGAGAGAATCTTCAGCAGGCTCCACGCAGAACTCAGTCCTACAACCCCGAGATCATGACCTGAGCCAAAATCAAGCCTCAGACGCTCAACTGACTGAGCCACCCAGGCACCCCTTATTTCTTATTTCTATGGATGACTACATATATATTTTTCTATTATGTCTACAGATTTGGTGAAGGAAAGCAAAAGTAGTGAATGTTCAATATGTCTTCTTGAAATTGGGTCAAAATAAGTTTTCTAAAATGCAGAGCACATCATGAATCTGTGACTTTCCTATCTTAAAACCCACTATGGGCTCCCAACGTCCTACAGACAAACTCTAAATGCCTAACTATCACAATGTCCTCTACAATACAGCTGATGACTCCAAACATCTTCCCATTCCCCATGCAATACCCTTCATCGTCCAGCCACACCTATCTACTTAGAGTTGGCCATACACAACATGCTTTCTTCAGAACTTCATACCTTTGTATTTATCACTCCTTTGGTCTTTAATGCTTCCTTCCTCAGCTCTTTTAGTCCTCTAGGCATTCTTCAAAACCCAGTTTCAAAAGAACACAAAGAAATGCATATCAGGATATTAAGAGTGGTTGTTTTCCTGAGTTTCACTATCTATATTTACTAATTTCTTCTTTACATTAAGAATCTACTCTTCCACTGAGGGAAAAAGAAGCTTTTTTCCATTCTAAAACTCTGGTGAGGGGTCCTCTCCTCTGTAAACCCTTACTTGACTAGCCAAAAGAGATTCACTTCCTCTCTGTGCCAACACATCGCTATGTTACACCCCTCCCTTTTTTAGACCATACTGCATTGAAAGTTTTTCTTCACCTACTAGACTATAAACTACTTAAAGACAGAGTTCTGTGTCTTCTTGATCTTCCCAGAACTTAAAAGAACCTGAAATTCTGCACATGCCTAATAAATGTTTGCTAGATAAATGAATAAAAAATAAAACTGGAAGAATCAGGAACAGGCAGTTTCACAATCATATGAACTGGTCTCAGAAAGTCAGTTAACTTTTCCTCCTAGAAAAAAGAAAGAGGAAAAGTATACACAGATTTTAGAAATAGTAAGTAAAATATAATAATTATGCAATTATTTTAAATCATAAAAGATTTTAAGAGATCAGCACATGCAAGCCCTCAAGTTACAGATTAAAAGAACCACTTCCCAGGGAGACAGGTAAAGTGTCTGCTCAAACTCAGAACCTATAATAGAACATGGATTCGAACCCGGATCTTCTAATTCCCATTACAAAGCTCATTCAACTTTATTGACTTATCCTATTGCTGTTCCTGTCATGTGAGGCTTAGGAAGGATAATACCATCTTTATAGCTGAATACTGCTTAAAAATGATAGTTCTCCACCATCTGCACCATCTGCAGATGCACCATGACCTAAATGTAGCCACGGTTTGCCTTAGAATAAGACTTCTCTTGGAGGTGGCTACTAGTGCTCAAACTGGGGAAGGAAAGGTGAAAAGCATTCACTCAGGCCATAGATTTGATTTTACCAGGTGACCAAATACCAAACAGAGAAGATAGATCTTGTGGATCTATTCTGTAATTTTATCAGACACCCTGAAAAGCAAACAAGCAAATAAAAGGTCATCTCTTAACACTGAAAGTATCAGTTGAGCACTGGACTCTTTGATTTTGGCTCAGGTCATGATCACAAGATTGTGGGATAGAGCCCCGAAGTCAGGTTCTGTGCTGAGTGTAGAGTCTGCTTAAGATTCTCTTTCTCCCTATGCCCCCTCCCCTACTTATGCAAGCTCTCTCTCTCAAATGAAAAATAAATAAAAATGAAAAAAAAAGAAACAAAGTAAGGCAAATTTCCCAAACCTGCATAGTTATAGGCTTATAAGGAAAGAAAGGAGGTTTTTGTTAGTCTGCTTGTGAAAATGGGTTATTCCCTTCCCCCATCCTACAAACAAAAGTTAGGGTAGTTTTCAAATGAGCAGTCCATCATTGCTATTCGATAACACTCACAAAGCCATAAGATCATTTTTTATTATGAGGCTTTAATACTGCTGAAATGAGGCTATAAAGAAATCTGATATTATAAGAAATTCCCACAAGACTTTGGCTCCACAGCAATCAACCTCTCTTAAGAGATACCTTCTATCTAAAATATTCATAAGTACATTTTCTTTACCTTACCTTTCAACCTCAAGATGTTTCTCAGTTCCTTCTCTCCCTACCAGCACTGAAAAGATTTGCAAAGGTCCTACACATTCAAGTCTAAATACATGTGGACTCTGGACTTTGCCATTTAAAAATTTTAATATTTTATTTATTTTTGAGAGAGAGAGCGAGCAAGCATGAGTCGGGGAGGGGCAGAGAAAGAAGGAGACAGAATCCAAAGCAGGCTCCAGGCTCTGAGCTGTCAGTGCAGATCTCAAGGTGAACCACGAGATCATGACCTGTGCCTAAGTCAGACGCTCAACTGACTGGGCCACTCAAGAGGCCCGGGACTTTGCCATTTTAAAGGAAGTACAGAACTAAGTAAAAGAAAAATGCAAAATAACCTAGCTTGAGACAGAGTGACTGCAATGCCACTGCACGTTAGTATGTCTCATCTGCGTATGGATTATAAACTAGTGGGAAATAACTATGTCAACAAAAGCCAGATTAAGAATATGGGGCCTCTGTAGGAACAAAGAACCAATAAGGCCCCTGAGAGAACAGAAGCTAAAATCTGAAACATAGGCTCAGGGCCATACTATTACAAAAGTGAAGTATAAGAAACAGATGTGTCTTGGGGCGCCTGGGTGGCTTAGTCGGTTAAGCATCTGACTTTCGCTTAGGTCATGATCTCGCGGTTTGTGGGTTCGAGCCCCGCGTCGGGCTCTGTGCTGACTGCCAGCTCAGAGCCTGGAGCCTGTTTCAGTCTGTGTCTCCCTCTCTCTCTGACCCTCCCCTGCTCACGCTGTCTCTCTCTCTCTCTCCTAGAAATAAAAAAAAAAAAAAAAAACCATAAAAAAAAAAGAAACAGATGTGTCTTTATTTCCCAAAATAAATACCCTTGATTAGCCAGAAATTCCATAGTGTTAGTCACAATAAAAATTTATTCACTAAGATGTCATAACATAAATAAATGGCAAAGTGAATGTAATTATTAAAACAATGATCCATCTCTAACTCTTAATGGTAAACAAACTGATAGGGTTTTTTTGTTTAAATCAAAAGTGTATTGAATTATCTTTTGTCCAACACTTCTTCGGATATTCTGCTGACCAGTAAAAGATTTTCAAAATTGTAGCACCAGAAAAATAAGCTACTGCTTAATTCTGAAAGTGGTAATCTTTGGTTGCAACTCTGATGTACTTGGCAATTTTTAGTGAGAAATTAATAAAATGCTATTTTTGATAAGTAGTAGAGAATCTCTTAGTTCATGGAGGGGGTTATGCTAAGAACTTAAATAATCTGAGAAATTTAAAAGTAATTTTTTTATATCTACAGTATCCTGGGGTGCCTGGGTGGCTCAGTGGGTTAAGTGTCCGACTTCGGCTCAGATCATGATCTCACAGTTCGTGGGTTTGAGCCCTACATCAGGCTCTGTGCTGACAGCTCTGAGTCTGGAGCCTGCTTTAGATTCTGTGTCTCCCTCCTTCTCTGCCCCTCCCCCACACACACAGTGTGTGTGTGTGTGTCTCTCTCTCTCTTTCTCTCATTCTCTCTCAAAAAATAAACAGTAAAAAATGTTTTTTAATAAATAAATCTACAATATGCTAAAATGAAAAAAAATGTGTACATTTTACCACTAGCTGAATTATCTAAGAGCTTAAGTTATGTCATTATGCTAAATAGGGCTGATCTTTTCATAGCAGTTTTCACAGCATAACCATCAAAAAAAACTTAGGTGGATAAATCAGGACAATACTAAAGAGAATACATAAATGCTGCACTGATCTTTCAAATACCCTTCTAGAGAAAAAAAAAAAAAACAGTAGAAAGGAAGTGGTTAAGGATACTTCCAGGCAGAGAAGCTGTCCATAAACCCTGACCCTACAAAATGCTAACTAACCACTCAATACCCACCAAGGAACAGCTTCAGGCCTCCCTGTTAAATTTTTTTTTCAATGACTTGCTCCAATAATTCAAAAAAATTTTGTTCATCAGATCTGCTAACAACATAAAGCTGAGTAGCTTAGACAATGTGATAAATGAAAATTACACTTGGTAAAATATCTAAAGGATAGAACACTAGGTTAAAAACAAACTAGATCTAAATTAAGGGTGATATATAGATAAATGTCGGCCATATAGTATTCTTTATTAGCTGCATATTTTTATATATTCTTTTGCATCTATTAAATGTGTAAATGAAACATTTTTTAAAAGTTAATAGTAAACAGGGGAGCCTGGGTAACTCAGTCAGTTTTAAGTGTCCAACTCGATCTCTGCTCAGGTCTTGATCTCAGGGTCATGAGTTCAGGGCCCACTGACTCAGCGCTGGGCATGAAGCCCACTTAAAAAATTTTAAAAAGTAACAGTAAGTAAAGCACTAGAATAAAGCATATTAAAGTCCTTTCAACAGATTATTTCATTTAATTATCATAACAATCCTAGTGATAAGGCATTACTGTCCTCATTTAAAAAAAAAAAAAGCCAAGTTAATAATCCAAGGACACTACTACTGAATGGGAAAACTCAATCTTTTTGTCCCTATTGTCCCTGGCTTGATTCACTACATCATTCTCTTCTCTGAAGTTAAAATGAAGACAGGAAGATGTGGATTAATAGCCAATTATGAAAATAAATAGATAGATAAATAGGTAAATACATAAATAAATTCATCTACAGGCTTACATGACCAAAGTAGTTAATGGGAACAAAATGCAGGATATAGTTATTTAAAAAAAAGAAAAAAAAAAAATAGTTGCAAACTTGGACTATCTTGAGCACCCTGATAAAAGGAACCCGTTCTGAGCTCAGCTGATTAGAATCACATTTAAACCATGAGATGAGTTTTTTGAATACCATGATTTCGAGGACTTAAAGTTAGAGACTATCTAGAAGGATTTCCAAGTTTGAAAACAATGGCATCCAAGAAAAAATTAGGCTATGGAAATCAGGCTGAAAAAGAGAAGCATATGGGAAAATAGACTAGCTATGATCATAAAGAGACATCAAAGCAGTCATCAAATATCTGAACCCTTGGCCTATCAAAATGGACAGAGTTGTGTTCTATATGACTTCAGAGAGTATAACTAGGACGAATAAATAGACAATGTAAAGAAGCCAACCCCACAATCATTATTACTAAAGATAATCAAACAGAAGAGAGATGGACTAAAAACCCAAAGGTTCCAGGGGGTTAAAAGATACAAACTTCCAGCTATAAAATAAATAAATCAGAGGATGTAATATGCAGCAGCATGGTAACTACAGTTAATATTACTGTAGTACATATTTGGAAACTGTCAACAGAGTAAATTCTTTTTTTTTTATTTTTTTTAATGTTTTATTTATTTCTAGGAGAGAGAGAGAGTGAGAGACAGCGTGAGCAGGGGAGGGTCAGAGAGAGAGGAAGTCACAGACTGAAACAGGCTCCAGGCTCTGAGCTGGCAGTCAGCACAGAGCCCGAGGCGGGGCTCGAACCCACGAACCGCGAAATCATGACCTAAGCGAAAGTTGGACGCTTAACCGACTAAGCCACCCAGGCACCCCTAGCAAATTCTAAAAGTTCTCATCACCAGAAAAAAAAAAGTTTGTAACTCTGTATGGTGACAGAGGATAACCAGATTTATTTGATCATTTCACAGGGTATACAAACATCAAATCATTACATTGTACACCTGAAATTAATATAACATCAATAATATGTCAATCATATCCCAAAATTTTAAAAGGTCCCTTAAAAATCTCAGATTCTTTTTCCCTAAGCCTTATCCTTAAAATGAGGGCTCTGTTCTCCAAAACAAATTGTATTCTTGATTTTAACTGTATGTTAGTCATTTAACATTTTATATGCATAGTTGTATAAAAGAAATGTCACAAATGATGGTCCAATTGGCAGGCTAGTCTACAGAAGCTTATTTTACAAAGCTGCACTACAATATTTACTACAGTGGAATTACATTTTATTTGCTTTTATCTTTCCCAAATTCAACCTAATCTTCACCCCCATATGAGTCTCCCAAATATGGTAAATGAGACTACATTGAAGAATCAGCCTAAGCTGGACGCATGTAAGCAGGAGGTCATCAGGTCAAGACAGCCTTAAAGAAAAAATGTCCTTTTTTTCCCCTACAAGTGGTTGCTCCCTAAAGTGTCATCTCTAGTAATTTTTTACTAAAGCAATTTGCCTTATTTAAATTCCATATTTCTGCACAGCCTTCTTCATGACCCTCTTCCCTAATTTCAGTAACCTTAAATTCCCCTACACTATAGAACCCTACTCTAGCCGTACTCTGGCTGCCCCAACTTACCATTAATACCCTGATTTCCAATATTACATTTGTCCCTTCTAATCACAACCAGGAGTGTAGAGCCAATCTGACTAGAACAGGTTATAAATTCTTAACCTAATCAGAGGTATCTGAAGCAGGTTATTTGTCTATCTAAATGAATGCTTAACACACAGAATTTCAGGCAACATAATACGGTGAAATTTAAAAATTATAATGTTGATTAAGATATTTTTGTGCAAAGTTCATCATAAGCCTTGTCTGAAATCAGCTCACATAATAAGTGGATTCTGTTTCATAACCTTTCTCCTTCCTCTAATTCTAGGTTTCTAAGAATTGTATCCCTGATTTATAGGCAGAGGAAGTCTGGGACTGGGAAAAATGGCTTCCACTGGTACTTGTGTAAATTAATAAACTGCAATTAGAGAAAAACCTTAAATAGATAAATAAAATATTAAGAAGTCTGGGAAATTCTAAGAATGAGGAAAATGAGTCTATATACTTGTCCAAGGTTTAACATGACATCTGCTTTCCCATCAAAGGTCAACAAATGTGGTAGAAAGACAACAATCTATCAGCTTTAAAATACAGGTATAAATGATGATGATGGGGGGAGCTGATTAGGTGTAATAAAAACAACTAGGAGAATGATATTGAGGGGAAGGTAGAAGGACACAGTCAACAAAGAGATCTTTTGAAATGAATTAATAACCTGAACACAAATAATCTACCGACAGATAATCATGACTTGACTGTACATATAACTAAAGGTAAATACATATTATTCTTAATTAACACATAAAATGTTTAGAACAGGGCTTGGTATATAATAAATACTCATAAAGTGTTCACTTCTACAACTATTAGTTTATAATACCCACCGTTTGTAGTTTAAAGGAATTCTGAGAACTTAATCCTACCCACTCCTAAGGGTTACGAGTAATACATATTTTAAGATAAACACAAACCAAATGCATTACCACTTGCAGACTTCTGAAGATAAGAATCTTCCTTACCCTGATGTGTTACACTATATCACAGATGTGTTACACTACACAGATCACAATAATGTGTTACACTACAAATTACTAGAAAACATTACATTGCTAATGATTAAAGTTGTACTTCACCCTTTTCATCCTTGACAATCTTGAGCCTTCTTCCCATCTATTTTAATATCTGGTTAAAACTGTCCCTCAATGTACCATGGGGGAGAAGAAGGGGGGAAATGGTGGGGAAGAGGGAGAGAGGCAAACCATGAGAGAGACTCTTGAATGCTGAGAAAAAACTTAGGACTGATGGATGTGGGGGGAAGGGGGGAGATGGGCATGGAGGGGGGCACTTGTGAGGATGAGCACTGAGTGTTATATGGAAACCAACTTGACAATAAACTATTTGTGGAAAAAAAAGGATCAACTCGAAAAAAAAAAAAAGAAATAAAGCTTATATTCCAAAGGTTAAAAAAAAAAAAAAAAAAAACCTGTCCCTCAATGTACATTTTGGTTACTACATCCTTTTTTTCAGCTGTCCTCCCTCTTCCCAATTCTACCCCACCCCCAAATCAGGACCTAACCTCTAGCTCCCACAGAGTTGGGCACATCTGGCATATTCTCTTTGTACCTTCCAAATGCCTCTAATGGGTTCCCTTATCACATACCATTATAATAACTGCTGCTATATCTACTGCCACTGTAGTCTGACAGTTCCTTGAGAACAAGGTCCATGTTTTCTTCATCTTTATGAGGCTAGCACACAAAGCCTGATTCTAAAGGCTTCTAAATGTTTGTTGAATGAATGACCCTATCCTTCAGAAATTAACTACATCACAAGAAGTAGTTTGGTAAATTACAGTAGAGCTAGATAAAGTATTACATAGTTACTGAATCATTATAAAAATTAAATCATTATGAAAACTCAGTAATAACTGTTAGAGGGGCTGCATATCACAGTGACTCAGAGCATGAGATCTGGAGCCAGTGCCAGCTTTCATTCATTCATTCAACAGACATTTGATGAGAGACCACTTTAAGCCAGGCACTGTTCTATCCTGACCTCACAGAATTTCCCATGCCCATGGGAAGAGGCAAACAATAAACACAATAAAACAAGTAAATTGTTCAGTGATATTTATAAGGTGATATGTATTAGAGAGTAAAAAAGAGCAGGGAAAGGGACTGTGAGTGAAAAGGGACACTGAATAGCATGCTATGTGTAGACCTCCTTTACTCAAGGTGAGATCTGAGCTAATGCTTCAAGTTCAGTGGGATATCTAAGAAACTGTCAGACTGTTTTCCAAACTGACTGCACCATTTTCTATTTCCAACAGCAGTGTTTGAAGATTCTGATTTCTCCACATTCCAATAAACACTTGTTATTATCTGACTTTTTTTTAATTCTAGCCATCACAGTAGATGTGAAGCGGTATCTCTTTGTGCTCTGGTTTACATTTCTCTGACGGCTGTTCTTTCTCCCCTACACTCTTAATAGTGTCTTTTCAAGGTCAGAAGTTCTAAATTTTGAAGACACTCAATTCAATTTTTTCTTTTACAGATCATGCCTTTTGTACTGAATGTAAGAAATCTTTGCCTAACCAATGTCACAAAGGTTGTATACTATTCTTTTGTCTACAAGTGTCAAAGTTTTAAGTTTTATATTGAGTTCTAAATACTCGACTTGGAGTATTTAGTAACTCCATTTGGAGTTAATTTTTTTCTTTTACTGTGGTACAAAATATGGATCAAAGTCCAGTTTTTTGCATGTGGACATCCATTTGTTGAAGACTGCCCTTTTGCGACTGAAATGCTTTGGTAACTTTGCCAAAAATCAACTTAACATATGTGTATGGATCTATTCCTGCACTCTCACGGAGAGTATAGTATAAAATGTGCAAATTCAAATCTCTACAGTTGCCAAAGTTAACAAAAGTGTGTAAATGGGGCAAATGTAGGCCAACAGGAAGAAGTGGGGGCTATATCTTACTGAACGGAATACATGCTATCCTTAAAGCACTCAAATTCAACAGATATTAAAACACTGTGTAGGGGCTTCTGGGTAACTCAGTTGGTTAAGCGTCTGACTTTGACTCAGGTTATGATCTCACAGTTCATGAGTTCGAACCCTACCTCAGGCTCTATGCTGACAGCTCAGAGCCTAGAGACTGCTTCAGATTCTGTGTATCCCTCTCTCTCTGCCCCTCCCCTGCTCATGCTCTGTCTCTCTCTCTCTCCTTCAAAAATAAACATAAAAAACAAAACACACAAACAAAAAATAAAACAAAACAACGTGTAGACCAAAACACTGGTGTGTTTATGTGGTTGAGGGGTGTGTATAGGAAAAAAACATTGGTATATTAATATATTAAAGATATGTTAAAAATGAAAAAAGATAGAGAGGAGACTAAATTGGGGAAAAGGTTAAAGGCAATTTTATAGCAATAGGTAAAATAGAGGGAGTAACAGAAAGGGAGAAAGATGACACTAACAGATGGGAGAAGAAGCTTAAAAGGTCAGATACCAGACTGAGAATTAAAAGGGGTTAGGCCAAGTGTTTTGTTTTTTTTTTTTTTTAAAGGTAAGGTTAACTAATATAACTATTAATAACAATTTCAGAAGGGCAGCCATAGTTTGGCTCAGTTAACAACAATGACATAATTATTTACATTTATAGCTTAGTTAACTTTTGTCTTTGCTCCTCCACAATTAAAAAAGGGAAAAACCAGGGCATCTGGGTGGCTCAGTCGGTTAAGGGACCAACTCTTGATCTGGGCTCAGGTCACTACCTCCTGGTTCCTAGTTCGAGCCCCATGTGAGGCTCTGTGCTGCCTGCACAGAGCCTGCTTGGGATTCTCTCTCTCCCTGTCTGTCCCTCCCCTGTTTGCTCTCTCTCTTTCAAAAATAAATAAGCCTTTTTTTAAAAAAAGGGAATGACTTATCCATATTCTTGAAGAGAAAAAATGTATTCTGTAGGGCAGGGTCGGTGTCACTTTGTGCCTTTATAGCCTGCAGAGCAAGGTTCGTTCTTTTTACCACTGGGCAGCCTGCACGGAGGAGGTCGGACTCCGGCGGCTCCAAGCTGCCTGCCTGCTGCTGGCTGAGCCGCTAGGGCTGTTCCTCCGTGACAGACTAAGAATACCTTCTTTCTTAAAGGAAATTCACTGAAGTTTCCTGTTTCTTGTTTGTTTTGTTTGTTTTTAACTCCTGATCCAAAAAATTAAAGAACAGCTATTTGCTTTGGAAAAAACACCCAAAACTCTGAATAAAATTATAAATCCATATTGTAACTTACAGAAATCCAGCACAATATTAATAGTTTTGTCTAGGCACAGGACTATATGGAGTTAGTTACTTGCTCTAAGTGTTTTGTCCCTTCTATTTCTTAATATTTTTCTCTATTTTCTACAACATTCCATTTCCTTTCCTAAAATGGGGGACAAAAACAAGCAAGACAAGTTTCAACCAAGTAACATATCATGAATTACCTATAAGCTCTTAAAATACCAAAAGAGAAATAAATTTAACATGGGTGCCAAAGAAATGTCCCCAAAATAAATTATTCCTAAATGCACATTTAATAATTTGGGAACTTCAGAAGAAATATGGTTTTAATCCTATTTTTTTTTAATTGGAGATAAGCTCTTTCTTAATGCTAAACTAGATTTAACAGCTATAACTTACTGTGATGTCTGGAGTTCGAGCAAGGGTCAAGCTGTGATAAGCACCTTTATTTCTGGCTCACACATTTGCTTCTTAATCCAATAAACGTGTATCATCTCTGTCTCGGAGCTATCAGTATATATCAAATATAACTACCAGATTCACCCATCACTCATTATAATACTTCACTATATTTACCTTGTATAAATGATCACAAATGTCTTTCATTGTCAAAATCTTAAACCATAAAAAATTTAACTTTGTATTTATGTTTACATTTTACTGCCCTAACATGTATCCTATACCAATTTTATTAATTGGTTAATATTTATTTTAAGTCATAGTTGCTAGAGACCAGAATTTTACTTTACTTGCTCTATAAAGAGTATAATCAAATAAAATACAGGTAATGAAGACTATTACCAGTGCTTATAGGACTGTGTCATTGCCAAGAGGTTAAAAGTTGCTATTTTTCAATTAAATTTGTCAACTGAATTATGGGTTACACCAGAATAAGTTAGTCACAAATCTGGAGCCACACAGTTCCAGGAGCCTGTTCATTTGATAGTATAAAGATTTCCTTATTCATGCCAAGGGCTTCTAAAGTCGGCCAGAGAAATTGTTGAACCTAATAACTACTCACCATCTACAACCTGATGAATTCATTACTTTAGATAATGCTAAAACTTGGTGGAGGAAATGTACAGGAAGTAAAACTCTTATACTCTGGCAGTAATATCTAAATTTTTTTAATGTTTTATTTATTTCTAGGAGAGAGAGAGAGACAGCATGAGCAGGGGAGGGTCAGAGAGAGAGGGAGTCACAGACTGAAACAGGCTCCAGGCTCTGAGCTGGCAGTCAGCACAGAGCCCGACGCGGGGCTCGAACCCACGAACCGCGAGATCATGACCTAAGCGAAAGTCGGACGCTTAACCGACTAAGCCACCCAGGTGCCTCTCTGGCAGTAATATCTAAACTGGTGTACTTCACTAAGTAATATCAAATTATTCTTCAAAATGAAGAGGCATATACTCCTCAACCAGCGATTCCAATCCTAAACACACACACACACACACACACACAACCTCTATAGAAATTCACACATGTTCACAAGAAGCATGTTCAGGACTGCAGTATTGTCTAATAACAAGAAAACTGGAAACTACCTAATAACTACCCAAAGACAAACAGGTAAATAAATTATGGTGGAGCTACACAACAGAAAAATGTTGAGGGAAGAAAAGTACATTTCAAGAGCATATTACAGTATATTATATATCTAAATTTTAAAAACATGCAACATAGTTATATTATTTAAGGAAACAAATATATTCAGGATACTATTTACCTGTAGGGAATGGGTAGGAAGATAAAATGAGAGAATGGTACACAGAGGGTTCAATTCCACAATGTTTTACTTCTTTTTTAAAAAACCTGAAATACAGCAAAATGTTAAGGTCCAATTAAGTTAGGTAGATGGTACATAGAATGATTTTTCTACTTTTCTTTATCCTTTTCTGCATGTTTTAAATACTTCCTATCAATTTAACATATAAAGAAATCTGAACTAGGTGGATTCTATCAATATCTGACCATGAGTTAAGTAAAGCCAGCAACAAAGCACCTATAACAGAAGACTGTCTGCACAAGACCTAGTTCCATTGGGAATGCTAGAGCCACATGCATGCACTGGCACACATCACCTAATTAAACCCCCAACACCACTGTGAAAATGGAGGTATTATCCCCATTTAACAGATAAATGAGGTCAAAGAAATTCGGTATCTTGGCTAAGGTCATGTAGCCAGTAAGTCACAGAGAAGAGCCCAGATAATTTGTAGGTGTAAAGTAACTTTAACAGCAACTCTAAGGAATTTCAAAGGAAGGGGGTATGCAGTTTAGTAACTTGTTAAAAAGGGGTTTCACTTGATCACAAGTTCAGTATGAGTCCCAAATATATGGCTATAAAAAAAATCAGCTTAATTCTGAGTTCTATAATAAGAAAAAACCAAATAAACAAACAAAAACTATCAGTCAACCATACTTTGTACTAATATGTGCATACACCAAGTACTGACTTTAATTTTAGAAGCTAAATTTTAAGAAGACATTGATAAAATGCAGAGTTGTTACCAGGGGCAATATTCCAGCTGAATAAAAGAATAAATGTCAAATATTCTAACCATTAGCTTTTTAAAACTAGCTGAATTACTGGGTATTTTATGTGATGAATCATGGGAATCTACTCCTGAAGCCATGAGCACACCATATACACTGTATGTTAGCTAACTTGACAATAAATTACATATTTAAAGAAAAAAGAAATGGTGAAAGACTAGAACTATGTAAACATAAAGACTAAGTGGTACTCTAATTTTCCATTCTGTATTTTTTTGTCACTAATTTAATGCTTAGTATTAAGATAAAATGTATGCTGTGCTCTGGAAAATAAATAAATAAATAAAAACAAAATTAGAAACTGAGTTGAACTGCTTTAGGAATATGAGCATTTCTCCAAATACATTGGTGGATATAATGCTCTCATTTAATTATAAACCACTGTGGGTTATGATATGTCTTGGTCAGTTCTGGCTGCTATTACAAAATAAACTGGGGGTACTTAGACAACAAACATTTATTTCTCAAAGTTCTGAAGGCTGGGAAGTCCAAAATCAAAGTGCCAGTAGATTCGGTGTTCATGAGGGCCCCCTTGGTGTATACATATCTGCCTCCATGCTGTATCACCACATGCTGGGGGTCAATAGGGGGTCAGGCAAACTCTCTGGTATCTTCTCATAAGGGCATTAATCCCATTGTGAGGACTATGCCCTCATGATCTCATTTAAACCTAATTACCACCAAAAGGCCTCACCTTCTAATACCATCACGTTGGGGATTTGGGCTTCAACATACGAATTCTGGGGTGACACAAACTTTCCATCCAACATGATATAATCATCAACTCCTTTTAACTTAAATTGCTACAGGAAAAATAAAATTAAAACTGTGATAAACTACCAATAAACTCAGTAACTATCACTTCCCTCTGAAACATTTTTTATTTATAAAATGATTTTTGATTAGGTAAGATTTCTTAAATACTGCATTATAGTGCAATACAATTCAGTGAACAAATCATCTCTGTACATGTGCTGCTGAAGCGAACACAGTGAACGAATCATCTCTGAGAGTGTCCACAAAGAAGTTGAAAGCCTTTCTATCACAGATGCTGAAGCCTCTATTCTGGTAAGAAGTTGGACTGCATAATCAATAAACTTCCTCCTAATTCTCACATTTTGTTAAGTGCAAAGGTTAATATGGGTTTGATAAAGAAACTCCATTTAAGACCAACAAAATACTCCTTAGCAGGAAGTCAGAGGTGAAACTAATAAAGTGGCAGGAAATCATATACTGATTAAAATATTATCAAGTGAGGTGAAGCAGAGGATCTTGCTGATGTATAAATTTAAAAATAATGAGCTTTATCTCTATTGCAAAAAGAACTGAAATCTACCTCATACACATAGAGAAATATTAACTCAAAATGTATCAAAAACCTAAATGTAAGTGCTAAAAAAAAAAAACTCTTAGAAAAAAACATAGGCATAAACTTTCATCACCTTGGATCAGGAAAGAGTTTCTTAGTTATGACACCAAAGGGACAAGGAGTAAAAAAGATAAATTGGACTTCATCAAAATTAAAAACTTGTGCCTCAGAGGATGCCATCAAGAAAGTAAAAACACTATCCACACGATGGGAGAATATATTTGCAAATCATATATCTGATATGGGACTCATAGTTTCCATAATAAAAAGGCAAATAACCAAATTTAAAAACAGGCCAAAGATCTGAACAGACATTTCTCTAAAAAAAACGATGTATGAATGGCCAATAAGCACATGAAAGGATGCTCAACATCTTAGTCATTAGGGAAATGCAAATCAAATTACAATTCCACTTCACACTTTAGAATGGCTTGGGTCAAAAAGTCATATAATAATAAGTGCTGGGGGACGCCTGCGTGGCTCAGTCGGATAAGCACCCAACTTCAGCTCAGGTCATGATCTCACAGTTAATGGGTTCAAGCCCCGCATCGGGCTCTGTGCTGACAGCTCAGAGCCTGGAGCCTGCTTCGGATTCTGTGTCTCCCTCTCTCTCTGCTCCTCCCCCGATCATGCTCTGTCTCTCTCTGTCTCTCAAAAATAAATAAAAAAACACTTAAAAATTAAAAAAAAATAGTAAGTGCTGGCAAGGAAACAAAGAAATCAGAACCCTTATACACCGCTTGTGGGAATGTAAAATGGTGCAGTCACTTTGGAAAACAGTTTGTATTCCACAAAATGTTAAACACAGAGTTACCACATGACGCAGTAATTCCACTCTGTGAGAAATAAGCGAGATGATTCATTTTCAGAAATATCAAATAAAAGCTGGGCTGTCTAGTTAACAACAGGTTTAGGACCTATTGGAAATATGTACAAACCCCCACCCACCCACAATAGAGTCCCAAACCCTTAGACACTTCCTGGTTCTTCTTCCTCTCTCCATTTCATGGGCTTATTTTTCGTGGGCTTTGCATTGAGCATGGCACCAAAGAACTCTGCATGGCAATAAGCATGGCACCTCAAGGAATGTGCATTTGTCCCCATTAGTCTACTCTTTACCTTACATGGGCACAGGCGTCGTCAGGGTAAGACTGTAACCTCAACAGTACTCAGCCAATGAGGAACCAGGGGAGGAACTCGCATGCTAGGAGATAAACGGTCTGCTTTAACTGCCCCGAGTGTGCCTGTCCATCAGACAGGCTCTTAAAAGAACATTGATTAAAGCCTCGCTTCACTGTGTTCCAAGTCTCTTCTGTATCCCTCCTTTGACTGGGTCAGTGGCCTTATTTGTCACACACTCCTAGGTATATGACTAAAAGAAAGGAAAACATATGCCCACATATAAAAACTTGAACATGAAAGTTGATCGCCACATTATTCATAAAAGTCAGAGAGTGGAAATAACTCAAATATCCATCAACAATTGAACAGATAAATAAAAATTTGGTCTATGCATACAATGGAATATTATTTGGCCATAAAATGGAATGAAATACAGATCATGCTACAATATGAATGAACCTTGAAAATATTATGCAAAGTGAAAGAAGCAAGGCACTAAAGGTCAAATATTGTATAGTTCCATGGGATTTCTTTTGGGGGTGATGAAACAGTCTGATAATAGTGATAATAGTTGTATAGCTTTGTGAATACACTAAAAGCCACTTGAAAAGGGTAACTATGATATGTGAATTAGATCTCAAGAAAAATAATAAAAATAAATAGGAAATCTTTCTTGGGATTAATCACAATGAAATCCTAGATATTTCACTATAGTATAATAGTATGATCCCCAGAGTAACGGAACCACCATAAGCACAGTACCAAGAAAATGAATCCAGGTGAAACCGCTAACATTAACAAGGGTTAGCAAAACCAAAGCACTGTTGCTATACTCTACATGTTTGCCTCAGACATCAATCATGATATCTTTTGCCATCGAGCTGGAAATTGCAATAGATCTCTTCTCAACAGCAATCCATGCGCTCAGTACCAATTTATTATAATTGATAAAAAAAATTGCTGAAGGACAGACCTACAGGCACTAACTTCATACCCATTTCTCAAAGTCTGTTACACATGCAAATATTAGTGGTTAGCACTTTTTTTTCTTTAAGTATTTTTATTTATTTCTAGGAGAGAGAGAGAGACAGTGTGAGCAGGGGAGGGTCAGAGAGAGAGGGAGATACAGACTCTGAAATAGGCTCCAGGCTNGTACCAACACGTACAATGCCAGCACACTCGGGGGCTAAGGAAGCATTTGTTGAGTGAACAGTCTGTTGGAAAAGTGAGAAGAGGCTGACATGCCTTCCTAATGCTAAAATCAAGGTTTTTTTTTTTTTTAAATGTTTTATTTATTTCTAGGAGAGAGAGAGAGACAGCGTGAGCAGGGGAGGGTCAGAGAGAGAGGGAGATACAGACTCTGAAATAGGCTCCAGGCTCTGAGCTGGCAGTCAGCACAGAGCCCGACGCGGGGCTCGAACCCACGAACTGCGAGATCATGACCCAAGCAAAAGTCGGACGCTTAACCGACTAAGCCACCCAGGTGCCCCAGTGGTTAGCACTTTTAATAACAGTTTTATTGATTACAAAATACTTGGCATACAAAAAAAGGTATTGAAAATAATTTTAACAGATATATCCACTATCCAGCTAAAGAAATATACAAATTCAGTTAATATTTTTCCTACTTTTAATAAATACATATCCTTTTTAAAAAAGAACTGTGACTACACTCTTGCTCTCAGTTAAAAATATCTGGGGGCACCTGGGTGGCTCAGCTAGTTAAGCTTCAACTTCGGCTCAGGTCATGATCTTTCAGTTCGTGAGTTTGAGCCCTGAGTCGGGCTCTGCGCTCACAGCTCAGTCTGGAGCCTGCTTTGGATTCTGTGTCTCCCTTTCTCTCTATGTCCTCGCTCTTCTCTCAAAAATAAACATTAAAAAAAATTTTTTTAATGTATATATCTGTATTGAGGAGCACCTGGGTGCCTCAGTCAATTAAGCATCCAACTCTTAAATTTTTTTTAATGTTTATTCATTTTTGAGAGAGAGGGACAGAGTGCAAGCAGGGGAGGGGCAGAGAGAGAGGCAGACACTGAATTTGAAGCAGGTTCCAGGCTCCAAGCTGTCAGCACAGAGCCCGACACAGGGCTTGAACTCACAAACAGCAAGATCATGACCCACCTGAGCTGAAGTCAGACGCTCAACGGACTGAGCTACCCAGGCGCCCCTACATCCAACTCTTGATTTCAGCTCAGGTCATTATCTTACGGTTTGTGGGTTCATGGTGCTGATAGTGAATCCCTGCTTTGGATTCCCTCTCTCCCTCTCTCTCTCTGCCCTTCCCAGTCACAATCTCTCTCTCAAAATAAATAAATAAGCTTAAAAAAAAAAATCTGTACTGAGCCTACATATACAGTCCATAAAGTAAAACTAAGACATCACTATTCACCTAGAGACTCTTAAGCGACCTCTGACATATGACATTGACCACATATAAAATCTCTATCACTGTCAATTTTCACAAGAGAAGGAAACTCGCACATGTCAACAGCAACAGTAATGGGAACAGAAGTTAGAAAGTGACCAGAGGGTTCTTTCCATCCAAACATTTTACTCTCACTTACCCAAAGGCAAAGGCCGCCACTATCCACCTTTTCTGTGTATTGCCAGCCCAGCACACTTCTCATTTTAACATCTACAATATTTTTCAAGGCACCTTCTCACATAATACCTCATTAACCCTACAAGATAGATAAGGCAGCTCTATTTATACCCCTTTTTATAGACATGGAAGAAAAAAGCTATTAAGAGCACAAGATCGGAGTTAAGCAGGGCTTGAATCCCTGCTTCACTACTCAGCAACATGAACCGCAAAATAAAGATGATAATGCCTGCCTTACAGCATAGTTATGAGGATTAGATTACACAACATATATAAAGCACTTAGCATAGAACCCGGTGTAAAATAAGCACTAAATGAATGGTAGCTGCTACTACTGTTGCTGTTAATTAGGCAAGATCAAGCAGCTCCTAAACACGGGAGCCAAGACTGAAACTTAGAGGTCTTCTTTGATTCCACGCAACACAGCTTCATTCTCGAATGGTCACCAAGAGTTCTATTTTACAGAGTAGACCCTACCACTTCCAGGCAATACTTCCCCATTCTTATCTAGATACCGTGGTGATCACTTTGGGATTTTAAGACTCAAAAATCAATAGCAGTACCAACAGCTGCTAATATCACCAAAAGACACCCAGACATTCTATGTGTCTCATAATACTATCTATAAAGTCATCTTGCCCCCCACAGACAAAAAGGTAAACTTTAATCAAGCTTCTATATGAAACTACCAATTGATAGGATATACAGAAAAAGACTTAAAAAGACATTTCAATCAATCCTGATCTCAAAAAAATATTTTTGATTCTCCTCCAAAAAAGGCAGAGCATCAGCCCCATGCTATGAGGGAGAGAACACCCTAGAGACATAACCAGAATACTCACAAATATTTTAGGCTTTGAGACATTTCTTTTTACCCCTTGTAAATCAATAAACTAACATTCTGGTTTTTAAAAGAAAAGCAGTAACAGTATATATAGCTTTTACTCTGCCTATTCTACATCTATGATAAAAGTCTTATTCCAAAGAGTATTCTTGAAAGACTACAAGTTTAATCTTTAAAACTTTAAAAATGACCCTCCCCAACCCCCACCCCAATCTACAAGAGATGGCTGGAGCAAAGGTCAAGGGGAAAAAAACAAATAAGAAAAGTCAGGAAGGAACGCTTTTGTAACTGAAGCTTAAAAGAAAACCCACAGCATGAACAGGATTAGCTGTCAACAGGAACTTTCCCAGAAGTAACCCATCCTATGATGAGATTTGAGATATCTCAATGAAAATTACAGCACCTCTCTGTCATCAAGAAGCAGCCAGTTAAGGTAAATTAAATGAAAATTCATCTGAAATTTCAACATGGGCACATGCTGTAATGTAGACTACTTGTTTATTTCCATAGTATTCTAAAAAAGATTGGAGTCAGCTCACAAAGTGCATTCGAATTAAAAAGAAAGAAGTAATAAGATTCGGGCCAAGAGAAAATGAAGGAGGAAAATAAGATGAAGTCAGGGGTAAGGTTACCACACAAACTATATTCCACAAGGTTCTCTTGAGCTGCAAGGAAAGACTTTGAGTTCCCTTGCACAGAGAGAAATACCATGGTTTACAGGAGTCATGATGACTATGTAATACGAGGAAATCAGCTGGTTAGGGGAAACACAGCTTTTCCTTGTACAAAGACCTAGAAAAAAAATTACTACATGGGTTCTAACAATAATGGTGATGATAGCAACTTGAACTATAAAACACTACATTTAAAAATAGTTAAGACAGTAAATGTAATGTTATGGGTACCTTACTATAATAAAAAAAAAAATGAGGGAAAGCAGCTCATTTTCATTGCACAGGTCCTGGGCTGAGTATGTTCCAAGCATTTTACATGTTTAAATTCACAAAATTCTCATAACAACCTTGTAAAGGTAGGTACAATTATCCTATTTCACAGGTGAGCAAACTAAGGAACCAAAAGGTTAAGCAGCACACAACCAGGATGCAGAAGAGTCAGGCTTCAAGGCAAGAAAATCTGGCTCCAGAGTCCACACTTCAAACCATTACATAATCCTCTATCCAGAATGGTGTCCCCTTTTGGGCAAGAGTATTTGCCATCCGCTATTAACTTGTTTTGTGTTCAGTCTTCGATTTCCAGACAGCTGCTAATAGTAATAGTAGTAGCAGTGGTTACCACATCAATAAGGGCACTAAGATAAAGGAGATAACAGCCTCACAAGAATTCTACAATAAGAGGAGAACTAAATTTTACAAAACTGTTTATTTTAATGGTCTTCAATAAAGGTTGATCGCAACATACCAAATAACAATTCGGCAAAGTAATTCTACCCCAGTCTAAAAGAATGGAATCTATATACTTGGCATTCTGGTATTCTGGCTTGATCCGAGTAAAAACTGTTTCTAAAGCAATGGACTGAATATGTTTAAGCAATTCTCAAAGAGAGCAGTTTCTGACTGCTTAGGTTTTTGATAAGAATTTAGCAGCAAAGTAAGTGGATACATACTTGTGGGAACAAAGCTATTCTATACTGCCAATTAAGGGTAAATACTTTCATACTCAATCAGTACAGAATCAGTTTAGCATCCACTTATGAAAACGGAGGAACCTAACCACTAAAGATACCTAGCAGCCAACCCACCTCTCCATGGAGGTGAGCCAAGAAAGTATTTTCTTATGGGGCCAAAATTTTCCTCTCAAAGTGGTTCTGATTCTGCACCAGTGGACAAACTGGTCAGCTGAGCCTGAAAGCTCCATACCATTCAATGTACACTCAATGATTTTGAACTAGAAAATTCTCATAACAAGAGTTTCCCAACTCTTCTCAGTCGTAAAATTAACCTCAATTAAATACTCATAGACATGTATCCTTGAGCTAACTAAATGAACTGGGGAGTTACGTAAAATTATTAGATATAAACCAATTAAATGTCCAGGGATACCTATAAAATATGTATATGATGTTGGTTTTAGAATAATAGATATCTTATATCTTTCTTTTCTAAAATAACTAGGTAGCAGGGTCAGCTGCCTACCAATGCTGTTCCTCATTAATGTAAATACGACTTCAGCACATTATGGCTAGGAAGCAAAAAAAAAAAAAAGACAAGTACCCCAAAAGGAAAGTGAACAACATGAATAAATTAAGAGCCTTACACGGGGAAAAAACAACAACATACAACAAACATCTGATAAAATAATCAACTTTATCAATAGTCAGGGAACTAAAAATTACAACAATACTGTTATATCATTGGCATCCATCAAATAGGTACCAAATAGAAATGACAATATCCAGAGTTGATAAAGGAGGGGGAAAGCAATAGCTATCATATGCTATTGGTAGAAGTGTAAACTGATATAGCTTTTGGGGTAACATTTTGAAGGGACATCAATTTTTTAAATGCACATAACCATGAATTCCATAAGTATGTTCTCATACATGTGTAAAGACAAGTACAAACTTGGATGCCTACCAAAACAAAGCTTGCAACAGCAAGAAACTCAATATCTATATATCTATCAAAAAAGAGAAAGATGGCTAACTTACAGAATATTCATCTAATTAATGTAATATAGCATTTTATGCAAAGATAAAATGGCTCCTTAATATTCCAAAATTTAAAAATTCCCATGACATTAAGTTTAGAAGGTCCATAAGAAGGGGCAACTGGGTGGCTCAGTCAGTTAAGCATTTGACTTCAGCTCAGGTCACAATCTCATGGTTCATGAGTTCCAGCCTCACATCAGGCTCTGTGCTGACAGCTCAGAGCCTAGAACCTGCTTCGGATTCTATGTCTCCCTCTCTCTCTCTAGCCCCCCCTCCACTTGCATTGTTGCTCTCTCTTTAAAAATTAAACATTAAAAAAAATTTTTTTAAGCCTATAACAATTCAAAAAGTATGATTCTAGGGAAGAAAGAGGGACAGATGCCAAAGGGGGTCTGAATTAGTCAGAATTCTTTCAGTTCCAAAAGACAAAAATCTGATTCAAACAAGCACGAGCAGTTAGGCAACTGATTAGCTCTAATTTAACTGGGAAATGTAGGATGGATCTAATTTAAGGTTCAAGAGGATCCAGAGCCTCCAATGACTCCCCCTGCTCATGCATGTGAGAATGTGTGTGATTATGCCTTGGGACTGTGTGAGAGACACAGTCTGCCTCAGTCCGCTCTGCTGCACCTTGTATGTTGGCTTCACTCTTCCCTACAGTAAGTAGACAGGCTTCCTTCATGTGGCCAGGCACACTCCCAGTTCAGCAACTCCAATGGAATGAGCCTGTCCCTTGTCCAACATCCGTTTTTCAATCTCAAGGAAAGGCTCTGAACCTATATTGGTCATACAGTCATTCTGTAGCAATCTCTGTGTACAAAGAAACTATGACAGATCAGATCCAGCCAAGGTCACATGTCCATCCCTTGGTCACTGGGAAGAAAAACACTGTGACCTGAAATAGTGGGGGGGTGGATGAGGGGGATGTGAGGAGAGGCAAGACAGCCTAAATTAACAGCTGCCATATAATTCACTAGAGAGACTTTCGCCTTTTAACTCTACATACTTCCATTTCTTTGAATTTGTTGTTAGAATATAGTCAGGATTTACTTATATGATTTATTTAAAATTTTTTTTAACGTTTATTTATTTTTAAGAGACAGAGCATGAGCTCTGGGCTGTCAGCAGAGCCTGATGCAGGGGGCTCTAACCCACGAACTGTGAGATCACGACCTGAGCCAAAGTCGGGCGCTCAACCGACTGAGCCACCCAGGCATCCTATATGATTTATTTTTTAATTTAAAAGAGAATACTATTAAAATGTGGTCATAAAGAAGGCCTAAGTTCAAAAAAGTTCAAGGTTGATGACTTTAAGAATAAAACTGGGAGGAAAATATGCCTCATGTATAAATAAGAAACGGGGCTTCCTACTCCTGCATACTTGGCCAACATTTTAACTACCACCCAATAAATAGTCCTTCTCAAACCAAGCATTAAAAGATGTACAAAAAACAGAGAAAACAGATCTTAATTACTCAGTAGTATGTTGATAAGAAAGAGGGAAAACACCTCCAGGGACTCTAAGGAGAAATGTTATGAAATCCTCAGACAGCAAAAGGTTTCCAAAAGTGTCAGAAAGCCCTTTCTTTATGCCCTTTCTCACTTTTCCCACCTTACAATATTACCAGCCAAACAGTCTATGTAGAATAGAAAAGCATGGGATCCGTTTTACTGAAACTAAATAATCACTTTCTACCTGTTTCAAGTGTCAAACTATCTAAACTAAAACAATTTATATTACCTATCCGTAAAGTAGAGACATTATTAAAATTTCTCCTTTAACTGTTCCAAGGTCTACCATTCAACATTACAAGTTCTTTTCCCAAATTAATTTAGTAATAAAAATCCCATTTAGACTGACACACAAAAGAATTCCTCTTTCCTTCAATGACTCCAAGCAAGACCTATCAATTATGGTATTTATTCACCTCTCTATAGAGAACCAATTCTGCAGGGGTAAGGCAAAGACATTCATTGCTCACCAAATATACTTTTTGCACACATTTCCTAGCCCCTTCGGTAGCTGTCCCATGATTACTTCTGACTAATGGATTACATAAGAAATGATGAGGGTCACTTCAGGGCCAAAGGCACAGTAACCAAAGAGGCTCCAAGTTCCTGATAGTGCACCAAACATCCTTTATTATCTTAAATACAGAACCCCTTTTTCATGTTCCAGGAGACTATTCTATAAGAATCATTCCAGATCCTACAAATCTAATTCCATTCTACTTCCTCCAGGAAGCCTACTCAGACCATGCCAGCATCCTAGCATCCTCATTAACACGCTATGTAGGGATACTGTGGTTAAAGTACTAGGGAAGCACTGTGGTACTGACATATAACTACAATAAATGCTCTACCCTCTATAATTTACAAAGTGGTTGCTGCAATAGAACCCATGTAAAAACCCATGTAAAAATAAGTATACATGATAATAAATTTCAAGTGAGTGCTAAAAATAGTGAGTGCTACAGGAGTCTCCTTGTATCTGCTAGCAACTAACTAGTTTGTTATATACTCCCATATGACACCTTTTCTATCATTTTTTAATGATTTAAAGCAATTGATTTAAAGCAAATACACGTATGATTTAAAGCAAATGATGGGGCCCCTGGGCGTATCAGTTGGTTGAGCATCTGACTCTTGGTTTCAGCTCAGGTCATGACCTCACCATTGGGAGTTCAAGCCCCACAAGGGGCTCTGTGCTGACAATGAGGAGCCTGCTTGGGATTTCTCTATCTCCCCCACCCCACCCCTCCCCAGCTTGCTCTCCCTCTCTCTCAAAATAAATAAATAAACATAAAGCAAATGAGACTCCCTTTTAGGGATTACAATCTTCTTTAAGGGCAGGAACACTAAGATATAATAATCTCGTGGCTCCCCATATCACCATTCAAACAAGTATTCAATAAAAAAAATATATAGTTGGGGCGCCTGGGTGGCTTAGTCGGTTACGCGTCCAACTTTTGCTTAGGTCATGATCTCGAGGTTCGTGGGTTCAAGCCCCGCATCGGGCTCTGTGCTGACTGCCAGCTCAGAGCCTGGAGCCTGTTTCAGTCTGTGACTCCCTCTCTCTCTGACCCTCCCCTGCTCACGCTGTCTGTCTGTCTGTCTGTCTCTCTCTCTCCTAGAAATAAATAAAAATATTAAAATATATATATATATATATAGCTTAGTGAGAAGAATAGGCTGAGAAATCAAAAGAGAAGAATAGGAATCCCCAAGACATCAGGACTTTGTGTCTCTAGCAGAGAGAAGGAGAGAGAGGAAGAAACACAAGTTATTCTGTTATCCATGGTGGGTAGAACTCTGCACTAGAGAACAATGACTCACCAGGCTACCCCAGACTTTTGAACATAGCCATGACAGCCAGCTTCTTATGCTGTAGGACTACATGCTCTCCAGGCAATATCTGATTTCCAGTTCAATTTCCCAAATACCCTGAAACTAGTAAAGAGGATCCCTAGATATTATGTATAAGTATTCTAGGCACACATTAAAAAAAAAAAAAAAAAAGGTCTGTTTCTCTAAATACATTAATAAGCAGCATTATGGTTTAATCAATATGATTTGTCAAATATTTTATTATCTATGTGTGTAATACATTGCAGAGGACAAAATATAAAACATAATCCCCTTCTGCCATTCTCATACCCTAATTTGGGAGATACGACACATGAAAACAAAAAATTGTACACAGTACAAGGCAGTAAAGTATCAAATGAATAATAAGGAAAATAAATATGAAAAGAGTTCACAGGAGGAAGAGATTACTTTCAAATTTCATATTTGAAACAATTAACAAGCAAGGTGGAATCTGAGCTGAGCTTTAAAGCAGAGGTAGAATTTCAAGAAATACAGAGTAGGATAATGGAGAACATTCCAGGGAAAGGAATATGTAAAGGAGTGGAAACAGAGAAGCCTAAGGAATGTTTAAGGGACAGTATACACTGACAATTTGTTTCAGTTTACTAGGGGAGAACAGTGGGAAATGAGACCAGAAATGCAGGTTGGTGCCAGAGAGTGGAAAGCCTTAAATGCCAGGATAAGTAACAATTTCATCTTGACAGTAATGAGGAGCCACTGAAGGTTTTTAAGCAAACAACACAAGGAAAATAAAAATTAGGATGATCTCTCCAAAACAAAATTTAGGATAGACTTAAAAAGGAAACTCACTGGAGACAGTGAGACCACCTTGGATACCATCGCAATAATTAGGCCTAAATTAGAACGATGACAGTGAGGGGGAAAAAGGAACAGATCTAAGCAGCTGATAAAACTTGGAAAGTGTTTTTAGCATATGTCAAATCAGACCCTAAGGACTCTAGAAAGCTGAGATTCAAATGCTAGAAAGAAAGAGTTTAAAAACACAGCAACTGTGAATTCTAGCCTACCCAGCAGGGTCCCCCCCCCAACTTGAATTGATACCGGGCTCTTCCATACATATATGGATTCCCATCTCCACACTCCTACAAAAGGTCCACCCTTCTTTATTGGGGTTTAGGAGAATAGAGGTGGGAAATGATATATAAGAGCCGCCAAGTGATGAAGACCAGGTAGTTGTGCAACAAGCAGAACTCAAACATCTGTAAAGGCCAAAGGCAATGCAATCACATCTATTGCAAAATGGAAAAACAGACTGCAAATCCAGTCATACTGCGGGCTTGAGTAATGACATCAGATATATCCATTAAACTTGGCAAGAAGGTACAACTAGATGAATGGAGTTATTGAGGTCCCAGTCCTTAAAAACAGAGGTTCTTAACCTTTGTAGAGGTCATGAACCCTTTTGGGAATTTGGTAAAAGTTATGGACCCCCCCTCTCCAGAGAAATGCACAGACTCACAAAATTTTACATATAATTTCACAGATTAGAGACTCTAAATCCATGAATTGCAAGGTTTCTTAGTTAAGAACCCTTGCTAGAAAACACTGATGACCACTTTTTATCATATACCCCACGGTTTAAAAGTTTTTGAGTAGGGAACCACATATGTATGTTTATTAACAATTTATATACAGTGCACGCCAGACCAATAAATTACGCACCTTGTAAAGCACACACAAAAATGGAAATTTAACAAGTGACATTTGTTATAATAAAATAAACAATTCTAAAGCATTTGTCTTACTTAGTGATGACACAGTTTTGTGCTATTCCTAATAAACACTATTATTAATACCACTATTTTTGGTGAGAGTAATGTGATTGAGCATGGTTTGTTATTTTTTAATTTTGCTTTCACATTTTTATAATATGGCAACTGGAAGTCTGGTTCTAAATTTCAAATCATTTTTATAACAAATAACCATTTTATTCGGTTTTAGTGGCTATCACAGCCAAAAAACATATTTCACAAAGATGGATAAAACCAAATGAAAGAGTTGCATCACTTGCTGCAGTGAATAAAACATGATATAATATTCAATTTTCAGTACCATTCACCATTTATGCAAAGGTTTTTGCTAAAATTTCAGCTAGTGCACTTCCACACTTCCTGATGACAATCAGTTGTTCTTCCTAATAAATCAAACGGTATTGCTTTTTTATATTTTCGGCAGACGGGCACAAAACCACTAAAATACCTAATTTTAGGGTGCTTGGGTGGCTCAGTCGGTTAAGCATCCTACTTCAGCTCAGGTCATGAATTCACTGCTGGTGGGTTCAAGCCCCAAATCAGGCTCTGCACTGACCCATCAGAGCCTGGAGCCTGCTTCAGATTTTGTGTCTCCCTTTCTCTCTGCTCCTCCTCCGCTTATGCTCTGTCTCTCTCTCTCTCAAAAGTAAATAAACATTAAAAAAAATTTAAATGCCTAATTTTACAAGTTTTTAAAACAGATTAGAAAATTTTGTTTCCAAGTTCAAATGTACATATAAAAATACTCTTAAAGTCACACATGTCATTTTTAGCAAAAACCCAATAATGATGAAAATAGTTCCAAATATTCTTTTTCAATAACCTCTGTCCATAACACTGAATTTTATTTTGTTCCGAATCGTAGTTACTTTTTGAGTCACTGTTATGAACTCTGCAACATCCCAAAGGGACAGATAAAGTGTGTTTATTTTTCATAAATATCTGCTAGGCAGCATACTATTCACAGCTACTTGTCACAGAAAATGTCAGCAAATTTGGAACATCTGTGTTTTTGTGAAAGAAAAATGAGTAAGTCACCTCTAAGTTAGACAATTCTTAAGACCTTTGCCTTAAGATGACCAGTCAACCTCTATGAAATATTTTACAAAAGATCGGCATGGTGACTCCCTGCGGCAATACCAAGTATGTTAAGAGTTTACTATTTAAAATAACAGTTTTTTAATAAAGAGTTTACTATTTAAAATTTGACAGGGCGCCTGGGTGGCTCAGTCGGTAAGCGTCCGACTTCGGTTCAGGTCATGGTCTCACGGTTCCTGGGTTCGAGTCCCGCATTGGACTCTGTGCTGACAGCTCAGAGCCTGGAGCCTGTTTTAGATTCTGTGTCCTCCCCTCTCTCTGCCCCTTCCCAGCTCTCTCTCTGTCTCTCGGTCTCTCTCAAAAATAAACAAACATTAAAAAAATAAAATAAAATAAAATAAAATAAAATAACAAATTTGAAAATCCAGTTACCCAGGCCCCTATAAGCTGTAAAACATTACAAGAGACTGAAAGAAACTTCCTTAGAGACCTCTAATATTCCTCTGATTCCCTCCCCAACCCCCCACCCCCACGGGATAATTTTCTATAAACTCTACTGTAGAGACAGACCACTGTTCTAATGTGCCTACACTCTCAAGGGTCAAAGTGCTCCATCAGGGCCCTCCAGATAATTCCCTTACAGACTATGGAAGTTTAAAGGAGTTAACGTTAAAGGTACTCTAATTATATTGCCTCCATCTCTGAATTACTACCAGTTTGGCAAAAGATACAACCACAGCACATTCTGTGACACCAGTTGTCTTCAACACTTTCCCTCGGTGTTACGCTGGCTAGCAGCTCAGTCAAATAATAGACAGGGCTAGAGCAAGGTCCAAGACTCTTCATGACATATCCTGCCTTAAATCCTTTTTGGAACATGGCAGGGCATAAATAAATCAGTAGAATAAATCATGAACTATATTGAGAGCCAGGGACTTTCAACTTACATGACCAACCTTCCTTAAACAGCGAAAAATACTTATATTTATACAAGGAGATGACATTTTTACACTTAAAAAACAAGTCCGCTACATAAATGCCAAATGATAATACACTGTTTAAAAAAACAGCTACTGCTTTAAAAAAAAAAAAAAGTATAAGCCAGTGAAAAAGATTTTGTACTAACTTCTATCAAAAAAAACACATAATCTGTTCTCAAATATACATAAAAATGAGTGAATAAGTTCCCAGTGTGGTAAGCCTTACATATGGAATCATTTCAAAAACTATGAAAATATAAAATTTGGGGTGTAAAACCTGCCAAAAAAAATCTATGTAAATTTGGAAAACTGACATTTCTCATAGATCTCATCCAGATCTCCATACTTCACTGTTCCCCACCACCTCCCTCCATTAAAGCCCTGCAATGCCAAGCCACAGCACCTACAGCATCTGGTTCCCACCTCCTACTTGAGCTGGTGCCAGCCACACTCCTCCCTGCACTTTCCCCCTTCGTTACTCTTAAATGATCCCAAGCTTTTCCGTCCTTTCATCTTTGCTGTTTAATCTTCCTTCCTATGCTGCTGGCCTCACGCTCCCTCATATACAAATCATGCCCTGCCTTCAATGTTCTGGGCCACCCTAAGCCCTCCATGAAACCTACCCTGATCACTCTCAAATGAGAGTAACTGCTCCGTCTCCGGAATCCCCCAAGCACTATTTCATACCTCTCCCATAGCACTCATCACATTCAATCAGCATTATAGGTATTTGTGTGTTCATCTTATCACCTCTTTTAGGTCATAATCTCCTTAAGAACAGGATCTGTATCTTATCATTTAACTTCCCTATCTTTTAACAATACAGCACCTTGAACAAAGTAGGTGCTTATATAACTATGTCTCGAATGAATGATTGAGTGGCTACTTAGAAATTTAATTATAGACTTTCTGTACCCCCTGGAATGAGACTTCGCAGAACAAGTAACTTTCCTCTGGCTTCCTCCAAACAAACTCCCCAAAGTAAAGCCAGTATTACACACACGGGTGCTTTCAAAAAGCAAGGACATTTCATCCTTCAACTATCTGGTCAAATATAGTATGATATCTTTATATACACACATATACATACACTCACACAGAATATCTTCCATTAAACAATCAAATCTATGCTTGATAATGAAAGCATGTAAATATTTTAACCATATAGGCAAACTAAAAATTTAAGATGTAATATATTAAAGCTATCAGAATAAGATCAAACATTCAAAGTACAAGTGGAAACAGAATGACCAAGCAATTTATTCCAAATGGAAAAAAAAGCCTGAGCTTTAGCTATTTAAATGCTAACGAAACTTGAGAGGCAGAATTTTATTGCTAAGAATCCAAAACCAACCATTCAAAGATAAGCTTAACTAGACAGAAGCACCAAAGAATCAACATTACTAAAGTACAAAGGTGAGATCAGAAACAGCATGAAAATCTTAAAGTGACACTATCATTAAGTAACTGGTATATATGGGCTCCTGGGTCATCAGAAAACAATGAGATTACAGGAGTCTCCACTGCACATGTAAAGCCCAGAAAGGAAAAGAAGGCTACAATGTGACCAACTGTGGCTAACATGTTAAAGACAAGCCACTTTCAAGGTATGCCTGTGATTTCAAGTCAGAAGACCCTGGACTCAAATGTCATGCCTAATACCTAGGAGCTGTGAATCTTACACCAACCATTTAACCACCCTGAGCCTTGTTTCCTCATTTATAAAATGTAACATGTAGAATCAATCCAGGTTCAGTGTGCCTCGGAGACCGCACTCAATAAATATTTGCTGACTAAATGAGGGCCATACAAGAAAAGCAGACCTTTCTCTCCAGGTACTTTTGTAGTTTTTGAGAGAGCAGGTTTAAGTAATTCCTGATTAATACTTTATTGCAATATTTGGCAGTCAATTTTTGGCCAAAAAATAAAAATACCCCTTTCCTTCTAGGTCACACATTACTTAAAAGCTTACTAAAATTCTTAAACTTAAAATCTCTTTGTAATAACCTTCAAATACTAAAAAACAAAACAAAATCTTTCATAAAGAAAACTGGAAGCCAAATACCTGGATTCTTATCTAAGTAAAACCACCAACTCTGTGACCCTTGAAAACTACTCTAATTGCCTGGTCTTAGTCTTCTCATCTGCAATATTAGGGAGGTTGTGGATAACTTACTATTAAGGCCCCTTTACTCTAAATAATGTGGTTTATGCCATCTCAAGGACTTTCCAACCTACTTTAAAAAAAAAATTCAATGTACAATTAAAAAAATGATTTCTTTCAAAAGAGGAGGTAAAGAAATAAGAAGTTTATGATATAGAAAAAAACTGAGCAATTGATGTTAAGGAAGTTATAAAAACAAGCTTTCTAGAGAACATACCGACTTTGGCCATGTTTTTGAAGGTCTAGAGATAAAAAGGAAAGGAATCACAATTTAAATAAAGAAAATGCTATCTACAGGTAATTATAACACTTTCTTCACTTGTGTAGCACTTTACAGTTTACAAAGATTCCTGCACATGCCATCTACAACAAATTTTCTGGAATGAGGAATTCAGGAACAGTTTAAATTATTTGCATTTGATAAATTTGTCCACAGAAAGTCTCTGCTACAAACAATAACATCAAAAACCATTTTGGAAAGGAATTTTTTAAGCATTTCTGTGTAGGATGAATTAGGCAAATGCACACAGGCAAACAGCTATAAACCTACAAATCATAGAATTTAGCACAAGGAAAAAATGTGAAATCAGGCCAATATGCTGTTTTAATGATAAAGAAACTCAGGCCCACAGAGTCGACATGACTCTCATCACTCCATGTGCAAAATGACAGGAGGACCAGATTGAAGAACCAGAAATAAAGGGGGAAATCCAAGAAATTGCAGAGGAAAGAATCAGAATGTAGTGATGGATTAGATAGCGATGTGTTTAGGTTATGTTAGCGTAAGAAAACATTATTAAAGTCTTACTTTGTGCATTCATCATGCCAGTCAAATTTTGTTATTTAATAAGTGAATTGAAAGATCACAATAATATGAGGGTAAGGACCTTATTCCAATTTTACACATGAAAACCTGAGATTTAGTGTGGTTACATAACAAGCCCAAGGTTAAAACTACTAAGTATCTGGAAGAGCCAGGACATCACTCCCTGTCTGAAGTCAAAGCTGTATTTCCAAAAGGAGCCTAAAATTTGCCTCTAAAGTATAAGCTAAAAGGGCAAAATTAAAGTATCACTCTGGAAACGGTGGAACCCCAGTGTTATTAGAATTCTTTTCCTGTAAGATATATTTTACCTCTGTCTTGCACCTAATCTTTCCCCAATGGTCAGGTCCAGGATGTCTCCATAAAGCTAAAACTTCCCAGCTCTCCACACTAAAACATCCACGGGTGAGATTAGATCAAAACATATCTAAGATGAGGGTGACTGGAGGGTGATTAATTTCAAGTCTTACAAAACTCAAGTGACTATAGCTTCTGTTTTGGCATAAGCTATTTATCTTCAAAATATGATAACTATACTAAGCTTTGCTAAAAGCCTGTCACTTCAAGGAGCCTTGAAAATACTGTGTTGCAGATGGGGGTACGGGGGAGGAAGCATCGAGACAACAGCCCACTCTACTTGCACCTCTGAGTTGGATTTGTATGCTGGTGTCAGTGTTTTGTAATAATTTCTCTTTTTCAACCACATATCCTACAGAATTATAAATAACTATTTCTCTGTATTCCAAGGAACTATGATCCAAATACTGTACGCCCATTAAGCATTGTCCAGAACCATAAAAAAAAAATCCCTGCACCTCCTTAAACTAAGCATCCAAGAACAGTACCCAGTTGCCTTGAGTCCATTTTATGACCTCTGTCCCCATATGCTGAAGGAAAGGCACAAAGTCTAACTAAAATATAAAAGAATGGAGAAGGCAGGCTTGAAATGACTAGACCTTAGGTAAGAAAAGAGGTGAGAGGCATGGGGCCCATTCTCAACCACCAAAGGCTAAACTAGTAGTTAACCTGGGAAAGAAGCAACAAAGAAGTTCTTTCCGAAGGTCTAGTCTGCCCCAAAGGGTATGCAAGTTGTACACGGTGGGGAGAAATTTGTATGGCTCTGTAGTCCAGTCTCCATTCAAGTCCTGGAACGCGTGAATTTTCACCCGGTCCCACACTCCCCGTCTGTGCCTGATATCTGCAGGAAATGTAAAAAGGAGACCACCACACGGTTTTGGACCCCTGCCAGGAGAGCAATTGATGGCCCTCTGAGAATTCCTGCGATTATCATATGCAGAAGGGAAAAATCACTACCAAGATAATAATGAGCATCCTAGGGATCTCCTCCCATGCCCCTAGACTTAGAGGTAGCTTGGGCTTATACTGACCTCCAGTACTTGCCCTAAAAGAAAAGCTATGTAAGGCCATAGAGTTTAAAGCCAACTAACTCCAAAAGATATGCTACATAACATCAAACAATGTGGAGCCCTTGGAGGATAAGGTAGAAAAGACAAAGTAAGGAACAGAAGTAGTCTCTCTCTAAGAGAAGGTATATAAAATTGATGACAACTGAAAAGAGAGAGCTGAAATGTCTTCGAAAAACAATTAGAAATCACATTGTGATATATAATCCAGCAGAGAAAAGATTTTTAAGGAATGTCCAATATCCTCTCCCCACACTCCACCTTTCAGCACCTCTACACCACCCTCATCACTTGCTCAACATTCAGTCCTCGTGTAGACCAATCATTGGATTAGCAGGATCAAGAGTACACGCTAAGAACATTCCATCCTGAAAACATCTTTAAATTATTTAGGCTTGTTTACCACCCTTCCCTATAGAGTAAAAGCATGATGTGTTGCCAGCGCTTTCATAATATATACGAGTCAGCACCATAGCAACCCAATCCTCTGCCCACCAAAAGATTAACACATACACACAAAACAGGAAATTCAACAAAAATTAAATTTGACCCTAGACTCACTCAACAGTTAAATGTCTTAAGTAGTAGCAGTATCTTTGTATCACACCCACTTCATGCTACCCTTACGGCTTCCTGGCATAAGCAAATTCTTGGGATTATACAAACTGCTGCTTCTGTTTCCAGCCCAGATTTCTAGAAATGAAACCCTAGAATTGAGGGAGAAAGAAAAACAAATGTTGGCAGAAAGAGGGAGGAAAATGCATTGTCTATATAATCCCAGTGCAAGTGGGACAATCACCATTAGTTCCATCAAGCACTTTTTTCAATAAAACCACTTACCCAAAAATGCAGAATCTAAAATACTCCCTTGGCTTAAACCACACAAAAAGCAATTTAATAGACACAATCCTACAGATTTTCTCAGAAAGAAATGAGGAAGAGATTAACCACAAACTATGTCAAATTCCAGTTTTGCACCTTAAAACTCAAACTCCCCTGTGACTTCAATAAATGCAACAAATACGCAGTGCAAACATGTCTACAAAAATCAAACCAAACACCTGTTCTTATAAGCAACGCCCCTCCATTTTCTCTCCAAACCATGTATTTCTCTATTCAGATTTCTCTTTTTGATGCCCTGTTCCCAAAGCGTGAAGTGTAAATAAGAAACGGAGGGAAAACATTTTAGATGCCAGTTCACAGAACCAAATGAGACCTTTCCACAAAGTACGGCAGAGAAAATGGAAACACTTCCCAACTGCATCTAGTTTATGACAAATAGTTCAAGGAATGCCCATTTATTAGGATGAATCAAACCCCACTGCTACCTTTCACCCAAAACTATTTCTAGTTCAAGAGCCAAAAGACCCAAGCAAATACTTTCTTTTCACATTATTCTCAACATGAAGAAATCTGACCCCCTTCCTACTACATCATAGCTTCTGTGAAACAAGCTGAGAGGCCCCTTTGGCCAACTTTTTTTTTTTTTTTTTTTTTTTTTGAGCCTAACCTCCAACCAATTCCAGAAGAAGAGACAAACCTCAAACAAATTTAACCCTTGATATCCATCCCTTCGACAGAACAGTCAGCTTCACCGCAGCAATGTTTTACACAGAAACGTGAAGATTTCTTAATCACCGAAGTGTAAGCCTCAGCCCTCACAAATCATCGCCACAGAGATTACTCTTGGCATCAACAGAGGGTGCTGGGACTGCAATTCACTCAAGAACCCTTCATTCACCATCACCATCCTCGACATTAAAAATTCGCCCTCTCAAAAGAAAAAAAAATGTCACCTCCACAAGGACACCTGCCTCTTCAACGCCTCTACAGTGAACGAGGAGAGCCAAGCACGAAAGGCTAAAAAGCTCTCCCAGCTTAAAGTTTTCCTCCCCACCAAACTCTGCAGCCACAGCACCGTGGACTGTCCTTGTCACATACACAGGCTTTATTGTCAAAGCCTCCGTCTCCCTCTAACATCGTCAGCCGAGGCAGTGTCTAGACCATGGGGGTGACTGCCTTAGAAAGGAGCAAAGCAAACAAAACAAAACCAAACCCACAGCTGGGTAGTAAGGACGAGGGACCCTGGTGTCCGGTTTCTCGGGTTCTCTTCCGAGAGACCAGAGGGCGGCTCGAGTTCTGCTGCTGACCATTAACCAGTCCCACCTCCCGATCGTCCAGTCAACACGACGGCTCCCCCTCCTAGGTCCTTTCAGCAAACTCCTAGCAAGGGGACCAAACCCCAGCCCTACGGGAAATTTTCACTCATCCATCCCCTTTCTACCTCCGAAATCCCTCGCCAAGAGGAGGAAAAAGCGAGTGCGCCGGGGTAAACAGAAGCGCCGTCGAAGGCTGTGCTTACGGGAAAGGCACGCCATGGTCATCCCCATTTCGCAGTCCTGGCAAGCGAGACTCGGAGAGGTTGCCCGGCTTGCCAAGGTCACCGCGCGCGCCGGGGCCGAGGGGCGCCCGCGCCGACTTCCGGCTCCCCCTCTCGGTGGCGGCGGCGGGGAGCGCCGGCGGGCTGGGGGCGCCGCTCCCCACGCCCGGCCGGCGGCCGCGAGCCTCGCGCACCCTCCGCGGATGCTCGCCCAGCCGGCGCTAACTAGGGCAACTGGGAAAAGGGGCCGCGAAGTCGCTGCTGCAGCAATTTCCTCCGCGGGCGCAGCCCCCAGCTGGCGCCCGTGACAGCTGCGACCTCCGCCCCCTCCAGCCGCGCGAGGCCGAGGGAGAACTCGGGGAAAGTGGGAGGGGGACGGAACGGAGAGAAAGGAGAGCGGGGGGCGGAGGGGCGCCAGCTGCTCCCCGCCCCCTAGGGCCTCGGCGGCCGCGCGGCTCGTGACAGCTGCACCCACCGGGAGGCTCGGCGCCCGCCGCCCGCCACTCACCTGCCGCCGCCGCCGCCGCCGCCTCTGGGCCGCGCTGACGGGCGCCGCGCTCGCCGGGACCGAGGCGGCGCCGCCGCGGCCTCCGCCGCTCCCCCGGCCGGGAGCCCGCCGCCGCCGCCGCCGCCGCGGCTCTCCGGCCCCCTCCTCCGGAGCAGGGGTCCCCCCGCAGGGGGATGCAGAAAGATCCCCGCGCAGGGTCCGCTCGAGGGAGCAGCAGGGAACAGGGCGGCCGAGGAGCTCGAGGCCGCGGTCCAGCCGTCTGAGGGGAGGGCTTGGCGGATCGCGTCAGACTCCCGCTCGCCCGGCCTGAAGAACAGGCATTTCAGCCGCTCTCCGCGGCCGCCATGTTCTCCTCCTCCTCCTCCTCGGCCGCCGCCGCCGCCGCCGCCGCCGCCGCCGCCACCGCCCCCCGCTCGCGGCCCCGCCCCCTCCGCGCCCCGCCCCGCCCCGCCCCGCCCCGCTCGCTCCCCGCCGTCCCGCCCGCCGCGCTGCCCCTGCGCGCTCCGGCCGGGCCGGGCCCAGGCGACCCGGTGCCCGCGAGCTCCGACGGCGCGCCCGGGCAGCGCACTGCCAGCCCGCTCCGCCGCGGCGCGAGGAGCAGTCCCGCGCCCTCTGCCGGCCAGCCGCCCGAGGGAAGGGCTGCCGCGGTCCCGCCCCGGCCCGCGTCCTAACGAAGTGTGGGAAAGGAGGCCCCAACTCTTCCCCTCCCCTCGGGGCGTTCCTCCGACTGCTGCCGGGAAGCCTCCTCGAGCCCCAGGGTGCTTTCAGCTAGGCCGCCCGGCCTGCACCCTCCCGCTGCCCTTCTCTTTCGGGGAAGATGGTGGTGCGGCGGCGAGAGGCCCTGCACACCCGGGAGGAGTCGGTTCTGGGCCTGGCCCTCCACTAATCTGTTGTATTACTTTGGGCGAGACACATCCCGCGGGCCTCTTTTTTTATTCTGTAAAACCGGGAGGCGGTTGCCTAGATGATTTCACAGGCTGTTAGACACGAGAAAAGAAAGATCATCTGCCCCCTTCGTTTTACAGATGAAAAGATCTGACTGACACGTCTGGCTCTGCAATTCTATGAATTACCCAAAATGTCTGTCATTGACAGAGCTTTCCCCTCAAGGGGGCCCACACCTTTCTTCTTTTCTACCTGCTTTTTTTTTTTTTTTTTATCCTATAATGGAAGTACTACTTCCAAAAGTGGAGTGTTCCTTGTCACTGGAGGAATCAAACAACTGCTGAACAGGCTTTCTGAGCCGAGATGGCCTTATCTGGAAAGCATCCCTCATTCCAAAGGCGGGCAGTATAATACCTATCTCTCTCCCCGGGATGTCCGAAGGATGAATGAGTCACCGGCTGCGGAAGTGCTTTGTGAAGCATACATCTATCCTTTCCTGCACTCCCATTCCCAGTTAGCTGCTTTCACCTGCCTCAATCCTGTCCTGCTGCTGCTGTCTCCCAACATTATCCGCTGTTTCTCTTACAGTGTTTTCTATCCTAGAGCAATCTCTGTAAGTCCTGAAGCTCTTCTCACCCCTGCTCCTAACCGATACCTGACTGCCTTGAAGACACCACCCTCCTCGGGATCTCTCTGAGGCAGTGGGCAACTATTTCCAGAGCCAGGTACTCCCTCCTAGCAGTATTCTCTGCCACCCCCGCAGTCATCCGTCTTCTGCCCTGTCATGGTCATAAAGCGACCTTTCGCTCACACCCCTCATTCACTCATATATCCATTCATTTCTGTGCATTCAACTGATTCTTTTTTATATATATATATTTTTTTAATATTTTTATTTCTAGGAGAGAGAGAGAGACAGCGCGAGCAGGGGAGGGTCAGAGAGAGAGGGAGTCACAGACTCTGAAACAGGCTCCAGGCTCTGAGCTGGCAGTCAGCACAGAGCCCGACGCGGGTCTCGAACCCACGAACCGCGAGATCATGACCCAAGCGAAAGTCGGACGCTTAACCGACTAAGCCACCCAGGCGCCCCATATTCAACTGATTCTTGTCAAAGACCTGTCACTGGCGCCCTAGGTGCACTTCGTTAGATCTTGCCCTCGCCTGTGTTAGCAGGACCTCTAGGCACCGGCGGAGTCCCATCCCTGAGAAATGCTGGAAATACCCAGGGCTGTGCATCTCCACACTCGCCCCATCGTCCCGTTCCGTAGGTCCTGTCTCCCCATCTAGTCCAGTCCAGACTGTGTGAAGGTACCTACGAGTGAGCCTCTTGTACGGTTGATGCGGTCCCCCGTGGGGGCCACCGTCTAGTTCCTGCTGATGGCCAAAGCCAGAGCTCGCCTTCCTCCTCCCACTGTGGGCCCCTCTGCAGTGCTGCATGGGTACCGCAAACTCCCTTTGACACTCTCCTCTCCTCCTCTGTCTTCTACGTCATCTCCTTTCCTTCTATCTGCTTTCTGAGTTTTCCTTTACTATCACTTTTCTTGGCAGCTCCTTTTTTTTTTTTTTTTACAAAGGCATAAAATGTTTCTATCCTCAAGATTTTATTTTTTCTCTCTTTTCCTCTCACTCAGATTGACTTCATTTGTTTCCACCACTTCAATTGTTAGTAATGCCCGCATCTCCGGGGCACCTGGGTGGCTTTAGTCGGTTAAGTGTCCGACTTCGGCTCAGGTCATGATCTCACGGTTCATGGGTTCGGCCCGAGCTGGGCTTGCTTCAGATTCTGTATTTCCCTCTCTCTCTAACCCTCCCCTACTCATGCTCGTGCTCTCTCTCTCTCTCTCTCTCTCCTTCTCAGAAATAAATAAAAAACATTTTAAAAAATTAAAAAAAAATAATTCCCGCATCTCCTTCTTCCAGCCACCCCGCCCACACACACACACTCTGCAGCTTAGTGTCTTAATTAACTTTATTGTTTTAAAGACATTGTCTTTTTTGTAAGTTTATTTATTTGGAGAAAGACAGAGTGCGAGCACAGGAGGGACAGAGAGTGAAAGGGAAAGAGAGAATCCCAAGCAGGCTTCTCACTGTCAGCAGAGAGCCCACTCAGGCTCAATCTCATGAACCAAGAGATCGTGACCTGAGCCAAAATCAAAAGTCACTTAACTGACTGAGCCACCCAGACGCCCCTCTTAATTAACTTTAAAACGTCCTCAGGACATGTAGTGCTGAGATTTTGTTGAATGATGAATGAAATTTAAGGCATTATTTATATCGCCATAACTATCCATAGATGCTAAGGAAAGAACGCTCTTTTTTTTTTTTCAATATTCAGAGAAAGAGAGAGAGAGAGCATGATAGGGAAAGACAGCGAGGGAGAGAGAATCCCAAGCAGGCTCCTCACTGTCAGCACAGAGCCCTACATGGGGTTCAATCCCATGAACCATGAATCATGACCTGAGCTGAAATCAAGAGTTGGATACTTAACCAACTAAGCCACTCAGTTGCCCCAAGAACTCATTTTTTCGAATTATACTCTTTCTTAAGACCATATGACTTTTTTCTTCTTCCTCTGCAAATCACAATCATTTGCCAAAACAGTTAAACCCACTTTCTTCTCTTCTTTTTTTTATTGTGCTAAAATACACATTACATAAAATTTACCATCTTAGCCATTTTTAAGTGTATAGTTCAGTGGTATTAAATACATTCACATTGTTGTGCAGCCATTACCACCATCCATCCCCATAATTCTTTTTATCTTATAAAACTCTATACCTATTAAATATAACTCCCCATGTTCTCTTCCCCAATCCCTGAGCCACTATTCTACATTTTATCTCTATGATTTTGCTTACTGTAAGTACCTCATATAAGGAAATCATATAATATTTGCCTTTTTTGTGTCTGATTTATTTCACTTAGCATAATGTCATTAAGGTTTATCCTTGATGTAGCATATTGCAGAATTTCCTCCCTTTTTAAGCCTGAATAATCTTCCACATTTTGCTTTCTCATTCATCCATTGATGGACACTTGAGTTGCTTTCACTTTGAAGCTGTTGTGAATAATGCTGCAATGAACGTGGATGTACAAATATCTCTGAGATCCTGCTTTCAGTTCTTTTGTGTATATACCCAGAAGTGGAATTGTTGGTCAGACGGTAATTCTATTTTTATTTTACTTATTTGTTTGTTTGTTTAAAGATATGTAAACATCTGATTTCCCACTTTTTCTTTTCTTTTAAAGTTTATTTATTTATTTTGAGGGAGGGGGAGAGAGAGAGAGGAGGGGCACAGAGAGAGGGAAAGAGAGAGAATCCCAAGCAGGCTCCACATTTTTAGCCCAGAGCCCCACGCAGGGCTTAAACTCACAAGCAGTAAGATCATGACCTGATCCAAAGTCAACAGTCGGACACTTAAAAGACTGAGCCACTCAGGTGCCCTGGTAATTCTATTTTTAATTTTTTAGGAGTCTCCATACTGCTTTCAACTGTGGCTATACCATTTTACATTCCCACCAACAGTGCACAAGCTGTCCAGTTCTCCACGTCCTTGCTAACTCTTGGTTTGATTGGGTTTGGGGGGTTGGGGGGAGTTGTTGTTTTTAATAATAGCCATCCTATTGGGTGTGAGTTGGTATTTCACTGTAAATCTGATTTACATTTCCCTAATGATTAGTCATGCAGAACATCTTTTCATGAGCTTACAACCCACTTTTATTTCCTCAATTGGTCATCTCTTCTCTGGTCATTTCCAACACTTCTCTGGCTCCATCTATTTTTCCTAAATGGGCCCACTTCTTTAATTCCAACTAACCCCCGAGGAACCATTAATACGGGGCAAAAAATTTATAGTTAGATTTACTTCCTGGACCCCACGGCAGCCTCTTGGAAATCCATTTACCTTAACCACTAAGTGAAAGTTCCTTTACTCCCAAGTAACAATGCCAGTCAACAAGTTGGACTGACTACAATTAAATGAAAGTGCATTGAAGAGATTTTTTTTGATGAAAATGTAAGACCTTTAACTTGTTAGCCAAGATAGACCTGATTTTAGACCAGGGCCTATTGACCTAGGTCCAGGATTTATAACACACTCCAGGATCCATAACATACCCGTTAAATTTTCTCCAAAGCAAAATAGATTCCAGTTCTGCAGAACATCTGGCTAATGTACATGTAATCACTCCAGTTACTGAAACAAGAACTGATTTAGCTTTGACATTTCTTTTCTTCAAATAGTTTTTTGTTTTTGTAATAATGAAACAAATTCATAAAATATTCCAACAATAAAGAGAAGTACAAAGAAGTGTAAAATAAAACCCTCTATTGAGACTTTCCACACATTGACTGTATATTTGCACATATAAATAGAGCAAGGTATTTAATTTACATACTAGAATCACATTATAAATTCTCACCGATAATAAGGTATCTTTTACTATACTATATATTTTCATTATTAAAATGGCTGAATTCTCATTCATTGTATGTCTTTTCAGCCATTTGATTAACCAATCCTTTGCTGAAAAATGTTTACATTGTTTCTGGGTTTTTTGTTTATGTGGTTTTTTAAAAAATTTTTTAAATTTATTTCTGAGAGAGAGAGAGTGACAGCATGAACAGGGGAGGATCAGAGAGAAAGGGAGACACAGAATCCAAAACAGGCTCCAGGCTCTGAGCTAGCTGTCAGCACAGAGCCCGATGCAGGGCTCGAACCCACGAACCGTGAGATCATGACCTGAGCCGAAGTCGGACGCTTAATGGACTGAGCCATGCAGGCGCCCCTGTTTACTTTTAATAAAATGCTATAATTCTAGTGCATGCCTCTGTGTCAATTTGAAAATTATTTTCTTAGGTTAAATTCCTAGCTAATTGCTAGCTCAAATTGCTGGCTTAAGTTTTTTAAGTTTATTTATTTATTTTTGAGAGAGAGAGAGAGAGAGCAAGCAAGAGAGGGGCAGAGAGAGAGGGAGAAAGAGAACCTCAACCAGGCTCCTCACTGTCAGCGCAAAGCCAGGTGTGGGTCTCGAGCTCAAACCAGGAGACCATGAGCTGAGTCAAAATCAAGAGTTGGACACTTAACTAACTGAGCCACCCAGGCACCCCTGGCTTAATTTTTTCTACCGCACATTTGCCAAACTAACCTATAGTGCATGAGCCTGCCATTCCCCCACAAAATAAATTTTGTTGGTGTTCCTCTGAATAGTCTCTAATTTCCACATTTGCTTGAAGTACAGACATTAAGACTATGTTTAGCTAGGCAGACCTGGGTTTGAAATGGCTCTGCCACTTCCAAACTGTGTGACCTTGAACAAACCACTTTAAACACTTCAGTGTCCTCATCTGTAAAACAGGATGCTAACCAACAATTATTGCAAAGATTAAATGAAATAATGTATGCAAAGCACCCGGTATAGTGGTCAGCATTTAGGATTGCCCGTGAGAAAGTAAAAGTTGGGGCAAACTAACAAGGTAAAAATCTTCCCCGCCATTCATCAGGCTGGAAGAACAGGCACAGATAAAGCCAGCTGCGCAGTTAACAGGATGCAGTGTCCCCTGAGGACAGACTGCAGCTGTAAAGTGTCATAATAGCTGCCTTCTTCGAGTGACTACTTTCCTGCTCACTGAGAAACTTTGTTCTCTGCAATCACAGATATCAGAAACTTTGGAGTTTGTAGTCATATCAATAAGAATGAAGCATCCATCTCTTGCCTGGAGAGTCTAAGTCCTTTTTGACAGAGACGTAGTCTTGATTTACAACCCAGGCATAGAGTTTTAGATAAGGAAGTTTCTGGACAAACATTCTACACCTATCTTAACTTTATTGTTTCCAAGGCAACAGGCTTCTAGGTCTACTTTGCAGTCCAAACTGGATGTTCACCCCTTCATACACAGTCATGCTTTAGTCTGAGCCTATTAAAACGCTGCTTTAATTTAAACTGCATCTAAACTCTGCTCAAAGTTAATATATTCTAAAATGTGGCACTTTTTAAATATTTTTTTGAGAGTGAGAGAGAGAGTGGGGGAAGAGCAAAGAGAGAGGGAGAGAGAGAATCCCAAGCAGGCTCTGTACCACCGGCAAAGAGCCCAACGCAGGGCTCAAACCCACAAACCACGAGGTAGATCATGACTTGAGCCAAAATCAGGAGTTGGATGTTCAACTGACTGAGCCACTCAGGTAACTCTATAATGTGTGGTATTAAGTAGAAGTAGGTACCATATAAACATAGGGTTTCATCTGGAACATCTTAGACATTTCTTTTTAACAATTTAAAAATACTGTTTATTAAGTTAACTATCATTAGGCAAATTGAATGGTTTTGATCTTTTTTTAACATTTTAATTCCATTATAGTTAACATACGGTGTTATATTAGTTTCTAGTGTACAACATAGTAATTCAACAATTCCATACATTACTCAGTGCTCATCACGATAAATATACTCTTTAATCCCCTTCACCTATTTTACCCATATGCCTCGCCTCTGGTAACCATCTGTTTGTTATTTATAATTAAGAGTCTTTTGTTTGTCTCTTTCCTCTGCCCATTTGTTGTGTTTCTTTTTTTAAATGTTTATTTTTGAGAGAGAGAGAGAGCATGAGCAGGGGAGGGGTAGAGAGAGAGGGAGACAGAGAATCCAAAGCAGGCTCCATGCTCTGAGCTGTCAGCACAGAGCCTGAGGTGGGGCCTGAACTCACGAACTGCAAGATCATGACCTGAGCCGAAGTCAGACACTTAACCGACTGAGCCACCCAGGTGCCCCTTGTTTTGTTTCTTAAATTCCACATATGAGTGAAATCGTACGGTATTTGTCTTTCTCTGACTGACATATCTCACTTAGCCATTATTTGGTGGTAAAAATTTTTGCATGGGAAGTATATTTTTTCTAAGTCTAATAACAGGATTTCTGATCGTTTTGCCAGGTCTCATTGATTCAGTGCTATAACTATTTCTAACCATTAGGCACGTTATTCTCTAAAAGATGTTTAGGTTCTGCACTAGTTAGTTCTCGTTTTAGAGCAATGTCACCTTGTCCATGCTTGGTGGTGAATTCTTCAGTGATAGATGCAGCTCCAATGTGTCCTGGACTCAACATCAATGTAAGCGTGATTGTGCTTAAAAGACAGTCTTATTGGACACCTGGGCGACTCCATCCATTAAGCATCAGGATTCAGCTCAGGTCATGATCTCATGGTTCATGAGTTGGAGCTCCACCTTGAGCCCTCGCTTCAAGCCCTGCTTCAGGTGAGCTCAAGTCGCGCTTTGGGTGAACATGAGCCATGCTTCTCTCTCTCTCTCTTACTCTCTCTCTGCCTCTCAAGGGATTCTCTCTTACTCTGCCCCTTGCTCACTTGTGCTACCCCCCACTTCAAAAAAAAAAAAAAAAGACAGTCTCGTTTCCCTGAATGAGCCCCTCACACTGTTCATCTGGACTACGGTCCTGTTTCTCCTAAAGTGGACATTATCCATGCTTACTGATCTTTTTTTTAATGTTTATTTTTGAGAGAGACAGACAGAGTATGAGCAGGGGAGGGGCCGAGAGAGAGGGAGACACAGAATCGGAAGCAGGCTCCAGGCTCTGGGCTGTCAGCATAGAGCCTCACGTGGGGCTCAAACTCATGGATAGCAAGATTACGACCAGAGCCGAAGTTGGACACTGAACAGACTGAGCCACCCAGGCGCCCCCACGTTTACTGCTCTTAACTAAAAAAATGAGAGTACCATAAAATCCCTTTGGTTTTTACATCTCAATTCCAGGGATTATATTCTCTATTATGGACATTTTGGTTATTTTTTTTTTAATTTCACTACTTAAAACACGCTGCAACAAATGTTTTCTTTAGACCCTTCTGAGATGACAATCTCATCTATCTCCCCAAGCATTAATGGTATAAAACACATGCCTCCTTCCTAACATGTGTAGGCTTCAATCAGACTCGCGGTAGCAGCTGCTGTCACGATTGAAGTCTGAGTACCAAAGCCAGTTGTATATGTAGGAGGACTGGATTGGCGGTGGCCTGTGTGTTCTTCTAGATGCCAGACGCACCCCACCCCTAAGCTTACCACAGTGCCTGCAATTTCAACGGCAGAGATTCATTCCTTTGGTAATTTGCTATCTCGGGATGATCCTTTAAACAAATCATTTCTCCTTGATTATGGTTATTGTAGAAAACTGAGAACATACAGAGAAGTTGATAAATGAAAATAGAAATTACCTGTAGCTCAAGACTCAAACACCACTACTGTTAACATTTGGTATTTCCTTACTTTCTTTTCACATAGTGAAATTCAAAGATGACCTTATTTAAAATTCTTTTGTTATGCAGTTAAGCAGCTTTACAATAAAGGAAATTGAAGAATATAAATTCCAAGCATTTCTCTAAATTTACTTCCAGTTCCTTCACTCATTCAATAAACATTGCTAAATACCTATTACACGCAAGGCACTGAGCTAGACACAGATTAGTGATACAGAACACTTTATCAGCGTATAAAAATTCTCATATTTTTACAAATCAGTAATCAGACATACAATCAGTGCAAAAGTATTTTGTGTTTTAGTTTTCTTTTTCAATATTTTTTAATGTCTATTTTTGAGATGGGAGAAGGGCAGCGAAAGAGGGAGACAGAGGATCTGAAGCAGGCTCCACACTATCAGCACAGAGCCCAACACAGGCCTCGGACCCATGCCCCATGAGACCATGACCTGAGCTGAAGTTGGACGCCTAACCAACTGAGCCACCCAGGCACCTCACTAGTTTTCCTCTTTAATATTATTTCTTATAAACTTGTATATATGCCTCAAACCTTTTGGTTTTTAAGGGTTATAGGATTCAATTGTATTGATTTTATTATTCATTAATATTGCAAATGTGGGGTGTTTTCTCCTCCCTCTTACTTTTGGATTCTTTCCTTAGACTTTATTCCTCAAAAGAGGTTACCAAATCAAGGAACATGATTGTTACTTACCTTCTTTTGGGATTCAAATACTAACAGAAAGAGGAACAAATTGCATGAGCCTTAGACTTCTCATGAATGCAGTCAAGCAGATGGTTCTCTTCCCATTTCAGGGAAGTAGAGGCATTGAAAAAGGTAAGTGCCACAGAAGGAAAGCATAAACCACTGAAGATTAACTTTACCCTCTTCATAGTTCTGTCAGCCTCTCTGAGAGCAAAGGGAATGGTTACTAGGAATGATATACCCTTTCCACCATTGTTAGGTTTTGGACTCCACCACCATGCGAGCTCACTGAGGGCAGGGACTTCTGCATCCAGCATAAAGCCCACAGCACTTGTTTTTCATTAGGTTTGGCTTTCAGAAGAACCCACACTTCCGCACTTTATACACTGATGCACGTAATAGCTATTGATATACCAATTCATTCTTAATATCTCTGCGAACCAATGATGACTATGAATTTTCCCATGAAGATGGGGTCTACCAGTTGTTGATACATCGGTGAGAGCTCATGGTGGTACCCATTCATGCCCTGCAAAGGAGTCCGCAGGCAGGACCTGCTGAAATAATCCTCCCTGTGGAGCCCCTGGACAACCATGTAGGGCTGGCCAAGCCTTCCTATACTCCCACTCACCACTGGGCAGCAGACAGTTTCAAGTCCCACTGTCTTGGCTTGATGGGATGGATACATTTAGTTTTTCCTTCCCACCTTCCAGGGCTGCCCAAACTCTGCCACTTGGGCAGAGTTTCCTCTGCATAAGAAAGCAGAGACGGGGAAGTTGCTAGCTCCACCTCTTCGGCCCTTCTGAAGGACAAGCTGCCAGGCCCTAAGTTTTCAAATACAAGAATTGTAAATAGAAATCATATCCAGAGATTCATTGACGCAATCATCCAATAGTTATTTACGAAGAGCCCACGATGTGCCACGCATAATTCTTAGTGTTGGGGATGCAGGGGGAACAATTCTTGTCCTCAAAGGCTTACATAGTAGAAAAAACAGATAACAAATGAATCAACAATAAGTAAGGAAAGATTTCATATAAGTGGAATATATAAAGTGCAAACATCAGTGCTAAAATAATCTAATGTGTTAATCATTCTGAGTCACTCTCAGAATTTCCCTTTAGTAGGAAGCTAAATAAAATCTAAGGATTTAACAAACTATACCTCCTACAGTAGCTGGCAAGCTATAAAGACTGAAAAGATGGGCTCCCTGCCCTCAAAGCACTCACCTTCTAGCAGGAAAGTTTCATGTATTCAACTAACCAAAATAGTAGGCTTTTGTACTGTTTATCTTCATTTTGGGAAGGGAGATGTATATGTTTCCAATCATGGAGCTAGTATGTGTCAAGGATGTATTTCTGGTCATGGAGCTAGTATGTGTCAAGGACGTACTTCAACTTCTGCTTACCCTGGGTCCACAAGATCAGAGCCTGCACACAGCTTCTTGTTCTGTGGATGTTATAGCTATGATTCCACGAAAGAATTTATTTTGCCCCTCTGCTCTTTCTCATTGCCCAGCCTCACCACTGCCCTCTAGCATCTCCTTGACTCCCCTCCCCTAGCACCCTTTCTCCATGAGCTATCAGAGAGTTCACTATCTCCTCACTTTCCTATCATCCCTAGGGTCAGGAGACACTGGGGACACTCTTTCCTTTGGCTTTTTTTTTCATCTAATTTCCTACAGCCACCAAATTCTAAGGCCAGAAGAGATCTCAGCACAACTTACTCATATTACAGGTAAGGAAACTGGGATCTGGAGAGCTTAAGTGCCTTGACCAAGGCCAAACAGCTAGGTAGTTACTTCCTGCAGGAAGCATTTTTGCTGAGGTGAGTCAGGGGAAGGCTTTCAGGGACGAGGTTTAACAGATTCAAAGGGTCTTATCTGTTGCTGGCTGTTAGCATGGAAAGGAAGACGAACCCTCCCTTGACCAAACAGAGGTAGCACAAAGAGGCACCCAGAGAAGTTGGGTTGGAAGCAGGATTACAATTTGGCTAAGAAGTGAGTGGGCAGAGGGAGGTCAAGGCTAACTTGTTTGTGATGTGTCTTGATGGGAGAGAAGATAGCAATTAAGAACTTAAATGAGGACAAAAGGATAATCATTTCAGTAGAAGGGAGATATGGTGTGGTGATGGGCAGAGGAGAAGATCATTCATTAGAAAAGACTATAGTTGCCAAAAAGGAAAATTATTGACCAAGCACATTTTAAGGGAAGTGGACAGGGATGAGATGAAAGCCATAAGTAGGGACATGATTTCCTGGTTTATTGTGCTATTAACTACCTGATTCTATATTTCACAAGGACAAGAACCATGTCACATTTTGCTCACCATTTGCATCCAGTACCACATAGTAGGAACTCTATAATATTTGTTGGAGGAATCAATCAATGAATGAATGACAAGGGAACCTCCCAATGCTGTACTTATGCATTCAATAGCAAGAGAGCAGAGGGACAAAAGTTTCGGTCCAAATAAAGGAAGAAGAAAAAAAAAAAAAGGAGACAAGAAGGAGGTTAAAATCTAACACAGATGCCTACTCTGGCCTCTTTGGCCGATGTACTGGGTGACATCCAGGAAACCAAGATGAATTGTCAGTAGTCACTGCCATATAGAGAAACTGATAGTTCTCGTGACTTCAGTGCTGATGTTAATTGGAACTGTACACTACAGCATAAAGTTATATATCATCCTGAGTTCTGAATGCCAAGCGAAATTTATCATGTAAATCTTTATATGAGGACCCTGAAAAGCAGAGTAGCTGGTGCCCTTGACAGAAATTTTACCAAAAAAGATAAAGAACTTATTCATATGCACAGGGGTGATATTCAAAATATTTAACAACTGGTGTGGCACAGAATCCAACAGACCAGGCCTAGGCAACCCATGTGGCTGCACCTGTGTATACTGATGATCAGGACTGTACATGGACGTTGCTTATATTGATGCTCAGAGAATAACAGTGCTGTTTGAAAAAGGCTATTTTGCTGGATGGAAGAAAGAGTGTGCAAAGCAATGTTGCGTGATTTCAGAGCAACGTCTTCCCCACCAGTTCTTAGCCTGATGCCTCTCCGTCCAGTTCAGCTCTATAGCAGAACTGTACGCACTGTTTTTCCAGCTTTGCCTCCCAGACCTCAGCAAACCCTGGTGTGGCTACTTGCTTTTTTCTCTACCCTCCTCAACTCATCATACTCCTGAGCCAGCCACACTTGCACAAGACCTGCCCTTAGCTAATCCATATGCCAATGACCTTCACCAGCCTGCAATTATTCCCAATACCTACCCACCACTCACCCTGGTCATATATCTAACAGATCAACCTCTTGACAAGACTTAACCACAAAAAAGACTCAAAGAAAATTTTATAACATGGAGGACCAACAGTAGAAAACCAAGTTCCAAGAGGTTGCAGCCTGAGAGTACTATATGGGATTATAACCCCCGAAATTTCTTGCAGGTCATGTAAGACTCCACCTCTAAATTTTAGAAAATCAAATACAGGTATCATGCTCTTTTATTCATTACTTCAGGAAATAAGTCTTCTCTGTGTCTTACGTTGTATTTTGTACTGTGAAACCAAAGGAAATATACTTGACACGCCTCCAAAAATCCAGGAAATGTGTTAGCCAATAACTCACAGGTAATTGCCACAGCTGTTCAGCCTACTATAGAAGGTAGAAATTATTCCACAGGATTCCAATGAACCAATCATTCAACAGAGTTAAGTGCTAAATTGTGTCCCGCCCAAAATATGTATGTTGAAATCCTAACCTCCACTACCTCAGAATGTGGCTGAATTTGGAGAAAGGGCCTTTAAAGGGATCGTAAGCTAAAATGAGGCACTAATCCAATCTTACTGGTGTCCTTATAAGAAGAGGAAACTTAGACACACAGAGAGATACCAGGATGCACATGCACGCAGAGGGAAAACCATGTGAATATGCAACAAGAAGGCAACCACCTGCAAGCCAAGAAGAGAGACCTCAGAAGAAACCATACCTTGTTCTTGGATTTCCAGCCTCCAGAACTGGTGAGAAAATTAATCTGTTGGGCTTGAACAAGTCTGTGGTATCTTGTTATGGCAGCGTCACAAATTAAATACAAACAGATCGTTACTGCAAGTCATATGGGCTACAGGGACAGTGTCCTCAACCAAACTGTAACTATTTGAATGCAGGACCTAAGTCTTATATAACTTTGTATGCCCCCAATGCCCAGTGAAGTCCCCTTCACAGAGTAGGACCTCAGCACTTATATCTTCAAATGTATAGTTAATAAAAAAAAAAGTCCAAAATACAGTCACTGCCTTCAAAATGCTTGAGAACTGGTCTTAGAGATTAAGGCAGGCATGGCAAAGTGACCAGCAAAGCAGGAGGTACCAGGGAGGGCAAAACACTGAGGGATCTGTGGGAGCCTTGATGGAGCGCTTGAGGCTGGGATTCGGATGGAAGGGGAGAAACTGGGGGCATTCCTGGGGCAGAGAACAATGCAAGCAAAAGCAGAGAGTTGGAAATGCTGCATTTGCTATTAACAAGCGAGGAAATAATTGTTCCAGCTAGAGTGGCATGTTCACGTAAAGAAAATACACTACACATTGGAGAGTTTTGAATGCCAGTCAGACCTGATCCTTATCCTAACACCCTTCTGGAATGAGGAGACCTCATGACCCCTGGTCTGGGCGCTGATGTAAGGGAAGATTGGCACATAGAATTACAAACTGGGGCACGGGTGGGATCCAGGTAAACAAATCAGAGAGACAGAACTAGTTATGAGGTAACCAGACTGACGTGAAGGTTGGGAACCAGGTTCCCTGGAGGAACAACGTGAGGTGCCAGAGTGTGATACAAGTGCTATACGGAAGCCTTGTCTCGGGATGCAGGCTGGCAGGAGGTGGGTGGAAATATTCTGGACAGTATATAGATGACGAAGGTCATCATTGAAGGCAGCTGACCAGAGGCCAGATAAATGGTATTTCAGAAAAATCAAGAACACAGCACCTTAGAAGTAAAGTGAGAAACGGTAGCACATCATGACATAGTTCAAAGGTTGTGAAAATCTTTTTGAAAACCCCCACTTTCACTTTTGTTTGCTCGGCCTAATGCCTAACAAGCAGTGCTTACTCAATAAATGTTAAGGATGAAATGAATGCTCTGTGTAAAATGATTGTTTTGTCCTTCAACTAAGAAGAGCTGCCAGAATAAAGTAATAAATTAAAATCATGGTTTATACATCAAATTCCGTGAATTTGGCCAATGTGAATTCTATCTGTGCAGTGTAATAATTCCTGGGTTAATCAATGGTCGTGAGGTTCTAAACCTTGCAGCTCGGGGATCTGATGCTCTACCAATTCTTTGGTTGAAAGTAATGGAAATAGATTCTTTTTACCTGGGCAAAAATTAATTGATTGGAAGGATATAAGGCAGGTCAGAGAATAAAAGGATCTGTTGGATCATCGGGCCTCTGGAGGCCAGAAGCAAAGCAGTTTCAGGGACCTTGGTGGAAGTATCTTGTGAACTGTCTTTCTATGGCTCTGCATTCAGGTAATGCAGCTTCACCACCTTCTACTTCTGGATGTCTTGGCTCAAAGTGCAAGTTCCTGGGATTAAAAATGTTATTGGCCAAGCAAAGAGCAAACATTGACCTCTATGTTGGAGGTAGATGGCAGAATGCTGTTACTAATCCCATCAAAACAACGCATCAGACAGGTTGAGCAGGGGCAGCCCCCCAGAAAGGGATTCTAGGCAGACAAAAAATAACTAATATCCACTCTGGGCCCCTCTACTTCAATATTCACCTTTACAGGTGTATAGACAGGTGACTGGACTTGGGTGCCCTTCCACCCCTGAGAAGTCTACACACTGGAATTTCCATTTGTCTTTCCAGAGACCAACTCCCACAGAAAATGGTGAATTCATGGACTGTGGAGCTTTTCTACACAGAAGTATCTTATTTCCTAGAATCTTCAGCATTTGTTCAGTATGTCTACACGATCCGGCAGGTTCAATTTTTTTTCATTATAGAATAAGACACATGTAGAAAAGTACACATATCATAAATGCTTAGCTCAAAGAATTTTGATAAAGTAAACAATGTGTAATCAGAATCCAGATTGTGAAATAGAATATAACCAGCACCCTAGAAGGTTTCGCTCAAGCCCTCTTCCTCCCAACAAAGGTAACCACTAAACTACTGTCTCCATCAATGAGTGTTGCCTGTTGTGTTTTTGTTTTTGTTTTATGTAAGCTCTACACTTGAACTCATAACCCCAAGATCAAGAATTTCATGCTCTACCAACTAAGCCAGCCAGTCGCCTGGTTTTGAGCTTTATATAAATTGAATAATATATTATGTGCTTTTTTGTATCAGTTTTCTCTCATTCAATGTTGTTGAGATTCATTCATGCATTTTATGAGATTCATCCATGATGCTGCAAATAGTAATAATTTGTTCATTCTCCTTGATGTATAGTATTTTATGAGTACATCACTGTTTATCCATTCTACTATTGATGGACATTTGTTTCCCATTTTTTTTTTTTTTAGTTTTAAGTTGAAGTATTTATTTATTTTTTTTTTTTATCTTCCAGTGGTCAGTGTTTTTCTTTTTTTTTTTTAATGTTTATTTATTTATTTTTTTATAGTACAACCATATTTTTTTTTTTACAAATAGTTTATTGTCAAATTAGTTTCTACATAACACTCAGTGATGAAAACTATAGAAAACTTATGAAGGAAATTGAAGAAGACACAAAGAAATGGAAAAACATTCCATGCTCATGGATAGGAAGAATAAATATAGTTAAGATGTCATTACTACCTAAAGCACTCTACACATTCAATCAATTCCAATCAAAATTGCACCAGCATACTTCTCAAAACTAGAACAAACTATCCAAAAATTTGTATGGAACCACAAAAGACCCCGAATAGCCAAAGTAATACTGAAAAATAAAACCAAAACGGGAGGTATCACCATCCCAGATTTGTTTCCCATTTTTAACTATTACGAATAGTGCCACTATGAATATTCTTGTCCACGTCTTCTATGAGTATATATACTCGTTTCTGTTGGGCGTATATCAAGGAGTGGGGTTTCTCATTCACAGAGTAAATTTAGCATTAATACATAGTACATACAGTTATCCAAAATGGTTGTACAGATTTACATTTCCAACAACAATGTGTAAGAGTTCCCGTTGCTCCACATTCTAGACATCACATGGGTTATCTGCCTTCTTAATTTTAACGATTCTGGTAGATGTGTAGGACCTCACTGCGGTGTTAATTTATATTTTCCTGAAGACCTTCTCATGTGTCTACAGTTATTTGAAATCCTCTTTTGTGAGGTGCTATTGAAATCTTTTGCCCACTTGTTTTTACTGTGCTCTCTTTTATTGATCCATTGGGGTTCTTTATATATTCCAGACATGAGTCCTTTTTTGGATGCATGTATTACAAATATCTCCTGCCATTCTGTGCTTTTCCTTTTTATTCTTCTAATCATGCCATTTGATGAACATACGTTCCTAATTTTAATGTTTTGTAATTTATCAACTTTTCTTTTATGGTTAGGACTTTTATTGTACTGTTTTAAAATCTTTGACAGAGAAATCCCAGCAGCTGGACAAAATAATGATAGCTTTGTAGATAACTAAAAATATTTAAAGCAAAAATAGGGCATTTATTCACTTCAGGAAAAAAATTATACTAGAAACAAAACATAATCATAGCTTACCACTTGTTTCAGTTGTGAGGGTTATTTACACAATCACCATAATATAATCAATCAGTCCTTGATGGCTGATTTGTCCAGAGACTATTATAACCTTCAAGGTCTCTGTAGGGGTCCAATAAGAAGTGGCCATCTTCCCAACCTGAGATCTGAACAAACTGAAAGTAAAACAAAAGAGGGACAGAAAGAGGTGATGATGTCACCTTTGTTATAACTGATAGAGGCCAGTTTGGAGGGTGTAGCATCAGGTTTTTTGCAAAGTGGGATGGTTAATACAGAGCCATACTTAGGAAGACTTGTCCCTCATTGTGGGCGGCACTGGACCACGGCAGGCTTTCTCTCATGAGATGCTGGTGCTGTCCGTTCAGCCAACAGGTGATTGTTTTCCGTACAACACAGCTAGATTTTCCGAGTTGTCTCTAGAAAGCAGTTTAAAAAGGAGGAAAGTTGGGGCGCCTGGGTGGCTCAGTCGGTTAAGCGTCCGGCTTTCACTTAGGTCATGATCTCGTGGTTCGTGGGTTCGAGCCCCGCGTCGGGCTCTGTGCTGACTGCCAGCTCAGAGCCTGGAGCCTGTTTCAGTCTGTGACTTCCTCTCTCTCTGACCCTCCCCTGCTCACGCTGTCTCTCTCTCTCTCCTAGAAACAAAAAAATAAATAAATAAATAAAAAGGAGGAAAGTTGTTCTGTCATTTTTTCTTTTTCTTTTTTTTTTTTTGGTACAAAGAAAATCATTCTAGGCAGTATTCATGTGGGAGTATGTTTCAATTAAGATATAGCTAGTGCTACGAAAAAATAAATCCCTAAATGTATAATGTTTCAAGCACAGTATAAATTGATTTCTTGTCCATGTAACAGGCCAAATCATGTTCCTCATCAGTGGAGACAGCTCTGCCATTTTCCACACATGGTTTCTAAGGTTGGTAGAGAAACATGTGAGGGAGGTTTTTATGGGCCTGGGAGCAGCATTCGTCATTTCCACTCATATTCAGCAAGCTGGAGACCTAACTGCAAGGTAAGATGGGAAATGTAGGCCAGCTCTGAGTCTGGAAGAAGAGCAGCCCAGGAATTTTGGTGAACAGTTATCAGCCCCTGCCACCGGGCATGAGGTTCATTTGGGCAGAATCATAGTGATTTCCTGTTGCCTCCTGTGCCTGATACAGAGCAGGCACTCACTACATGCTTGTTGCATAAACAAGAGAGTGGGAAAAGCAGGGGCTTTGAAATGAAGAAGACCTAAATTCTAATCCAAGTCCTGACAGTTTCTAATTGTATTAATTTACGCAAGTGACGCAAATTCCTCAGGCCTCAGCTTCTCCTCTGTATAATGGAGAGGAAGATATGTTTGTGGTCTGCTTCCCAGGCCATACCAGCCAGGTATGGGAGTGGAGAGTGAAGAAAATGTGGCAACAAAAGTAGCAGTTGTGAAATAGGCCTCTTTGACTTCCTCCCAGAATGGCTCTGGGAGTGGGGAGGGGGCATGTGACATGGAGCCAGTGGCTGTCTCCTGAGTATTCTTAAAAGAGCTTTAGTTATCCAAGCAGCCCATGGAGCTGACCATGTCCTTGCTTCCCAGTTTTGATATCAAGGGTAAAGTCCATTGCCCAGTGGCCGAGGCCTAGGCTGAGGCTGCAGGTGCCTCATGCCTTATGCTCAAGGTCACTTGTGCACTCTCTGCATCTAGTCCCTCCAGAGTCCCGTGGGCTGCACTCTGCCACATGAGCTGCCCATCAAGGGTGCCTTGGGTCATAACATTCTGCCTCAATAGCTTTCAAGTGAAACGACTTTGTTTGTTTCTTCTCTTTTGTGCAGGCTCGCGAGGATTAAGGCAAGAAGTCCCACAGCAGAGTCAGCGGATGATGTTAGTGACGGGTGGCTAATGATACTCATGACACCCCTCCCGCTTCCACCTGAATATGCCCCATTCTCCTCAGGCCCTCCTTAATTCTTCAACCACATAGGTCCTTCCCACCAGATTTCCAGATACTATCCCTACACTACTATCTCTGAATCTAGGTCAGGTGGCCCAGCTGGAACCTTCCCCACCCTCATCCCTATCTGCTTTGGAGGGTTGATGTTGGGATTCAATGAGATAAAGTAGACAAAATACCATACTTGGTGGTGGCATCAAGGAGGTACAGAATAAGTGGTAGTTCTCTTCCTATTCCTTGAGAAATTTCTGGCATCACTGAAATAGATGGTTCCATCATCTACCCCCTGAAGCGAGGCCCTGGCCACATGCATCTTTGAAGGCTGGCGCAGACAGTTTAAGTGCTGCATTGCTTTGGTACCTAGGGCAAGGTCAGCAAATTCACAGTTAACAGGCAATCTTGGATAGAGGGCCTATTTTGAATTTTCTAAAATAGGAAACAAGAGGCTGATGTAGGCCAGAAGGGAGTTGTATCATGAGAACAGCATATTTACACATATGATTTTTCCAATTAGCCACAGATATTTACTATCCAAATGGATGTGGTAATTACTAATGAGGTGCTACTGTCCTAACAGCTGTGGTTTATGGAGACCTGCATTTCGGTCCTGCTAGAAAGCCAGCATTAGGCCTCAAAATGACACAGCAAAAAGGGAAGGAGTTGTGAAAGAGAGAAAGTATGTAAAAGAAACCCATGTCTCAACAAATGTCTAGGGGCTGAAGTAGAGCAGAAAGGAAGAACGGAAAAGGAGAGGTGTTCCCAGTGGCCGAGGAGTGAGCAGATGAGGACCCACGCTGGGGGTCAGTGGTCTAACTAGGTTGACAATGGCCAGTGAGGGACACTGCCGACGAGAAAGCAGGAAAACTTTGGGATGTGTTAGACACAGGACACACTGACCGAAAGGAACAGGAACAGCTCTGAGGCTTGAACTCGAGGTGCTGGGTGGTCCTCCTGAGCTTATGGCCCAGAACCAAGGGTCAGAAGACCTGCCTCTGTCACTTTGGACAAATTATTTATCCCCTCTTTGCTGTCTCCTCTTTTGTAAAGGATCTCTATCGGCCTCCGAGAAGTTTTGTGAGGCACAAATATGATGGTTTGGGAGAAAGTGCAGCACAAGCGACAATATCCTGAACAAGTTTACCATCATCATTCTCACTGTTGTCCTTAGGGAAGCTAGAAAGGGATAGAGTTTGAGGGAGAATACAATAAATTCAATTTTAATGCTTATGTATTTATTTTGAGAGGGAATAGAGTAAGCAGGGGAGGGGCAGAGAGAGAGGGAAAGAAAGAATCCCAAGCAGGCTCCACGCTCAGCATGGAGTCCAACGTGGAACTCAATGTCATGACCCACAAGACCACAATGTGGGCCAACGTCAAGAGTCGGATGCTCAACCGACTGAGCTACCCAGGTACCGCTAGATTTAATTTTAAATGTGCTAAGATGTTACCAACCAATGCGGGGGGGGGGGGGATGAACTAAGGAGTTAACGAGTCAGGACCATTATATATGATAAGAACATGTTTCTATAAGGAGTCAGTTCTTCCAGCTTATTGATAACGATTTTTGGAGTACAGCATCAATTGTAGAACTAAGGTTTATAATCACTTGCATGCTATGGAAGTATACACAAGACACCTGAGGAACAACGTACTGGTATTTCTCTGCTATGAAAGCCTGGATGTGGCTGCCACAACATTAGAGAGCCTTGGTTGGAGGTTCATCCATCAATGTCCTTGGATGTTCACCAATGTGAAGTACACAGAAAATTAGCAAAAACAAATAAGACTGAAATGAGAAAAAAAAAATGGTATAAGAGTAAGTAGAAAAGGAAGGAAGGAAGGAAGGAAGGAAGGAAGGAAGGAAGGAAGGAAAAGAAAGAAAGAAAGAAAGAAAGAAAGAAAGAAAGAAAGAAAGAAAGAAAGAAAGAAAGAAAGAAAGAAAGATAGAGAAAGGAAGGAAGAAAGAAAGAAAGAGTGAGGAGGGGCGCCTGGATGGCTCAGTCGCTTAAGCATTCAACTCTTGATTTCAGCTCAGGTCATGATCCCAGGGTCATGGGATTGAGCTCCTAGTCAGTCTCTGCACTGAGCATAGAGACTACTTAGGATTCTCTCCTTTCCCCCTACCCCACTCATGTGCGTGTGCGCACACACACACATTTTCTCTAAAATAAATTTAAAAAGAGAAAAAGAAAAAAGAGTAAAGGGGGAAGTAAAAAGAGATGGTGAATAAAGATTATTTGTCAACTGGATACAATAATAAATAAACTAGTGAAAAAAAAGATTTGTATATATCTAAGAATATAAATCAATGAACTAGGCTGAGGATCGTGTAAAAAGTGGTAGTGACAACAGGAAACTTACTTTTCCTAAGAAAAGCCTATAGGTGGTCACCCACTGTAAAATAAATTATATTGTATGTGCATAAAAAAGCAACTACTATTTAAATGAATCCTATGAGGGTTCCTAATGGAAAGCAGGGTTGGCTTCATAAAGCAGATGGTCCTCCCATTATTTAAGTGGTGACTTGGTTAATTGCACCATTCGTCACCTTGGTAGAAGTTTGTTGTTGTCCGCTAGGACTCTTTAGATCAAAATAAGGATGTATGTTGAACCTGAAGTTCAACTAGAGACAAGATATTTTCCATCTTCTCTCCCAAGCGTGTCCTCTTGACTAAGTCCCCAGGAGACACCACACTTCTCCTTCCAAAAGTAGCCACACAGTGAATAACTAAAGAAGTGGGCCCCAGACTCAGGGTCATCCTACCCATATGGTCTGGGGACAAAAAGGTGAACTAGGCAAGACTAGTTCCCTCTCCTGGATCTTTGCACTAAAAAAAACACCACAGTGGTAGCTGTAATTGCCAACTAAAGTTGAAGAGGCAAGAAACGACAAGAAAGCAGAGGGAGCTATCAGTAGACAGAGGAAAACAGATGTGCAGGAGAAGCAGAGAAGCCACAAGCCAACAAGATGTACCTCATTCATGCAAGGAAAAAGGCCTTCCCATTTCGATTTAAGTGCGTGAACATCCTTACCATAATGTACATTTCCAAGAGATAATAGCTGATAATAGCTTCCACTTACTGAGTACTTACTAGGCTCCAGGTCCTGTGTTACCTGCATTTTTTTCTTTCTAGTCTCACCACGTCTCTGTGAAATAGGCAGTAGGATTACCACCAAAGGCCAAAAGAGGCAGAAAAGTCATAAGCCACTAGGGAGTGGCAGAGTATTGATCCAAGTTGGCTTGATTCCAAAATCTAGGCTCTTAACACTGCATTGTACCCCTTCCCCCTCCACCCAACCGCCCCACACACAACCACCAGCCCCCCCCCCCCGGCCCCCAGTAATTAGATTAGGCACCGTGGGCAGTTGTCCCTATTCAGAGGTCATAAAGCAGTCCCTTCCTCCTCCCACCAGTTTGAAAAGTTAAAATGAATCTTATTGCTTTGTACCCGGAAAAATAATATCAGGTTGGACTTAAGAAACTATGCTTGCACAGTTGTTTGATAGATGAGGTAGGTGACACGCCTGCTCTGGGCCCTTGCCTTCTGGGGAAGAGAAAGATGAAAGGAATACAGGAGCTGGAGGATCACGAAATAGAAGAAAAGATCAGAAAGTAACTCTTAGAAAAAGGTTAAGTTTGGGGCGCCTGGGTGGCTTAGTCGGTTAAGCGTTCAACTTTCGCTTAGGTCATGATCTCGCGGTTCGTGGGTTCAAGCCCCACATCGGGCTCTGTGCTGACTGCCAGCTCAGAGCCTGGAGCCTGTTTCAGTCTGTGACTCCCTCTCTCTCTGACCCTCCCCTGTTCACGCTGTCTCTCTCTCTCCTAGAAATAAATAAAAAAAAAAGAAAAAGAAAAAGGTTAAGTTAAACAGTAGATTAAGAGGAAGCCCAGCAAGAGAGATAGCTACAGGAGATGCTGATGAGCGGAAGGATCAATTGAGTATCGCTGCTTTGGATTTCAAGAGGCTGAGTGGAATGTGACACATCCTATGTGGGACAGTGAGGCCTTAAGTATGTAGGGAAAAATGAGACCACGCTTCCCTGTAAGCTGGGTGAGCTAAGAACTGGACTTTCATTGAGAATGAGGGCTACAAGTTACCTGATAGAACGAAAATCACAAGATAAAGTGAATGAATGAACGAATGAATGATATATTTATTAATAATCAATTTATTAAGCAAGCTCTTGTAGATTATCAGATAAATTTAAGTTTAAATCATGAAACCATGTACCTACAATTTACCAGCTTCGTGTGTTATATAATCTAGGATTTCCACACTCCATAGCACACTCACACATTGCCTGTGTAAGTTGAGATAAAAGAAAACTAATGTAACAGGGACCCTGAAGAGAAGACAAAGGAAGGGAAGGGAAAGGTAGGGAAGGAAAGGGAAGGGAAGAAGGAAGGAAGTCTGTAGGACCTGGTCAACTTCTTACAAAAAAAACAACAACAACACCTTTTTAAACAAAATAAGCTTAAAAATTATACCCTCCCCTACGATTCTTTTTTTTTTTTTTTAATGTTTATTTATTTTTGAGACAGAGTGTAAGCAAGGTAGGGGCGGAGAGAGAGGGAGACACAGAATCTGAAACAGGCTCCAGGCTCTGAGCTATCAGCACAGAACCCAATGCGGGGCTCGAACCCACAAGCCACAAGGTCATGACCTGAGCCAAAGTCAGACACTTAGCCAAGTGAGCCACCCAGGCGCCCCTCCTCCCCCAAGATTCTAACATATCACCTGAAGGAAATGTTTTCAAACTATGGATTGTGTAATCAATGTAGTTGGTCATGACCAGCATTTTTTTTAAGAAAACTGTTTAAAAATTTTTGTTTTAATAAATTTTTTTTGTTTTAATTATACAAAAACTGTTTAAAATTTTTTGTTTTAATTATACGTGCACACACATGTGTACTAAATTAAGATGTAAAATGTATCTTGTTTTGCTATGGGTCACAACAGCAAAAATTAGAAAAACACTGCCCTCTCCCTAGCTTCCCCATTGAGATTATTTTATTTTCTGCACATGCTCATTTTTACTTTCCTTAGTTTGAATAATGGAAACAAAAGACTTCATTTGTTTTTCAAATATAAAAGTATATTCTAATATTGAATGTGTTTTTCCAAGCAATCCTCCCCCCACCTCCCTATAGCTGGAGATTCTTCTACTGCCCCAAGGGTCAAAGTTGCCCTGGTTGAGCATCCCTGGACAAGGGCAAGGGAAATCCAGACTCTTGGGTAGTTGCAGCAACAGCAATCACAGCAAGGAAGCCCTATAAACCTTCTTTTTGGGGTGTTACTGTGTTTATTTCATCACACTATCTCCAGGAAGAACTTACAGATCAGTGGGCCACCAAGAGTCTTATAAACTGACATTTAGTATCAGTGAGTTCTCAGGCTTATTAAAGTTAACAGGTGACATTTTCAGTGTGCCTCTATTCTAGAAATATCAGTATTTTAACCAGGATGATCTTTAAAATACTAAATGGCTGGCCAGTGTGGTACTGGACAATCTGAATGAATGTTGACCATAAATAACCAATAGGTGAATTCCACCTGAAGGTCACCCTATACTCAGCAATGAAGGAAATGCATGATAAGATACCTGGCAGTCCCCCAAACAATATTTGTGAATTGTAAGAAGATATCTCAGAGCAAGAGCTAGAACTTGTCAATGTCAAAATATAACAGTGAAGCTTCAACAATTTTTTTAATATTGAAGCTAGCAATGATCAGATGTAGTGTGGGAGAGAGCAATACACAGGCGTGAGATGATAAAAGGTCTTCAAGAGGTGTCTGGATGGCTCAGTCAGTTAAGCATCTGACTTCGGCTCAGGTCATGATCTCACAGTTCGTGGGTTTGAGCCCTGCGTCGGGCTTTGTGCTGACAGCTAGCTCAGAGCCTGGAGCCTGCTTCAGATTCTGTGTCTCCCTCTCTCTCTGACCCTCCCCTGCTCACGCTGTCTCTCTCTCTCAGAAATAAATTTAAAAAAAAAACATTAAAAAAAGGTCTTCAAGATAAACAAAGGTATCTCCAAACAAGAAGAAGGTAAAGTAGGTCTTTAAAAAAAAAAAAAAGGTGTAAATGTCTATAAGGGACAGATGGAAGAGAAAAGCAAAACAGAAGGCTCAGAAGATCCAAGATAATGAAATGAAGATCGTATCTTCCTTGATTAGCCAAAGTCTGGAAAAATAAGATGGGAGTGAGAAGAATATATCCAAGATGCCTTTAATGGAAAGACTACATATTAACGGACAGAGACAGCAAATTGCCTATGATTTCCTCTTAGACATTCAAGTACAAGGGAACCCTTCTTGCTTTAGGGATCTGGGATCCAGGACTAGGATCAGAGACGAGGAAAGACTGGCCCGTGGGCTGTAACTGATGGGGCCGAGGGAAAGACAGCATGCATGGGCAAAGCTGGGAGCATGCCAGAGAGTCCCACTGAAGTACCAGGCCAAATGATCTGGGCGAAGAGACAGAAATAGCCAGGTGCCGGGCAAAGGAACAGGAACTGAGATCCCAGGACAAAGCAAGTGGTTTATAATGACAGGTGGGAGGCAGAGCCTGGGGGTTTCCCAGAGCACTGGACTATCATTGCAGAGGATTTTTATGGGGCTATTTAGGGTGCTAAGCTGGTTTTACACAAATGTGATAGAGCCAAGCCTTAACCTCAGCAAGAAAAAATAGCCACAAAAATAGTAAAAAAATAAAAAATAACAGTAACTAGTCTTTATACCCATTATGGACCTTGGTTTGAATCTTGTTTCCACCAATTGCTGGTGGCAGTTTGGGTCTATCCAGCATGCTACTTAACTTCCCCCTACCCTGAGTTGTCTCTTCTTTTAAAATGCAGAAAAGAATACTTTCACATTCTCTCCCTGGACGATTACATCCGAATACGTATGAAGTGTCTATATGTTGACAGCTCTCGAAATCATTGTTCCACCCAAAACTCTCCTCAGTTTCAGGCCCCTGCATCCAAACACAACTCAAACTTAACAAAACTGAAATGAAATGACTTTTTCAGAATCAGGGATCCTGGTTCTTGTCTAAAAGTCTTCACCTCCATAAATGGTACCATCACTTGACTCCTCGATTCTTCCTTCTCAATCACTCCCAACATCCAATCCAATAACTCCTAGAATAAAATCCAAAAGCCTTCCAAGGCCATGGCCCATCTCCTAAGTCCCTGTATCCTTGCCTTAAAATGAACCTGCTGTGGCCATGAAAATGCATGAGATCTCGCTAATGGCTTCTGTCTCCCAAATCCCACCCCCACCCAGATCCTTCCACTTCTCTGCTCCCAGCTGCTGCTCCTCATTGCTGCCTTTCCAGGCTTTTCCAAGCCCTGTTTGGTTACAGGCTCTCCCGATTTTCTCCTAACCCCCTGGCATTTATAACCCATTCAGGATGCACTTCCCTGGGCCCACCGGTCCCATACCCAAAGGCCTAGGATCAGAAACACTTGGCAATGTGCTCAAGCCTCAGTAAAATTTGGTTGTGCACAGAACTGCATCAGGTGGGTCAGAGCGGGGCAGGAATAAAAAGTACTTTGAGAGAGAATGTATTAGAGACCAAAATGTATAGTCTTTTATGGAAAAACATTGGCAGGTTGGAAGGACTCAAGATCATTCTGAAGCTAAGGAGCCAGCACATCCATGGGCTGGGCTTCTGTGTACTTCTTCTTCCTCCCAGCTACACAGCCGCTACCTCCCCCACCTCTTTCCTTTCCCCACTCATAGCAAAACCACAATGTGCAGCCAGACAGTTGAGTTATCAGCCATTGTACAATTCATGAAGTAGTACAGTCCATAAAAGGCAGAATGATAAAGCATTCAAATGCAAGCCTTTTTGCCCCGATCCATCTGAAGTGTGGTTCATATCTAAACCTCAGAAATATTCAGGAAGCTGAGAAGTTATTATACGTGGTAAGGATGCACAGGGAGTGGGGACACATACTTCACTGTTAGGGCAGGTTAAAACTCTCCTTCCCTCCTTGAAGAAGATACAAGGTACATATTTAGAAAGTAATCTATCATGGAGGATTATGGCTCATTTTATTTATTTTTTAAATGTTTATTTATTTTTGAGAAAGAGAGAGACAGAGTATGAACAGGGGAGAGGCAGAGAGAGAGGGAGACACAGAATCTGAAGCAGGCTCCAGGCTCTGTGCTGACAGCAGGGCTCGAACTCACAGATCACGAGATCATGACCTGAGCCGAAGTGGGGCGCTTAATCAACTGAGCCACTCAGGTGCCCCATGGCTCATTTTAAATGCAGCTTCCTGGTGGAAATTCTTGCATTATTGCATTTTTTCTAGACCCTGTAGGATAGCCAGATGGATCCTGGTTGGTTTTGGTTTTGGTTTTGTTTATAATTTATTGTCAAGTTAGCTAACATACAGTGCATACAGTGTGCTCTTGGCTTCTGGAGTAGATTCCTATGATTCATCACTTACATACAACACCCAGGGCTCATCCCAACAAGTGCCCTCTTCAATGCCCATCACCCATTTTCCCCACCCTTCCACCCCCATCAACCCTCATGTTCTCTGTATTGAAGAATTTCTTATGGGTCACCTCCCTCCTGTTTGTAGCTATTTTTTTTCTTTCCCTCCCCCCATGGTGTTCTGTTAAGTTTCTCAACTTCCACATATGAGTGAAAACACATAGAGAAGTCTGTCCTTCTCTGACTGACTTATTTCACTTAACATAATACCCTCCAGTTCCATCCACATGGTTGCAAATGGCAAAATTTCATTCTTTTCCATTGCTAAGTAGCATACACACACACACACACACACACACACAATCTTCTTCATCCATTCATCAGTTGATGGATATTTGGGCTCTTTCCATAATTTGGCTATTGTTGATAGCGCTGCTATAAACATTAGGGTAAAGGTGCCCCTATGAATCAGCACCCATGTATCCTTTGGATAAATTCCTAGTAGTGCTATTATTGAGTTGTAGGATAATTCTATCTTTAATTTTTTGAGGAACCTCCACACTGTTTTCCAGAGTGGCTGCACCAGTTTTCATTCCCACCAGTTTGCATTCCTACCAACAGTGCAAGAGGGTTCCCCTTTCCCCACATCCTCACCAACATCTGTTGTTTCCTGAGCTGTTAATTTTAGCCACTCTGACCAGTGTGAGGTGGTATCTCATTGTGGATTTGATTTGTATTTCCGTGATGATGAGTGATATTGAGCATCTTTTCATGTATCTGTTAGCCATTTGGATGTCCTCTTTGGAAATATGTCTATTCACTCTTCTGCCCATGTCTTCACTGGATTATTTGTTTCTAGGCTGTTGAATTTGTTAAGTTCTTTAGAGATTTTGGATACTAACCCTTTATGCAATATGCACAGGCTGTTTTATTCATTGTAGTATCCCTGAATGAGCCCAGTGCCAGGCACAGAGTAGACACTCATTAAACACATGTGTTGTATAAATACCTGTGTTGTAACCACTACAGGTACCTCAATGCCCCAACTTCTCCCTGCTTTTTGCATTTTATAATTTTTTTCTGTTTTTTTTTTAAGTTTACTTATTTATTTTTTGAGAGGGCAAGAGAGCACGAGTTGGGCAGGGGAAGAGAGAGAGGGAGAGAAGATCCCAAGCAGGTTCCGCACCATCAGCATGGAGCCCAATGCAGGGCTCAAACTCACAAACCGTGAGATCATGACCCAAGCTGAGGTCAAGAGCTAGATGTTTAAGCAACTGAGCCACCCAGGCATCCCTATAATTTTTTTGTTTTTAAGAAAGTATTTCAATCCTCAGAACACACTTGGTCCTTTCAAAATAACCCAGGCAACCTGGCAAGACAGGGACCTAGAGATCTCACATCATGAGCACAAATTATTAAAAAAATGTGTGTAGTGCTCTTCATTCTTCAGACTCATGTTCCACTCATTGCCCACGCTTTTAAAGAGTGCTGGAGTGGATACAGCTTTGCCTCTGATCATCCACGGGAAACTGAGGCCCAGAAAGGAGGAGTAGCTGGCAGGTTTTCCTCAGTTTTATAGTGGCAGTGCCAGAACTCTTTAGGAACTTCGGAAAATGCCTGAACTAACCAGACTCCAGACTAGGTTCTGCCACTTAGAAATAGCCTGGGTAATATTTGCAATCCCTGTGGGCCTTGTCTTCCTTTATAACAAAGAATAACAGGGGCACCTGGGTGGCTCAGTCAGTTGATTTTGGCTCAGGTCATGATCCCAGAATCGTGGGATCAAGCCCCATGTCGGGCTCCATGCTGGGTGTGGAGCCTGCTTGGGATTCTCTCTCACTCCTCTTCTGTTCTTCTCCCCCACCCTCTCTCTCTCAAAAAAAAAAAAAAAAAAAGGAATAACAATGCCACAATGCCTGCCTCATAGGATTATTCTACTTCGAAGACTGAATTAAGATAGGTAATTGAAAGAGAATGATATAGGAAAGTGTGTACACAAAAATAAGTTTCCTTCTACCCCTAGAGTGGAAACAGCAGGCATAATTTTGTAAAGATAGTAAAACTTTCTGTTGATTATTTAAAAAAATTTTTTTTGTCTGAAAATAAAGATCACATGCATGGTAAATCAGTATTCATAGCAACTTAATTTAAAAAGCAGTGCAACAACATTAATTCTTGTGTCTGGCATATTTGTTATCTCATACACTCACACACGTGTATGCACGTGCACACACACACACACACACACACAGGCATGTGCCTCTCCTTCCTCATTACCCATCTTGAACTGTCAGCCTGCAGAGAGGCAGCAGACATGGACCCAGGAAGCAAGGGTGAAGAAGCTCCCACTTCATATGGGTTCTGAGACAATTTTCCCCTTCCCTCAGGCTGAGATATTCTGCCATCTGTTTTGATTAAACCTTTCAAAATTCAACTTGTGTTTTTCCTTCCATTCCTTTGAAATCTCCTTTAATTCAACAGTCTTTAGGCTTTCTTCTTTCCCTTAACCACCATCTGGTGCTTCTATTAAAAAGAAAAAGAAAGAAAGAAAGGAAGGAAGGAAGGAAGGAAGGAAGGAAGGAAGGAAGGAAGGAAGGAAGGAAGGAAAACACATACAACAAACACTTTGAGTTTCTTAGAAGAAAGGTATAATGATGAGGATAATTTATTCCCATAGTGAGGCCCATTACTATTTCCATGGCAACAGACTATGATGTTCTGAACATGGGACTTTGTGATCATCACAAGAACAGGATGGCAAAAGGCCCTGCTCAGACTCTTTGTCCTTGTGGATTCTTTAGGTAGTCACCCTTGGTGGCTCCCAGTTGTCTACAGAATTAAGTCCAAAGGTCTTAACGTGGCATTCAAGGCCTTCACAGTCTAGTCCAATCATTCTAGGCTCATCTTCTGTTAATCCCAGAGCACCTGATACTCTGGCCATTCTCTATAGCTCATTGTATCCTAGACACATCACATTCTTTCATGTCTCCATGCCTTTGCCTCGTCATTTCTCCTTATAGTACCCTCCCTCTAGTTCTTTTTTTTTTTTAACCTAATGAAATCCTCCTTCTCTTAAAGGTTTAGCTCGAATGTTAGCTTCTCCATGGATTCTTCCATGGCTCACCCAAACAACAGAAATAACTCTTTTCTGTGCTCCCAACATTTTGCTCAGACAGGTATGATGATACCTAACTTTTATTTTTAACATTTTAGTTTTAAGTAATTTCTATGCCCAACATGGGGCTTGACCTCACAACGCCAAGATCAAGAGTTGCATGGTGGGGCACCTGGGTGGCTCAGTTGGTAAAGCATCTGAGTTCAACCCAGATCATGATCTCGTGGTTCATGAGTTCAAGCTCCATATCGGGCTCTGTGCTGACACCTCGGAGCCTGGAGCCTGCTTCCAATTCTGTGTCTCCCTCCATCTCTCTGCCTCTCCCCTGCTCATGCCCTGTCTCTCATACTTTCTCTCAAAAATAAATACTTAAAAAATTTTTTTATATGTTGCATGCTCTTCCACTGAGCCACCAAGGTGTCCTGACACCTAACTTACAAACAAACAAACAAAAGTTATGTTTATATCTCTTTTATATGAATTTAGATTATTTGTTGTTGGGATCTGTGCCTGTTTCATTTTTTAGACCACTCCAATTATTTCACATGATTTCTCAAAACGTCCTAAGGGTTATATGGGCAGGCATTTTATCCGCATTTTACCATTAGGGTTTGGAAAATTTAAGTGACTTTGATAGCTACCTAGTGGCAGAGACAGAATTTCACTGATAGAATGGAAGGAACCTAGACGTTGGAGTCAGGCATATTTAGTCTCTACCTAACCTTCCCTTCCTCTCTACCCTTCCATTTCTTCACCTGTGAAACGAAGATTATATGACATCACATATGTGAAGGTGCTGGGCACAGACTCACCATTCAAGTCATGTTAGTTTTCTTCGTTCCCCTTTCTAGCAGCATCTAGAAGCAAAATACAATTTTTCTTCCATTTTTATTTCCCAAATTTTTATATGGTGCTGAAATTCAGATGAACAAGCAAATGAATGTCTTGAGCATCTCGCAGAGAAAAATCTTTGCTTTAATTCCCTTACCTGTAGTCTGCTTCAATAAGGGAAGCTACCTAATAGAGTTGTAAACATTAAAGGAAGCAATGTATGGATACATGAGGCTCTCAGCACCCTGTTGCGTATGTAGTAAGTACTCAAGATGTTTGCGATTACGTTATTACTATTATCTCATTAGCATTAGCATTATTTTTTTTTTACATGGTGGAACAATAGGCCATGTGAGAATTACAAAAATTAGCAAGATGGTCTCACCACTCTGTCTTCAGGCTTTTCTTACCGCAGCCTGCCCCTGTACTCCAGACTTCTGCACAGTCATTTCCTTCTATTAGATTGGAGGTTTTAGATAGGGTTTCTGTGCCTTATCTGCAATTCTTTTTGTTGGGTGGACCCAAAATAAAGCCTTTCAGAGAAGAATCCTTCAGTAAAATGCTGAATGATATTTCTCCAAAATGAGCACCAAGGCTGAGCTAAGGTACAAAAGCCTCTGGCTTTCTCATCACCATTAAGATGTTAATTTTTAAGGGGCCCTGGGTGGTTCAGTCATTTGAGCAGTTGAGTTTCTGGCTCTTGAGGATTTCAGCTCAGGTCAAGATTCCAAGGTCACAGAATCCAGCCAGTGTCAGACTCCACGATGAGTATGGAGCCTGCTTTCTCTCTCTCTCTCTCTCTCTCTCTCTCTCTCTCCCTCTGCCCCTTTCCCATACTCTCTCTCGAAAATAAAATATTAAATTTTTTTTTAAATTAAGATACTAATTTTCAGTGGCGGCATGTTGGCAGGAGAGAGCCATTTTTATGAAGGTTGTACCATCTATAGGTCACTCGACAGAGCTTTTTGATCTTTTAGATACTTAAACTTGTAGCTTTTCTACATAATGTTTCCTCATAGGATATAGATAATTCCCAGATTAGAGGACAGACAGCCTCTGATCTCTGGGGAATGTGGGAGGGTCTAAAGAAATTGTGTCTTGGAAAACACATCCATCGGGTATCAAGCACAGCCCCACCCAGATGATCCAGGGGTAGGTTTGCTTAGACAGTCATTCAGCATATACTTTATGGAGTACCTCCTTCATTTTAGGCTCAGTGTTGAAGTAAGCAATACCATGAAGTCCTGCTTAGCAACCTGTAGTCCCTTCCCCCAGTCCCCATCACCAAACCAACCACCTAATGGGAAAGAATATTACTACCTTCAGATAAGGGGAATATGGTTCAGTGTTTAAGTGACTTGCCCCAATATCACAAGCATACATGACAGAGGAAGGAGTTAAACTTAACCCAAGTCTCTAAGATGCAAGGCTCACACACTTTCCCTGATGCATCTCTCTGGATCCTGGGACCACTTGCAGATTCTCCAAGATTTGTTGTTGGTGATCACACCCCAGTGGCAAGTGCTGGCCAGTCTGTCCCCTTTCTTACAGTCCATCATGCTATGGTTAGAATCCGAGTTAGCTTTGTTGGTTTTCTTTCTGGCCAGCACTTAGACTATGGTCTCTGGTCTGTGCCTTCTTAGGAACCGGCAAGGCCTGCAACACTCAGGGTGCAAAGAATAACAGGGAGGAGATTTGTGGTGTGTCCTTTAATTGCTTCCCTTTTAGAACTCCCCCCCAGCTTTTTTTTTTTTTTTTTCCTTTGGTTACAGCTGGGGTAGGGTGGGGGGCATGGATTCTGACTCACCACACACTTTGAGAGGCTCTGACTCATCTCAGCGCTGGTGTTCTTCCAACTCTGTTCAGAACACTGTGGGTGCCCTTCCCCAGCTGCCCAGGAGCAGCCAGACCCGTTCAGATGTGCTTGCTTCAGCCCTAAATGACACCAAGTTCATTAGTAAATTAGACACACACACAAGAATCAAAGACTCCCCAGCAACCAACAGGGCTTAGGCAAGTTTTAGACTGTGTTGAAGCCAAGATTAATGTGCAATACCATTAGAATTAATTAACTGCTTTGCATTCAAGCATGCAGTTTACATTTGCATTGGTAGTACTATTGACAGTTAAAGGTTTGTCTTCAAGTTCAAAAACTTACAAACCTTAACTATAAATATTAAATATTAGTAGTTGAAAGTTAACCGTAACTTTTAAAGTTAACCATAAGACAAAAGAGAAAAATTTCTGTCTATTCATTATTTTATAGAGCTGCATAATAAAATATCCTTCTTGACTTTGGGAATTTGTAACAGATTACATTTATCAAAAGTTAAGAAGCAAACTTTAACTGCTTAAAGAATTACCCTTTGGGCTGTTCCCGGACAGTAAATCACAGGTGTTTCTTCAAGTACATAAAGGGCTCCAAATTCATTTCATTGTTCCTGATTGCTATTTTAATCACCAAGCGGTAACTCCACTTCCAAAAGGAATTTTGCATTCGGTAGAATTTGGGGGTTATGCAGCTGTCTTTTCTTTCCATGAGCCTGTTCTGGGTCACTCTCCAGTAGAGCTTTTCCTGCTTATTTATTGTCAAGAGCGCTTCGTCCCATTCTCTGATCCCTTTGCTTACTCTAACTTATAAACATTCAATTTCCAGCTTTTATCATCTTCTGTGAGGCTTTTTTTCCCAGGAGTATCAGAAATGGTCTCCCCCTGCAGTGAGCACCCTGTATTACAGCAACAAACAACTTCCTTTGGGGGAAAGTTGGCTTTATCCCCACTTCTAAGAACAGATGTTGGTATGTTTTGATGATCCCCCATCCAGAATCTCCTCTGACTCTTGCTTCTTTGACATCAAGCTTCTTGTTTTCTACCTGGTCTGATACTTTCTACTTACTTACTCTACCTCTGCAGTGCCGATCTGCAGAGATACGGTTATAGGTGGATGCTAGGATTTTTGTTACCTCCCTTGGCCACATTTTTTAAATGTTTCCTAGTAACTTGTGTTCTGCAAGAAATGAAACGGAGCCATGGTTCTGCAGAAACTTGATAATGTCCTCCCTAGAGAGCTCCCCATTGCTCAGCCTCCTGGGGACCAGCCGCAGAGAGCTTCCCTCCTGGTGAGGGCCCTCAGCTCGCGCTCTCGGATGTTTTAGATGTATTTGGAACCCAGGGAGTTTGGTAGGACAAAGGATGTTTTAAGGATTTAAAGAGAAAAGAAGCCGCCTACATTGAACTCGTTCCCGTGCCGATGTTATTACAAGTCCCTGCCTCTAACACCGCATGTGTGCTGGCTTTTAGCAGGGCTGTTCTCCCAGCTTTCTTCTGAAATGTAAAGCCCCATTGCCCACTGCAAGTCTTAATGAAAAGCAGCTCATAAGCAAGTTACGTAACCTAATTGTAATCCAGGGATCAGCTTGGTTATATTATTTAAAGAAATAGCATCCATTTTCTGTGACCTGATTTAGAAAAGAAACCGAAGGAAGGAAAAAAAAATACCCACTTCAGCCCTCAGCTCCCTGCCCTCATTCTAATGAGAACGCTTGTAAATAATTCAGAAACAATGACTTTTAAGAACATTAAACCCAACTTAGCTCAGGGTTATATCTCAAAGCAGCTTTAGCTGCTTAAAGCAAATTATAAATGATCATGAAATACGGACCTTATTTCTGCAGACAGTTTAGTCACTTAGTAAGAGTTTAATTTCCTCACGATTCCACACGCATGGAGCCGACTGGAGGTAAGATGCTGGGGAGGGCCGAGATGCAGGGGCCTGCTCTCAGGATGCTTACAATCTCCTTAGGGTTGATATTAATGTACCGTCACTGGCACATTAATTGGAACAAATGTACCGTAGTAATGTAAAATGTTAACACTAAGGAAAATAGGGTTGGCCGTTGGTAGGGTATTTGCAGGAACTCTGTGCCATTTTTGTAACTTTTTTTTTGGTAAATCTAAAACTATTCTAAAATTAAAATTTATTTTTAAAAACCTGGATAGGGAAACAGTTGGGTACACAAATAGAAATGCATCCATGCTTGTTGCCTGGTTTGTAGAAATAAAACCAGTCCTGCCTAATAGGCAGCTTCCTAAGTACTATGATTGCTTTGTGAGCCTCAGAAGCACAAGACTGGATTAATCATAATCCTGATTCATGTTAATAATGTACCATGAATCAAGGACTCTGATTGGTCCTTGGGTCCTTACATAAACTTCATTGAACCGGTTGGTACTCTGTATGTTATAATAATGCAGTAAACCACTCAGACCCAACTCTCAACCCAAGAGCTAAAAGGCCCCCATGACTTACACTGACCCACATGTCCCTCTTCTATCCCATCCCCCAATCACCTGCTCAGTAGTAACCATTCTCTTAGATTTTGCTTTTATCATACCCTGGCTTTTTCTCTTTTTAAGTTTATTTATTTATTTTAGAAGAGAGCATGAGTGTGAGCGGGAGAGGGGCAGAGAGAGGAGAGAGAGAGAGAGAGAGAGAGAGAGAGAGAATCCCATGCATGCTCCATGCTGTGAGCACAGAGTCCAAATGGGGACTTAATCTCAGGAACCATAAGATGGTGACCTGAGCCACAAATTAAGAGGTGGATGCTTAACCAGCTGAGCCCTCCCCCCCACCAGGTGCCTCTATCATACCATTGTTTCTCTATACATTTTATTACACATATGTTTAGGCCAAAACTTTATGCTAGTTTTATTTTTTTTTTTTGAACTTGTATGTTATCTTCTGGGACTTATTCTTTTGGCCCAACATTATGTTCCTAAGACTTATTAATAATGTGATTATAGTTTATGAATTTTCACTGTCGTATAATATTCAATAGCAGGAATATACCACAATTTATTTAACCATGTTTATATTAATTACATTAACCATGTCAGTCAGTGGTTTCTACATTTTCGCTAGACAGACAGGTTCTGCCACAAACACATGTGTCTCCTGGGAAATGTGTACTGATGTGGCTATGGAACTAGAGCCTTGTGAGATTGAACAGTCTTAAAACAATATGAGAACCGAAGCAGAACACTTCATTTAGGGAAATTATGTCACACATGTCCAGGGATGAGCCTATAATATAAATGCTTCACCTTTGAGGCAAAGCATAATAGGAATGATACACTAATTCTATGTCAGTTAAGATTTGATTTGGCTGTACCATAAAATCAAAATTAATAGCAGCTTAAATATCCATGTTGCTCTCCCGTACGCCATCCTGAGATGAGGGGCCTAGAGCATGGATGGGAACATCCACAAAGTCGTCATGGATCCTGACTTCTTCCAGCTTTCCAATCCTGTCCCTGGAGGAGGACCTTTATCTATGTGATCCAAAAGGACTTATCAACTTCTAGCCATTACATCTGTTTCTTAGTCAGTAAGGACAAAGAATGGAAGAAAAATGCACATCTTCTATTCAAGGACCCTTTCTCCAAATTGCACACGACATTTCTGAGGACATCTCATGAACCAGAAGGTAGACACATGGCTCAAACCTAGTTTCAAGAGAGACTGTAAAACGTAGTATTTATTCTGGGCATCCCTGTACTCAGCTAAAAATTCTATTACTAAAGAAGAATGGAAAAAAGGACTTTGAAGACAATTAGCAGTCTCTTGAGAAAATTGTCACAGCTAAACTGAGAACAGAAAGGAAAGCAACCCAACAAGGATTTATGTTGAAAAGTACAAAGAAAAAATAAATACTCATAATATTACCACTCAAAGGTTACCAGTTGCCACCATTAACTTTTTGAGATATATTTTCCAACACTTTTTCATCCATATGTACAACCACATATATATCTCCAATATATCCATAACCATGCCTATATCTCTATAAATATATCCACACATTAATTTTATTTTTTTAATTTTTTAATGTTTTTTATTTATTTTTGAGAGTCAGGGAGAGACAGCACAAGCAGGGGAGGCTCAGACAGAGAGGGAAACACAGAATCTGAAGACAGGCTCCAGGCTCTGAGCTAGCTGTCATCACAGAGCCAGAACGCGGGGCTTGAACCCATGAACCGTGAGATCATGACCTGAGCCGAAATCAGACGCCCAACCGACTGAGCCACCCAGGTGCCCCCACACATTAATTTTAAAGGGGCTATTTTAATGACTGCAGTAAGTCAAAGGGAGAGATAGCTAGGTTGATTTTCCCCCTTTAAACTCTAAATAAACTTCATGGAGAAAACAACATTGGGGTAACTACAGGAAAGAGAATAAAGTATCCTGTGATTGCGTGTTTATATTTCTCAGAGTTGCCAAATGCAAAATAACTTTAGCTGCATACAGGGTACCTTGGAATAAGGATTTGAAGGTGAATATAAGGGGTGCCTGGGTGGTTCAGTCAGTTAAGTGTCCCATTCTTGATTTCGGCTCAAGTCATGATCCCACAGTTTGTGAGATTGTCAGCTCTGTGCTGACAGTGTGGGGCCTCCTTGGGACTTTCTCTCTCCCTCTCCTCTGTCCCTCCCCATCTTAAAATAAATAAATAGTTAAAAAATAAATAAGTAATGGTAAATTTGAAATAAAAATGATTGGCCATCCCAGAAAAAGAGCAGGCATGTCTTCACTAGGGAAAGCAACCAGAAAAACTAACGGACACAAGAACTCTGGGGAAATCCATCAATAGAGTTTCCTAGACCACAGGTAGGGAGAACAAGTGTCAATATCCAGACTACTTCTCTTTTTTTTTTTTTTTGAAAAATTTTAATGTTTATTTATTTTTGAGAGAGAGACAGAGTATGGGCAGGGAGGGGCAGAGAGGTAAGGAGACACAGAATCTGAAGCGAGCTCCATGACGTGGGGCTCCAACTCATGAGAAGTGAGATCATGACCTGAACCGAAGTCAGACCCTTAACTGACTAAGCCATTTAGGCGTCCCTTGATTATTTACTCCTAAGTAAATGCCCTACGAGATGAACATGAATGAGATCTGGAGATCTTTTCTCTGTAAAAGAGCCTCCTAGATAGTGAACCAACAAGGCATATAACCTTTGGTCAAGAAAAAGAACAATTACATAGAGCTGCAAATTCACTCAACAAACTTACTGGGACTTCGTCCCTATCTCCACAGAGACCATAGTATAGTAGGGGAGAGAGATAGGCGGCTTTAAAGGTAAGCTGACAACGAGTGGGTACCAGACACTGTAATAAGCACTTTACATGCATTGTCGAGTTTAACACTTATAATAATCTATTCTTATTCTTATTCTTATTCTATTCTAAACCCCCCTCTGACAGAAGAAGAAAATAAAACTGTAGGTTAGGTGATTTGGTTGTGGTCACAGAGCTAGGAAGCGGCAGAGCTGAGATTCTACCCCAGATCTACCAGATTTTAGAGCCCCTGCTCTGGGCCATGACAACCCAAGTAGTTAGTGTTACGACAGAAGGTTATACAAAATTCTGAGGAAACACGTAACAAGCATCAAATATCTGCCAGAGGAAAGCATGTAGAGCAGCACAAAAGTGAAAAAATGTGAAGTATAAATATAATGTCAGCAAGTGTTGAAATAAGATGAATGTAAGCATTGATAAACGAACGGAAAAGACAAGGTTTCTGCATTAGAGCCTAGTAAGCCTGGATTTTAGAAGCAGCCTTTTTGTTTTTGTGATTCTGCTGCATAAGTCAATCCTATACCAGCTAATATCTTTATCCCTATTTTAGTAGTTAATCATATATGGACATCTTCACTTCTTATCAAGTTATCCTTTCTCTGTGAGTTGCCTCCACATATAGATTATTGGCCATAAAAAGCAACATGCAACATGTTTGATTCTTTTTTTTTTCTTTTTTGGTTTTTGAATCCTTCACTGAAGTACATACTATCATACTAGGCACTGAGTACATATATGAGTTGAAGTGATACCCATTTATTTAAGGTGGATTCAGAGTGGTAAATATAGAAGATATGCAAAGAAGACCCAACATATAAATAATAGAGAGTCCTGAAGAATAAAAACAAAGTATTAAATAGAAAAAATATTTAAAATTAGAATCCAAGAGGGCGCCTGGGTGGCTCAGTCGGTTAAGCGTCCAGCTTCAGCTCAGGTCATGATTTCATGGTTCGTGGGTTCGAGCCCAAAGTCGGTCTCTGTGCTGACAGCTAGCTCAGAGCCTGGAGCCTATTTCAGATTCTGTATCACCCTCTCTCTCTGACCTTTCCCTGTTCATGCTGTCTCTCTCTCTCTCTCTCTCTCAGAAATAAATAAAATATATTTTTAAAATTTGAAAAAAATAAAATTAGAATCCAAGAAAAATGTCTAGAAATAAGAAAAGATTTGAATCTACCTATTGAAAGGAACACACAGAGATGAGACTGGAGACCAGGACTCAGTCATGCAGGTCCTTGCAGGCCACTACAAGAAATTTTAATTTTGTTCTAAATGCAATAGGAATCCTTGAGGACTTTCATCAGAAGCACCATGGATTACACAAAGTGGAGAAGTAAAAATATGTGTGGACCTGAAAAAAAATGAAATAAGAGAATTAAGACATGATTTTACTTTACAACACAAGGCCTTTCTGCTTCCACTTTCGCTGTGGCAACTCTCTTACATTCCCTCCTGCATGGGACCCCCCCCCATTCTTTCCATTTATCAAGATTCCACCCATGAAGAGACTAACGTTATGCCAACCTTTTTTGGCATGAGGAATTGGGAAACTAAGAATAGCAAGCAATTTAGGGATTGAGGGTGCGAAATGAGAATGAGAATTGCTGAGATAAAGCCCTAGAAAGCAATCCCAGGTGAGAGGCACAGGGAGTCAGAAACCTGTGGCTAAGGGAGAAGAAGCTAAAAATTGTAGTGTAGGGTTGGGGGTGGGAGGGTATGAGGAGGAATATTCAGGAAACAAGGCTTGGGACAAGGCCTAAACCTCTTTATGTTCAGCAGACCCTGAAATATCAAAGCCTCGTATTCAAGGTAAGATGGTAGAATGGAATCAGAGAAAGAAACAATCAGAGAGATTTTAAAAGAAAAAATTAATTCTTTCTATCCAAATCTATACTTTGGTAAGTGAAGAAACATTAGGGGCTTCCCTGTCAGGTTTGTCATTTGTTATCTGTTTTTCCTTGTCTCTGTATTCTTAATTTTTCATTCTCTACCTCTCAGATTATATGTAATTTTCTGTATAATTAAAGTTCTCATGTGGAGAGTTTTGGTGGTAACAGCATGGGTAGTAAACTATTGTATACCAACTTCTGCTACAAAAATAATAAAATGCTGTCTAAAGCAATACAAAGAATTTAATTAGTGAAGACTGAGAGAAAGAAGGGAAGAAAGAAAAAACAGAAAGGGAAAACTGTTTGTCAAGAACAAAAAGCGGGTTCGGGGCGCCTGGGTGGCTTAGTTGGTTAAGCGTCAGACTTTTGCTTAGGTCATGATCTCGCGGTTCGTGGGTTCAAGCCCCGTGTCGGGCTCTGTGCTGACTGCCAGCTCGGAGCCTGGAGCCTATTTCAGAGTCTGTATCTCCCTCTCTCTCTGACCCTCCCCTGCTCACTGTCTCTCTCTCTCCTAGAAATAAATAAAAATATTTAAAAAAAAAAAAAAAGAACAAAAAGCGGGTTCAAAACCAGAGGAGTAGACTCCAATTATCCTGTAGTAACCTGGCAAAGTGGGATACTAGACTTGGTTATAAGGGTGTGGGGCTGGAGGTTGGGAACTGAACATCCACATAGAGAAAAATACATGACCCTCAATTTGAGAAAGTCAGGGTGTTGAAACTGGAACCTTGCCAAGATGGTCTATTAAATTTATGAAAAGGGAACTGAAAAAAAAAAGGCATCCCAAAGGCCCACAGAAGTTGCAGAGAAGCTCTGTGCCTAATACTAGATGGATTACACGTCCAACAGGGGAATAAAAACTCTAGACTATTCAAATGAGGGTGTGGGATTCATATTTTTAGTGCCCCTAAGATATGGAAATCCCCAAATTGGTCTAAGACTCCCAAAATTTCTCAAGCCCTAGCAAGAAAAAACATAAAACATCAGAGCAAAGAGTCCCCCCCCCCAGTTCAAGAGACTAAAATGAGAAAGAAAAAAAAAAAAAAGAACATCCTAGATCCTCCAAAATGAGCTCATAATATACAAGAGAGATGAAGAAATGAGCCAGCATGAGACGGAGCTCACATGCACAATGGAAAGAATGTGTGTGCTATGAACTACATATAACAGGAAATCAGAAAAAGAATACTAGGTATTTAAGTAAAAATGATGACGGAGTTGACACCAAAAACATGATTCTTAAGAGGAAAAATTGATAAGTTATACCTCATCAAAACTGAAAACTTCTTCTCTCCAAGAGACCCTGTGAAATGCTGAAGATAAGCTGCAGACTGGGGGGAAATATTTGCAGACCACATATCCAACAAAGTACTTGTATCTAGATCATATAGGAACTCTCAAACCTGAACAGTAAAAACAAAACATTCAATTAGAAAACGGTAAAAGACATGAACAGACATTTCACCAAAGAAGATACACAGCTGACAAACACATGAAAAGGTGCTCAACATCTCAGTCACTAGGGAAGTGCAGAACCTTGCAATGAGATAGCACTACACACCTGTGAGAATGCTGGTGAGGATATGGAGAAGCTGGATTGTTCATGCAGTGCTAGGGCTCTTAAATGACACACTACTCTGGAGTACAGTTGGCTATTTCATTTGAAACCAAGCACACAATTATCCTGTAACCCAGCAACCAGACTCTGGAGCATTTGTTACAGAGAAATGAAACCCTATGTTTGTACAAAACTTGTACGTGAATGGTCATAACAGTTTTATTCATATTGGCATAAAACTGGCCACAATCTAGATGTCTTCAACTGGTGAAAATTTAAATAACCATGTTTGAACAACATTCAAACCATAGAATACTACTGAGCAATAAAAAGGAGTGAACTATTAATTATAAACACAACTGGGATGGATATCAAGGAGATTGTGCTTAGTGAAACAAGCCCATCTTGAAGGTTACATACTGTATTATCCAATGTATATACCATGCTTGATATAACACATTGATAGAAATGGAGAATAGATTTTTGGTTTCTAGGGTTAAGACCAGGGTAGGAGAGTGAGAGAAGTGGGTGTGGTTCTAAGAGTTACCTGAGCCTTGCAGAGATGGAGCACTTCTGTATCTTCATTGCAGTAGTGATGACACAAAGCTATATATGTGATAAATTGCATAAAACTCAACACACACACATGCACACTTACACACATGCCCATACTTATAAAACTTGTGAAATTCAAATTAAACAAATGAGTAAAGATATACAAGAAAGGAAAGAAGCTATGATAAAGAAAACCTAGGCAGACATTTTAAATACAAATAACATGTTCAGAAATGAAAAATATTGTCACGGAAATAAAACGTTTAAAAGGCAAATTAAACAGCATATCAGACATAGCTGCAGAGAGAATTTGTTACCTGAAAAAGAGATTTAAATAAATCATGCAAAATGCCACACAGAGGGCTTAAGAGATGGAAAATGCATGAGAGAAATTCAGAGAGAGGGCACAATGAGAAGATACCAAATCCCTCAAACAGGAGCTTTTGAAGGAGGATTGCAATGTTCAGGGAAAATAGAAGAAAATTTTCCTTACTTGAAGAAAGTTCTAAATGCTCACGTTGAAGGACCTGGCACAAAAACAAACGTACAAACAAACATAGGCAAATGATGGCAAAACTACAGAAGACCAGTGATAAAGACAAAAATCTCAGAAGCAACCAGAGGGTAAGGACATATTCCCACAAAAGGGTAACTATTATTAGACTGACAGCAGATTTCTCATCAGCAACAATGGAGTTTGAAAGATTAGACTGATATCTTCAAAGAAATAATTCAAGAAAATAATAAGAGAAAATAACTTAACATTATACACACAACTAAGGTATCTTTAAAATAAAGCTAAAATAAAGTCATTTTCAGACAGAGAAAAATGTATTACTCACAGGTAGTCACTGGAAGATCTATGATAGTTATTTTCTTCCTTGAGTTCAGGAAGAAAGAAATTGAAACAGAAGAAATGAGATGCAAAAAATAGTTGAGAGGGATGCCCTTTTGGCTCAGTTGGTTGAACGTTCAACTCTTGATTTTGGCTCAGAGTTGTGATCCCAGGGTCATGGGCTCTGCACTGACAGCGCAGAGCCTTCTTGGGATATTCTCTCTCTCTCCCTTCCCCTCTCTCTCTCTCTCAAAAAAAAGTTGAGAGATAAATTGGCAAACATGTAGATTAAATCTACACAAATATTAATCGTAAAATAATAATATGGAGGACTGATTGGAGGACAGGAGCAAATTATAAAAAATACAAGTGAAGAAAAACGGGTCAAATGGGAGTTTGGGAGATTAAATGTAAAGAATCTAAAGCCTTTGTATTGTTTGGGAAGAGGATAGAATTCTTGGTGAACTGGGAACACTATGAACAGCAACTGTATGTGTTAGATATTAACAACAGCCAAAAAGCCTCTAAAAATATAGATATGTAATATACAACTATTCAACCAATAGAGGAAAAAAGAGGACTTAAAAAATCAAGACAATATTTGACAGGAAAAGAAAAACAAAGAAAGAACAAGGTAAACAGAAAATAAACGTGCTAAAATTAATACCAAACATATAAGTACTCAAAATCAAAGAAAAGGGATGATTTTCTGACTCCCTCAAAAGTCGGCTATTCTTTGAGACACCGAGTGCCTCAGTCAGTTAAACATCCCATTCTTGATTTCAGCTAAGATCATTATCTCACAATTTGTGAGATTGAGCCCCATGTCAGGCTCTGTGCTGACAGTGCGGAGCCTGCTTAAGATTCTCTCTTCTCTATCTCTCTACCCTCCCCACCTCAAAATAAATAAATAGACGTTTATAAAACGTCAGATATTCTCAGGGGCGCCTGGGTGGCTTAGTCGGTTAAGCGTCCGACTTTCGCTTAGATCATGATCTCGCGGTTCGGGGGTTCAAGCCCCGCGTCGGGCTCTGTGCTGACTGCCAGCTCAGAGCCTGGAGCTTGTTTCGGTCTGTGACTCCCTCTCTCTCTGACCCTCCCCTGCTCACGCTGTCTCTCTCTCTCTCTCTCCTAGAAATAAATAAAATATTTAAAAAAGGTCAGATATTCTCAGATTGGATTTAAAAAACAACAAAGTCCTGCTATATGTTGATGAAAAAAAGGTTTTAAAAAAATACCATACCAATACCAAAAAATATACATTTTTAAAAAGCCAGTACACCAACATTATTATTATACAGAGTAAATATTAAAGCAAAAAGTATTATTTGTGATAAAGAGTACCATCATTTAATAATGAAAGGAATAATAATTCTGTCTTGTTTGATGCTGGGTTTTTTTTCACAGTCTTGAACAATGCCTGGCACATGGTAGGTGCTCAATAAATGAATGGTTGAATAAATTAAGTCATAAGGAAATTACAGACCTAACAGCATAGCCTTAAAATATAGAGAGAGCAGAATCTGACAAAAATCTAAGGAAAACTGATAAATTTATAATAACATTGGTCAATTTTTAACATTTCTCATTCAGGAAAGAATGAGATCAAACAGACAAATTTAGTTAAAAATACAGAAGATTTGTTTTCCTGACTTCACAAATTCAATCTATAGAGGATCTTATACCCAACAATTATAGAATATATAACTTTTTAAAATCATTTACAGAATTACATAGAAAACATTTACAAATATTAACCATGTGCCAGACCATAATGGAAGTCTTAAAGACTACAGAATTTATATATAGATTATGTTTTCTGAGCACAATCTGATAAAGTTAGAAATAAATAACAAAATTTTTTTAATGCTTGGAAAATTTTAAACACGCTTTTAGTAATTTAGTCTTCAAAGAAGAAATACTTTTGTATATGAAATACATAGAAAGTGAATGGCAATGAAAACACTGTATATCAAACTCATAGTACTAATAACACAAAAGGAAAATGTATTCCCCAGCAGGGATATATTTTAAAAAGAATGAATTAATGAGTTACATTTCTAAGTCCAAATATTAGAAAATGTATAATGGAGTGTGAACAAAAGCAGAAAGAAAGAAATAATAAAAATAACAGCACACATTCATGAATAGATAAACAAATACTATAACAGTGCTAGTCTTTTGAAGAAGCTAAGAAGGCAATGATTTATTTACTTTGAGACACTTTTTCCACATTTTACATCTCTGAGGTATTTTATAATTGGTGATATCTAAGATTCAATAAAATATGATAGACAAACTTCTGGTAGGTTGACCAATGAAAAAAGAAAGCACAAATAAGCAGTATTCGAAATGATATGAAGATATAACTATGACTACAATAAAAATTTCTTTGACCAAATTAGCGCTGATAAATTTGAAAACAAATGGCATGTTTTTTTGAGATAAAGTATTAAATTTAACTTGAGAAGAGATAGGAAAAATTGCTAGACCTCTGCTCATAAAAGAAATGGAATAATAAGTAAATCTACCACAATAAAAATAACCACATGAGACTCATAATATTTTATAGGCAAGTTCATTTCCAGAAAATGAACTCAAAAATGGAAATTTTATTTTAGGAGGCTAGTATATTTTTGATACCAAAACCAGACAATGACTATAAGAGAAAGAAAAATATGGTTCAATCTTCATTATGAACATAAAAATAAAAAATATCCTAGACAAAATAGTAAAATAGCCAAATCCAAGAATATAGATTTAAAAAAAAAATAATGACCAGTTGGGTTTATCACACAAATGTAATGATGAATTACTCTAAGGAAAAAAATCTATTGTTTCATTTCAACACATTAATAAATTAAAGAAGGAAAACCACATAATCATCTTGGAGGATTCAGGAAGAGTTCAATAAAATTCAACATCCACTTGTGATTTAAAAAAAAAAGTACCTACACAACTCTTAATTAGAAATAAAAGGGTACCTCCTAGCCTAAAAAAGAATATTGACTAAAACCTACAAAAAACATAGTCAATAGTGAAATATTAGAAGCATTTTTACATTCAGGGAGAAAAGACAAGAATGACCATTATCACCACCTCTATTCAACATTGTTCTGGAGATCGTGTGCAAGAAACAAATGAAATGTGTAAGATTTAGAATCATAGAAACAAAACTCTCATAGTGCATACATATATATATACATATAGTGTGTGTACATATATAGTGTATATATGTATATATATATATATTATGTTTATTTATTTTGAGAGAGAAAGAGTATGTAGGCAAGGTAGGGTCAGAAAGAGAGAGAGAAAGAGAGAGAGAGAGAGAGAGAGAGTCCCAAACAAGCTCCATGCTATCAGTTTCAAGCAGCTCCAAGCCCCAACATGGGGCTTGATCTCGTAAATCGTGAAATCATGGATGAGCTGAAATCAAGAGTCTAACGCTTAACCAGCTGAACCTCCCAGGCACCTCTCATAGCATATTCATTGTAGTTGTTTCAAATTCTCAGTCTGATAATTCCAATGTCTCTGCCTTATATAAGTCTGGTTGTGATGCTTCCTCTGTGTCTTCAAACTGTGTTGTCTTTTAGTACACCTTGTAATTTTTTGTTGAAAGCCAGACATGATACATGATAAAAGAAACTGGGGTAAATCATCCTTTAGTGTGCGACTTTACATTTAGCTGACTGGAGTCATACTGTGTTTACTATTTGCTACAGCTAAAGGTGTCAGAGGTTAAAATTTCCTCTGGTGTCCTTGTTTCTGTCTGCCCTCCTGTCTTTAGGTATCTCTGAAGACTTCTTAAATAGTGTCTGGGATATGCAATTCTTTCCGTTATATTCTTCTGTTAGTATACAGAGACCTTCTTATTCTGGTGGCGTCAAGTGTAGGGGCACGGGAAGTAAGTATTCTATAGTCCCATGGTTAGGTCACAGACTTTTAGTGAGCCTTTGCCCCTGGGCTGCAACTTCACAGCTGCTTCTCAGTTTTGTTTCATTTGTACCTCCTTAGGTGAGACAAGACGGTCAGAGGGGGCTGATGTTGGATATCTCCCTTTCCTCAGGTTGGTTAGTCTCTGGCAAGAACCCAGTCAGTTAGGCTCTGGTAAAATAGTTTCTCTTGAGGCCTTGTTAAGAACAGAATGATAAGAACAGAATGTTCTGGGCATATTTCAAAATAGAACTTAAAATGTCTATACCAAGACACCAAAGCCATAATTAAAAGACAAGTTCCAAATTGGCCAGGTTGTGGAGCAATAGAAACTCTTATTTATACATGGCTGGTAGATACATATCTGAGAGAGCACACCTCTTTGAAGAGCAGTTTAGTGTTATCTGGTAGAATTGAACACATGCATATCCTAGGCCCCAGCAATTCCGTCCTTAGATCTATACTTCGTACTATTTGCCAACATACTTCAACGTGTTGCTATTTGTACTGATGATGCAGAAGCAATTGTAGGTAAAACTGCTGGTGATTTAGCACAAATCAAGGCTGTGGTGGCAAATTGTTCTGCTCGTCCTTGTATTCTTATTGTCAGGTGCTTGAAGTAAAATCATCATCATCGTCATCACTATCACCATCACCATCATGATCATCATCATCCAGTTCTACTTAGTAATTGAAAATGTTTTTAAGGTTTGTTCGTTTTTAAGAGACAGAGACGGGGGGAGGGCGGGGCAGAGAGACACACACACACAGAATCTGAAGCAGGCTCCAGGCTCTGCGTTGTCAGCACAGAGGCTGACGCAGGGCTCGACTCACAGACTGTGAGATCATGACCTGAGCTGAAGTCGGGCGCTTAACCGAATGAGCCACCTAGGCGCCCCTCTACTTAGTAGTTTTGTTAATGAAGCAGTAAAAATTATTTATATATTTTATTAAATCTCAACTCTGAAGTGCATGTCATTTTAGCGAATATTCTGTGTAATGAAATAGAAAATATACATCAAGCATTTCTGCACACCGAAGTACGATGGTTATCTCAAGAAAAAACACAAGTGCATTTTTTATTTTTGAGCTATGAGCTGAACTAGCTGCTTTTTTCATAGAACACCCTTTCTACTTGAAAGAAAGACTAAAAAACTATGGTTATTCAGACTCGGGGTTTTGGCAGGCATTTTCTCATAAATGAACAAAGTGGGCCTGTCACTTCAAGGAACTGACTACATCTGTTGCCAAAGATAAATTTTGAGCTTTCAAGCAAAGTTAGAATTTTGGAAGATTTGTATCCACTACCATGACCTTGACAGTTTCCCAATTAAAAAAAAAACTTTTTATGATTAAATCAGTGGTGATATAAATAAATGTGTTTTGTTTAATTTTTTAGATGTTTATTTATTTATTTATTTTGAGAGGTGGGGGGTGGGGAGGGGCAGAGAGAGAGAGGGAGACAGAATCCCCAGCAGGCTCTCCACCATCAGCGAGGGGCCTGATGTGGGACTCAAACTCACGAACTGTGAGATCATGACCTAAGCCAAAATGAAGAGTCGGATGCTTACCTGACTAAGCCACCCAGGTGCCCCAATAAATGTGGCTTTTTGGATATTATATAATAAAACCTGCTGACATTTGTAAGGCATGTATAACTCAGTGAACCAATGTCTCTCAAATGAGCAAGAAAGATCAATGGGTTTTAGTGTGACAAAATATGAGAAATTGCTTTGACACAATTTCAGATTCCACATTTGAAATTAACCTTTAAGAAACTATTACTTGTAGACCGTTGATTTGATATCTTTGATGAAGAATATCCAAACTTATCTAAGAAGGCTATTAAAATACTCTTCCCTTTTCCAACTACATATCTGCGTGAGGCTTGCTTGTCTTCCCATACTTAAGAAAGACAACATATGACAGCAAATTGAATACAGAAGCAGATATGAAGATCCAGCCGACTTCTAGTAAGCCAAACACTGAAGAGATTTGCAAAAATGCAAAAACAATGACCTTCTTGCTAATATTTTTTGTTTGGTAAAAGATAGCTTCTTTTTCTTTAATGCATATTACTTATGGTACAATGTAGTAGGCTTATTACTGCTATTTTTAAGTGAATTAATACAGAAATATCTTAAAAATTTCTCAGTTTTAATTTCAAACACCATAAAGATCAATAGATATAATCCATGGAGACAAAAGCTAATTGGGGTCCTTAATAATTTTAACTGTTGAAAGTTTCCCGAGAGCAAAACTACCACCTTAAAAAAAAAAAAGCTCCCTTATGTTCCCCAAGAGACACAGTCAATGTTACAGCAATATTTGCGCATCAAAAAAGATTAAATTAATGTTTATCAATAGGGAATGGGTAAATACATTTTGATAGAGTCATAAAATATAATAAAACACCTCTCTGAGGTTAAAATGAATGAGCTAGATTTATATGTATTAATGTGGATGATTTGGAAACACGTTGAGAGAGGTAAAAACATGTGGCAAAATGAGGAGCACAGAGTGATTCCACTTATATCTCGAAAACAGAGGGATATTGTCGCTTATGGATACATCCATATTTCGTAGAATGTACACTCCTGTGGAAACACTAGAGAGTACACACCAGCCTCAGAGGTGTGTCTGGGGCCAGGGAATGCAGGGGAAGGTTCAAATGAATACACAAATCGTCTAGAAAAAGATGGAAGTCACTATGGCACAAAGTTAATGTTTACCCTCTGGGGTCATAGATATTGTTCTGTATCTTTCTATTCATTTGAAATATCACAGTATTAAAATACACGTGTTTTAAATGCCTCTGTTGCATTTTCTCTCAGTGAAGAAACACTCAACTGGCCGGTTCTCAGGGGAATACCGTTTTCTCCATCCAGGGCCGGACAGCCAGCTGTCCTGCTTTTTGCCGGCTGCTTCTTGACCCTGGTAGATGACTTGGGATATTTGAAGTGTAATGTCTTTTTTGTCTGCAAAGCTCTTGATCCTGGGTTCTCAGTCATGGCCACAAAGGAAATTCTCCCTCAGATTTCTTACAGAGCTCCCGCAGCTGTCAGGGAGGGCAGGCAGCCAGCGTGCCCAGAGACAACTTGAGCTGGCATCAGCATGCTTCCCGCTTGGGGCAGGAGTCCTGACACAAAGTATCCTGTTCCTTTTCCTTTTCCTTCTGAAGCCAGAGAGCAAGGCTTTGATTCACGGGGCAATGATATCAGGTAGTCCTGCTGGGTGTAGCTGGGCTCCGGGTGTGCATCTGGGAGGCACCTAATCCCCTCCCCACACCCAGCACTCCCTGGGGCCTCCTGGGCCCCAGTGATACTTGTGTGGTAGAGCTGAGCTGATCTTTGTACCTTTAAATTCAGACATTCAGTTCCGAAGCCACTCAGCCTCCCGGAATTTTTATTGAGAATACCTTCGGCAATAATTTTCAGACTTCACGGCCTCCGATAAGGAGGAAAGAGCTTGATATTCTGGTTTTGTTTCTGTTTGAAGAGCATATCCCCAAAGGAATTGCATGTGTCCCAGATTCAACACAGCTGTTAATTAGAGCTGAGAACACTTGGTTGACCCCTGTGTGGCTAATTGCTAGAATTGAGAAGCGTCTCTAAGGGCCTCCTATGATAACAACTGAAAATTGTACTGAGCATCACCTAACGCTTCTGGAACCAGTTCAGGATGGGAAGCAATAGGCTCCCTGCAGTTCCTGGCGCGAGAGAGGCAACTATGTGCTGAAGGAGCAGTATTAAGGATTCTCTTCAGTGATTAAAACACCCACATTTCACTTTGGATGTGTGACTTGAGGCAGTGAGCGCAGAAGACCTTACCAGAGAGCTCAGAACGGTGCAGCACAGCATACGTGGCCTACTTCGGAGGACTTCGGCTCCCCCTCTGACCTCTCACCCCGGGGTCAGTGCACCACCGCCTCTGGGCCAGTGCTGTGGTCAGGGCGAGGGACCACTCCGTGGGGACGACCGTGAGCAGCTTCTGAGGTGCCATCTGAAACAATTGTTCTGTTTCCCCTTCGTAAAGTGACAACCAAGACTAACTCTTAGAATGAGTAAAATGTATGGAGATCACCTAGTTTCCTGCCTGGCACAAAAAGAGTGGCCATCACCTCCCCTCCCGTTTGCTCTGCGAGCAGAAGTGTCCATGAACAGGGCAAGAGCTGGGCTGGAACGAAGAGGAGGTAACAGAGGGAAGAAAATGAAAGCCGAGTGTCAGAGAGCTGGCCAGAGGGACATTGGTTAGGGAGAGGAGAAAGGGGGGCAGCCAGGGAAGAGGGGGAGGCAGGAAGGGCAGAAGAGCCACTTAGGAGAGGCGAGGGAGAGAAGTAGTGGCTCTTCCTCCTTCCTCCCCAGGTCCTGAGAGAGTAAAACTCAGCAGAACCAGCCCGTGAGTGATTTGGGCTTCTCAGCCAAGAGGCCCAGATCATACCCCAGATAGTTTAGTGGCCTGGCCGACTCTACTCCCTTGGCCTGGCCTAAGGAAGGTCGCCTGGAGCCAGCAGCGTAAGGAGACCCATGATCCCTCTTCCAGAAGAGATCCAAAGCATGGGTCCAATTCCAGGAAGTGACAGCAGCAGAAAGCAACCCAGAGTTAGCCTCTCAGAGCCAGGGAGGGGAAAGAAACAAAGAGAGCTGCAGAAAAGGGGATCAATTGCATTTTCTTCTAGACCCAGACCGGCTGCTGAGGGCACCCTGTGCGAAGGACAGCTGGGGACCTCACATATCTGGAGTCTCTAATTGGACCTGCCTCCCCCTAACGGACACCTCTCACTGACAAAGATTATGGAGGACGCACTGTGCACTTGGCCTATGTTGGACGATAGTTGGGGACATGGGGACAGCAAGCACAGCTGCTGCCTATAGGCAACGACCTGGAGAAGAAAACCTAATACACAAGAAAGGACAATGTGCAACATGGAAGAGTATCAGGCGTTTAGCTAAACGGGGCAGTGCCAGGCTGAGTCCACAGGTTCTGGAAGGTGCATCAGTGAGGGCTAGGGTCCTCTGAGAGACTTCTCAGAGGAGGCTGGGCTAAGGGTAAGTGCGGACCTTGAGGGCAAACATAGAGGCAGAGCGTCTTGCTTAGATGAATCCACAAGGCTGATCTCACTTGATTGGAAGGTCCTTGTTAGACCTTGTTAGACGATGAGAAATCATGGTCCACATTTACATGGAGCTTTATATTCTAAGACTTTCATATAAATTTTCATAATTACTCCCCACAAGGTTTTTAAGAAATGTTTTTATTGTGAGGATTGGAAAATATCTTAGATTTTTATCCAGCCCAGGCTCCATACATGACATTTGAGGAAGTGATTCCCAAAGAGGTCAAGTGACTACCTCAAAGTTACACAGTTAAGTAGCCCCAGGACTGTAACTCAGGTCTTATTATTCTACTTAAATGGACTTGCCAAAAAGCATATGAATGCAATTTTGTTTTCATTTAGATGGAGTTCTTTCCTAGAATAGAGACTTGTACTTAAAAAGAATAATTGTCTATTTTTTGTTTCCTTCCACTAAAAGAAAATATATGATCAACACAGAAAATTTAGAAAATACAGGTAAGCCAAAAAATTAAAATCATCCGTAATCATAGCGTCTAGTTCATAGGCTTTGAAAATCATTAAACGTGTGTATTCTTTTCATTTGACCCTTACATATAGGTTGCTTTATTTTGGGTGTAAATGTCTCTGGTCCCCCTTAAGGAAAAGAACATTAGAAAGTAAGACAGAAGCAGCATAGTGTGCTGAATCTTAAAGGGCATAAAATTTGGAGGCCAAAGGCCTAGGTTCCAGACCCGGTCAGTCATTACTAGCTGTGTGGTCTTCCAGAAGTCAGCCAGCTTTCCTGCACGTTGGGTTCTCATCTATAAAATGATGGAGGTTCAGCCGTCTCTTTCTCAGCTTGCTAAAATGTCTTTTCTGGGACTTCAAAATCAGGCATTGTAAGCTTACAACAGTTAATTAAAACAAAGCAAAACAGTTTCTGATGTTTTTAAAGGAACATAACAGCATGTTAAAATAGGCCTCTTCCTTTCTCAGGGTTTTGGCTGGGGCTCCAAAGCTGAGAACAATGCGTTTATGTCTCCCCCCATATTCACACACATTCTAAGCCAGATACAAGGCTGTCTAGGTGCCTGGCAAAGAGTGGCTGCAAGCTTGCTCTGCCTCAGTTAGACCTGCCTACACCTCCACGCTTTGCAGAGAAGCTAAGAGAACCGACACAGAGGCTGCCTTCTCATTCCACTGGAAAAAAATCTTTAAAGAAAGGCTGGCTGGTGGCACCTCGGGCGGCCGAGCAAAGCCCATGGGTCCCCAGAGGAAATAAGCCGCACTTACAGAAACAATAGAAAAGATCTGTGCCATGAGAACACGAGAAAGAGAGTTGGACTCGTTATCTTATATACTCAAAGAGGCTTTTCTGGATGATTCCAACATAGGCCACACTGTGTAAGGTGGTCTGCTAGAATCCAGGTGATAAGGAGAGAATTTCAAGAGCCAGCTGAAGTGGGTATCATCCAAGCAGTGCGATCGTAGGCTATACCAGGGAGGAAGGGTCTCCCAACATAGAGACCTACCTGCTACCTCTGGCAGTCACAGAGGAGAGGACTCTGTAATTGCAACCGCAAAAACCACTGAACACCTTGTCTCTTTTTTCTCTCACCCCCTCTCTCTCCTGGGCCCCGCTAGTGCAAGAGGAGGTGAGACAAAGAACACAAAGACCATGAACCATGTTTGGGAGTCTGGCTGTGGCCCACGCTAGTGGGAGGGAAGACTCTAATTTGGATAAGACCCTGAAGTTTTGAAATGACACTGCACTGAACTTTTCAGTACTCGAAAGGGAGCGGAAAACCATGGGTCCGGAGGAAAGAGTGGAGAGAACAATTTTAAAGGGCCAGTCATAAGATAGAAAAAAAGTTGCTTTCTGCTTGAATCCTCCGAGCTCCAGCTTATTTAATATGCCAGCTAGAGGTGAGCAAAGAGAGGACTGCAAAGGGGAGAGATATCGGTGGCCAGATCCCAATCAAGAGGCTGTAGTCTGGAAATTAGGCAATAAGGCAAAGTGGGCTGAGGATGTTTCCTCAGGAATTAATGACTGCGTAGGTGTGTTAGACAAGTAAAGTGGGTGACTCACATAAGCTTCTAAAGTTTCTAGCCTGAGAGACTGGAAGATGGTGACTTGATGGATAGCAATGCCACTTCTACAGCTAAATATGCATTCTAGAGAGATCTCACACTGGGTCAATGATGCCACATTTTTGGAACTCCTTCACTGGAGTCTCCTGAGCCAGTGGGTCCTGAGCCAATTCATGAGTCATATAAAAAGTCATTACTTTTCATGCATCCATTTTTCAGTTAATCCATCACGTAATACGTTTTGTTAAATGTCTACTACGTGTTATGCACTGTGCTGGTCGCTGCAGAGAAAAACTAGCGGGTCACAGGGTCGGTCCTCAAGTTGTCCATAGTCTATATGCTTTATCTGCTCTCGTTGCTGGCTTCATCTCGGTTTTTGCGGCCATATCCCCCTTTTAACTCCCTTACGCCATTGCTTTTATGTAGAAAGGAGCACATTATGTTGTAAATTGGTTGTTACCATCTTAAGTACATGGATTTATTTTCATTTGTCCATTTTCCATTTTGTCTTATGTCCTACAGAATTTAGGCCGTTATGACAACATGCCCAGAAATTTGATCTCTGTCCAAATGTGCACTTTCTAAATGTAAGTAGACACTCAAAATGAGTCTAAAAATCACTGGCACAAAATGTACCTAAATAGGCCCACATAATTGTTCTCTCTCTCTTTCTCACATACACACACATCCATACCATTCATATTCAGTTCAGCGTGATAAAAATATGTATCTAGTACTTGGAATATCAAAATTTGGTGTTAAGTCCTCCAAGGAAGGTACAAATTAGAAACATAGTTCATTGTTTTTAGAAGCCCACAACTTAGTAAGAGAAACAGATATGTTTATAGAGAGACCTATGTGATACATGATGAAATGTTGAAATGATATAATAAAAGAATAAATTATAAATTAACAAGGGCAAAGGAATCTATAATAACACCTTGTATTCAGGTTGCTTGACTTTGGGACCTTGGGTACAAAGATCTGAGTTAATCATACTCTCCAATCTAGTCAACAAACTTTCCTGAGCACCTACTATGTGGCAGGCCCCTTTCTAGGTATTGAGGAAATGCAACTTTTATTCAAGGCGGGGATGGAATCAACAAGAAAACAAATACCTGATCGTAGTGGCAATGGGAAGAATAAAAGCAGGATGGCAGAAAAGCAGGTTAGTAGATGGTTCTTATTTGGGTAATCAGAAACAGGCGCTCTGAGGATGTAACATTTCAGAAGGAATCCCACCTGAGAAGGAAGACCAGAAGGACCAGCCTCTCAGACAGGATGAATAACTGTTGGAAAGTCCCCAGGCAAGAATGAGTTTCATGTGCTGCAGAGATGAAAGGAGGTGAGCTGTGCCTGGACCACTGTGGGCAATGCGGGGACCCTGGAATGAGGTGGGGTTGAAGAGGTGGGCACTGACCAGGTAAGTAAGGCTAGAAGGTTCGGTTGATCCTTAAATGTGCACATGCGCACGTGCACGTACACACACGAAATCCCAAAACCCTTTCAAGCTTTGACAGACCCACTGGAATCTATGCAGGAAATAACACTTATTTGGATCAAGTTTAAAAACTCTTTACTTTTTTTTTTTAAGTTTATTTATGTATTTTGAGACAGTACATGGGAGGGGCAGAGAGAGAAAGAGAGAGAATCTCAAGCAGGCTCTGCACTACAGAGCCCGACACAGGGCTCCAACTCACGAACTGTGAGATCATGCCCTGGGCTGAAATCAAGAGTCAGATGTTTAAACAATCTAGCCACCCAGCCGCCCCTCATTACCTTCTATTCACATCTAATACTTAATTTGCCTACAAAAGTTTAAGGAGCAGAAAAATATTTGCAAACTATAATGAACTCTGAGCATTGTCAAGGGTTATCAAAGAACAGATTATAGGCAAAACCACGAGTACCTAAAGAACAATTTGAAAAATGAAAATCCCATTAGGGCAGGCAGGGTGAGTGGGGGTGAAGGATGGCAGTTTTTGCTACGTTTCTCATTAGGCTGGAGATGATTATGCCATATTCTCATCATTGGTTTTAGATAAGTTCCCTCTCTTACGTTGGGGGATATTTCCAATCCCCACTCCATAGGTATCCTTCCTAGTATGTTTGTAATATGTCCTCAAGTGGGTAGGTATCTTTGATAAATGCATGTGTTGTTTTCATGGGTGTGGTTTTAATTAGCCAACATGAATTTGTGGTATGATATTGTTCTATTTATTTACTCAAGACTATGAAAGTCTATCCATATTGCTCTGTGTATCTCTAATTCATCACTTCCAATTGCTTCAGAATATTTTGTGATAAAGGTCCTTCATGGTTTACTTACCCATTCCCCTAGACAGGGAAACTAGGTTGCTTCACACTTTCTACATGCAATGAACATTTTCATGAAGATGCCTGTACAGGCTGAGGTGAGCCTCTCTAGGGGACTACAAGTCCATGACAACTACTCTCACTCAAACTCTCTTGATAAGGCTGGTTTGCTCTCCTGAATAAATGCACCAGTCCACATGTCTACATACGTTCGTAAATGATTTATGCAGAATGCACTAAGTTTCAAGTTAAATTTATTAAATATTTATTTATTTTTGAGACAGAGTGAGAGCAGCGGAGGGCAGAGAGAGAGAGAGAGAGAGAGAGAGAGGGAGACAGAATCTGAAGCAGGCTCCAGGATCTCAGCACAGAGCCCGATGTGGGGCTCGAACTCAAGAATCACAAGATGATGACCATGACACTTAACTGACTGAGCCACCTGGGTACCCCCAGAATACACTAAGTTTCAGAGGTATATGGTGATGCATACGAGATCCAAGGCTTCCAGTTCAGTTCTAAGGCTTTATCCATTAGGGAGATGCCTTTCTGAAGAAGACCACCTTCCCCACATCGATGTGCACAAGCACAGATACAACGTTTAGCTGAATTACTCCTTAAGGGGTATAATTATCCTTCACTGCCCTTCATTCAATGATTATTTATTGAAGGGCAGCTATAGAAGACATGGCTTTTTTTCTTCATGAGGTCAAGGTGTTATTTCCTTTCATCATCAATGCACCTGTTCCAAGCAGGTATGCACTAGGGATGAAATCCTTCCTTTCCTTGAAGGAACTCACAATGTAACTTCCTGTCATAACCATAATCAACATTAATACAGGTAGCAGATTTTTCAAAAGACTTTCTGTGGTTCTGTTTTCTTACATCTCCATCTGCATGTCATGCCCTCAGAATCCTTCAAAATTGATCATTTTACCTAGTCCCTGTTCTCCATTTCTGGAAACTACAAACTCCCTCAAGCTTCAGGTCCCAAATATCTGAGTGATACCAGAAGACGGTTACAAGGCTACTGGCCAGTGCCCAGCGTGTAGCACAGTGATTCTGTTGGGAGTTCGATGCGTTATGAGCAAATATGGCAGAACCGTAAACTAGATCCATTTTAGCTGTGGTCGGTTATGCCCTTGGGTTTGAAATAATTAATTTCCTAGACATGTGGCTCCCAGATGAAATTCATGCTGTGATTTGATTTTTTAAATGCAAAAAGAAAAAATTCTCCAGCAGAAATTCGTCACCAACAGTTAAGGAATTTGATGACTAAAAATAAACTCCCCATAGAGAGTATGGACACGGTGTGCAGACCTGGGAAGGAAAGAAGAACACACCAGTGAGTCTATGTGAGAGGGATGACAAGGCCACTGACTGGCCCACCTTCTGACTTGACTGGTATCAAAAGGCTGTCTCACATGTCAAAAAAAAAAAAAGATTTTAATCTATTAAATAAGAAATGATTTTGGGATGCCCGGGTGGCTCAGTCGGTTAAGCGGCTGACTTTGGCTCAGGTCATGATCTCACGGTTCGTGAGTTTGAGCCCCAGATCAGGCTCTGTTGCTGACAGCTCAGAGCATGGAGCCTGCTTCCGATTCTCTCTCGGAAGCAGCCTGTCTCCCTCTCTCTTTGCCCCTCTCCCGTTTGCATGCGCGCTCTCTCTCTCTCTCTCTCAAAAATAAATAAACATTAAAAATTTTTTCAAAACAGAAATGATTTTAAATGCTTACCATGGACATGAACCTTCAAATCATATTCATTCCCTAAAAGGCAAGTTATAAATTTGGGGAGAGTATAGTATATTCTTAACATCTCTCTTTTGATTCTGCAATGGACTCGGTACTTGATACATGTTTATTCTACACACAGTTATACACAGTTAGGTGGAGCCCCCTCATCCCCCTCAGAAAGTGGTTCTCCTAGATCCTGGGGCAAGAAACTACTCAGTTGCTTTAAAAGAAGAAGAAGGCTGAAGCCAGAATTTACCCCGAGGCAGGCAGGTGACAATGGTTGAAAGCTGAGAACACTGACAGGTTTACACCGAGCCTCTAAGCCAAGGTCATTCTTTAGGTTCTAGGGGTCTAGAACCAGATTTAGTCTGCAAACTTGAGACCCAGGAGTGGGAGCTAACTGGGGACCGGTCCAGGGAGGGAGCCATGCAGCTATATGGGGAAGAGCACCCTGTGCTGAGGTCTGCCTGCAGGTCGGAGGCAGCAGCTCCTCATTTCAAGGAAGCGCCTTCCTGGGCTCAGCTGCTGCCGCCCATGGCCGCAGCTGTCTTGCCAGGCTGGTTCTACAGTGTGGCTCTGAGAGTTGTTCTAGAAGTTCAGCTTACAGCCTGTTCTTCCAGCCTTTCCAATAATTATATGAGCTACCTAATAACTCCCTTTCTGCCTAGAGTAGTTAGTATGGATTTTATTGTTGAAACCAAGAACTTGACCCAATTTTAGTTGATTATAGTATCAGTCTTAGGGTTTTCCTTCACTAGTGAGTGTGTTATTACCTCTTTACCTGATTTATCAGCTTTCAATGAAATCTTTTGATTCTGTACCCATAAAAGACTAGGAAATCAGCATATTTACCTTCCTCGATTTTTATTATACAACTTCCCAAGTTTTAGGCAGCTGACTTTCCTACATAATTCCTGTAAATAGTCATACTCTTAAATACTAGATCTAGACTTCTTGACTTCTTTCTAGGCTCGTCCCATAAGAAGACAGAGTAATGGGGGAGGAGAGGGCATCCTTCCAGGGAAACCAAACCCACCCTGTGTTCAGCTGAGTCCTGATGTGCCTCTCCACAGCATGCTGAGAAGATAGAGGACCCATCACCTTTTCTCTTCCTCCTGACCCCTGACTTGTAGTTTTCCCTAACAAAACCTGATCCATAAGCCATATTGCATGATGTTGAGGAATTCATTTTGAGCCCTGTTTTACCATGGGTGGTGACCACAAAGGGACTCACCTTGTATTACAGTGAAGGTCATTTCTCAGGATGTAAAAAAACAAAACAAAACAAAATTATCATAGAAGAGTCCATAACTGCTATGTCATGAATAAAAAAATCAATAAAGCAATAATTGGTATAAGCAAAATCAAGACATAAATGACAAACTGGGAAAATTATTTGTCCCTCATATCACAAAGGGTTTTGGTTTCCTTAATATAAAGAGTCCCTGTAAATCAATAAGACCAGCATCCAACAGGAAAATGAGCCAATGCTATGGATATACAGTTTATAGAAAAGGATGTACAAAGGAAACACTTGGACAAATGACTTTTAAACATATGAAATGAGAGGGGCGCCTGGGTGGCTTAGTTGATTAAGCGTCCGACTTTGGCTCAGGTTAGTATCTCATGGGTGGTAGGTTCGAGCCGTGTGTCGGGCTCTGTGCTAACGGCTAGCTCAGAGCCTGGAGCCTGTCTTCGGATTCTGTGTCTCCCTCTCTCTCTGACCCTCCCCTGCTCATGCTGTCTCTCTCTCTCTCTCAAAAATAAATAAGACATTAAAAATTTTTTAAAAAACATATGAAATGAGAAAAATTTTATTCAAAATACACTGAGACTCCATTTTTCACATCTTAAAATGGCACAGACCAAAATGTACCATAGTCCATGGTGTTGACAAGGGTCTGGGGAAATGGGCATGCTTACTGATGGGAATATAAATCAGTACAATTTCTGGGGAGGGCAATTTGATGATACCTGTTCAAATGATAAGTGCACACAGCTTTTTAGTCAGCATTCCAATCTCAGGGATTTATTCTACTGATATATTTGCATATATATAAACTGAGTTGTATACAATGGCAGCATTGTTTGTGAGAGCAAAATATATATTTTTTTAATTTTAACATTATGTATTTTGAGAGAGACAGGGCATGAGTGGTGGTGGGGGCGGGGGGGGGGGGGGATGGCAGACAGAGAAGGAGACACAGAATCTGAAGCAGGCAGGCTCCAGGCTCTGAGCTGTCAGCACAGAGCCTGATGCTGGGCTCGAACCCACGAACTGCAAGATCATGACCAGAGCCGGCCAGATGCTTAACTGACAGCCACCCAGGCGCCCCAAGAGCAAAATATTTTCAATCACTTGAAGACAACAAGGAAAACAAGAAACGTAACCTTTGACATAATGGCCAAGTCACTTTTACCCTGAACATTAACATATATGAAGGAAGGCTACTTTCTATGGTGATAATCTGACTCAGGTAAGAAAGGAGATCCAAGCAGAGACATTGCACATTGCAGACCTGGCAGAATGCAGAAGCTCAAACCTTCCTCGGAATGCAGGTGGATTCCTGAGGTGCAAAACCAACAGCACCTTGCTTGGAACCAGACTCGGTGCAGGCCAGCTGTTGAAGTTTCCTTGGACTCCATTTGAGACCACAAAGGAGTGAGGGTGGCGGGTAAAGAAAGAAGGTTGTAGACCCACTGTCTTGGCATGGTGACACCAGGTGGGCCAAGAGCTGTCAGTAATAAGCTGCCCTGCAGTTGCTACGCTTTTTCCCTGAAGAAGAGGAAGCATGAGGCCAGCTCATACCAGCACACATACAGACCCTGCTTAGATTGTGGGGGCTCAGGGAGAGGCATGGTGCCCTGCTTTGGGCCCTTCCCCACAAGTATTCCAACACATAGGTAGTCTAAGTAGCAGGGTCTCCAGAAGCCAACATTCACATTGTATTTCGTGTGGATGGCACCCCCTGGAGAGAACACAATTTGGAGACTGTCCTTTGAAGATGTACAGTGTGACAACTCTGCTAGAAAAAATGCCCTTATTGGGGCACCTGGGTGGCTCAGTCAGTTAAGCATCCAACTTCAGCTCAGGTTATGATTTCATGGTGTGTTATTTCAAGCCCCACATCAGACTCTGCTAACAACTCAGAGCCTGGAGCCTGCTTAAGATTCTGTGTCTCTCTCTCTCTCTTTCTGCCCCTCCCTGCCCATGCATGCGCCCTCTCTCAAAGATAAATAATAAACATTAAAAATAATTTTTTAGGGGTGCCTGGGTGGCTCAGTCGGTTAAGCGTCCGACTTTGGCTCAGGTCATGATCTCACGGTCCATGGGTTCGAGCCCCACGTCGGGCTCTGTGCTGACAGCTCAGAGCCAGGAGCCTGTTTCAGATTCTATGTCTTCTTCCCTCTGCCTCTCCCCCACTTGCTCTCTGTCTCTGTCTCTCAAAATAAAATAAAGGCATAAAAAAATTTTTTTTAAATAATTTTTTTAAAAAGTGCCCTTACTTAAAGCTGATAAATAATCAAAAAGGAGACAGCACAAATCTTTACAAAAGTGCAACAACAAAAAAAGGAGAGAACTGGTAGGGAAAACCATTGGCAGATAAAGAATCACAACAGAAAGATCTTGCCACAAAGCCAAGAAAATTATGAACAAAAATATTTCCATTATCTCTAGGAACTAAGAAAAAGTAATCTCGAGAAAAAAAAAATAACCTGTATATAATAAGCACTCAAAGTAGAGATACAAGGGGTCACAGAGAAAATTACTAGACAACTGAAGTTTTTAAAACAGGAGTTAGTGGGGTGCCTGGCTGGCTCAGTCAGTACAATGTACTACTCTTGATCTCAAGGTCATGAGTTCAAGCCCCATGTTAGGCATGAAGCCTACTTTAAAGACAAACAAACAAAAACAAAAACACAAGTTAGCATTAAAATCTGTTTTCTTTGAAGTAGACTTTATATACAGCAATGTCTTAGATATATAGCTTGATGAATTTTTAAAAGTTAACTACACCCATGTACCCACCATTCTGATACAGATATGGAACATTACCAACACCCAAAAAGGTTCCTTCTTGTCCCCTCCGTCTAGGGTAATTGCTATTTGACCACTGTCATCCACCATCAATTAGTTTTGTCTAGTGTTGAGTGTACTATAAATGAAAACATACAGTAGGTACTCTCGTATGTGTGTAGGTTTTTCTACTTTACATTATGTTGATGATATTCATCCACATTGTTTGAATAACAATCATTCATTCTTTTGCAATATTACATAGTATTCTATTACATAAACGTGTCACTATTTATCCATTAACATTTGAATTGATTCTAGTTTTTAACTATGATGAAAAAGCTGCTATGAATACTCTTGGGCATGTCTTTTGGGGGTATATCAACATTCATTTCTGTTGGGGATATACAAAGGAATAGAATTTCTAGGTCATCAGCATTCAAGAGTCTCTCATGGTTTGCCTCTCTCCCTCCCCCACTATTTCCCCCCTTCTTCTCCCTCATGGTCCTCTGTTAAGTTCCTCCTAATCCTCTGGAGGAGGGCACTTGTGGGGATGAGCACTGGGTGTTATATGGAAACCAACTTGACAATAAACTACTTGTAAAAATAAATAAATAAATAAATAAATAAAATAAAACAACAACAACAAAAAAAGAATTTCTAGGTCAAAAATTACCTGTATATATAGCTTTGAAATCATTAAAAAGTTTTCTTTTTTTCTAACGTTTATTTATTTATTTTGAGAGAGAGAAATAGAATGAGCAGGGGAAGGGGCAGAGACAGGAAGAGAAAGAATCCCAAGCAGGCTTCGCACTGTCAGCACAGAGCCCAACTCAGGGTTCAAACCCACAAACCATGAGATCGTGACCTGAGCCAAAATCAAGACTCAGATGCTTAACCAAATGAGCCACCCATACACCTCTGTAATTTTAATTTACATTTCCCTGGTGACTCATGTTTAGAAGCTTTTCATATGCTTATTTTTTGTGAAGTAGCCATTCAAGTCTTTGCCCATTTTCTGTTGGAGTGCCTGTCTCTCTCTTGCTAATATGAAGGAGTTCTTTGTGGATTCTGGGTAGGGGTCCTTTGTCAGATATCTTCTCCCAGTCTGAATCTTACCTTTTCACTCTAATGATGTCTTTTTGATGAAAAGTTCTTAATTTTATTTAGGTCCCACTTACCAGTATTCTATTTTATATTTAGTGCCTTTTGCAACATGTTTAAGAAACCATTGCTTACCTCAAAGTTATGAAAATATTCCCCTCAGTTCCTTTTAAACTTTATTGTTTTAATTTTCCCATTTAATTCTAAGACCCATCTCAAATTAATATTGGTGTGTGGTGTGAGGTAGGGGGTCAGGTTAATTTTTTTCCTATACGAGTAGCTAATTTACCCAACACCATTATTCCAAATAACATTTTCCCCCCTGAATTACACTTATCACAAATCAGGGAACTGTATATGTGTGGGTCTGTTTCTGGATTTCTGTTCCCTTCATCTGTTTGTCTCTCCTAATATCTATACCACATTGTCTTAATTGTAACTTTACGAGAAATCTAATGCCTAAAAGTGTAAGTCCTCCATCTTTATTCTTCTTCTTCAAGATTGCCACTTTCAGGATTATTCTCAGTCCTTAGAATTTCCAGATCAATTTTAGAATAAACTTGTCAGATTAAGCTGATGTACTTCTAAACCAGATATTAGTAGTCATACCTTTGTTTAATTAGTCCTACTTTATATATATTTTTTAATGTCATTGATAAAATATAGCATAGTGATTTTGGGGCACCTGCATGGTTCGGTTGGTTAAGTGTCTGACTCTTGATGTCATCTCAAGTCATGATCTCATGGTTCATGAGATCGAGCCCCACAGGAGGTTCTTCACTGACAGTGCAGAACCTGCTTGGGAGTCTCTCTCACCCTCTCTCTCGGCCCCTCCCTCGCTCATGCTCTGTCTCTCTCAAAATAAATAAATAAACATAAAAAAAACTGATTCTTAAAATCAACTGGAAGGATGAGGAAAGAAGAGAGAAAAGGTATTTATCATCATTGAACCAAGGGCCACAACAGGAGTGACAAAGTAACTGAACACACGAAAACCAGTAAAGACCACAGAAGAAAACCTCGAGGAAAAAAAAAAAAGAAAGACAAAAACAAACATTTTGAACTGTCAACAAGAAAATGCCTCAGTAAAGTTACTAGACTACAATGATGAATAAAAAAAAATATTTTGAACATCTACGTGAAATTATCAACTCATCTATAAAGGGAAAATTTTCAGATGAGCTTTAGACTTCTCCATAGTAACATTCAACAATAAAAAAAAAGAGTGAGGCAATCCTTTTAAAAAAAGGAGTGTGATCCAAGAATATCATACACAGCCTAACTATCATCATTTAAATATAAATGCAACAGATAAAGTGTCAAACATCCCAAAGTCAGGGAATACAGTTCCGTTCTGAAAGAAAGAACTGCAGCTCGACCTTTAGCCAACCAGGAGAGGATGCAGAATTCGGAGAGCTGCATTCACTGGATACGAGCAAACACAAAGGACAAAGATGGCTGCTGCCCCAGAACCTTGTTTCAAGCTCTGGACAAGAGCAGAAAGCAAAGCTTGTCAGAGGGATCACCAAGGTAGGGAGACCATGGCTCTGCATCTAGAGAATATGGAGCAAACTGCCGGGACTAGGCTACACTGGAGAAGTAGCCAGACCTCGGATGGTCTACGGGGCCAGTAGGAACCACAGAGCAGGGGAAAGGCCCAGGAAGTACCATCAGTCCCCACCTTGCTGAGGCATCCAGATCACAAGTCATGGGCCCAGACTTAGCTGTGAAAACCATGAGACAAAGAGCACCCAGGCTCCCTTGAGATCGGCAGGTACTAGACACATGTCTGAAGCACAAAGCCAGGGAGTCCCTTCCCCAACACCACAGGGGAGAAACAATATTCCCCTCCATCTGGGTCTCCAGATCCAGTCAGGAACAGCAAGAGGAAACAGAGCACTTTTATCCAGTAAGAATAAGTATTAATATATAGTAAGTGTGTTTAGTGTGTGCTAACCACAGGTATAAGCTTTTTACCTGTTTTAATCCATTTGATCTTCACAAATCCAAAAGGTAAATATTATTCTTTCCATTTTAGAGATGTAGAAACTGAGGCACAGAGAGGTTTAGTACCATGCTTCAGGCCACACAGCAAGTAAGTGGTCTAGCTGAAACATAAACAGAGACAGTCTAGTTCCAGAGCCCATGCTCAAACAATTATATAAATTGATTGTTTTTAAAGTATTTTTATTTTTTAATTTTTTAAACAATTATTTATTATTGAGAAATAGAGGGACACAGAGCATGAGCAAGGGAGGGGCAGAGAGAAGGGGAGACACAGAATCTTAAGTAGGCTCCAGCCTCTGAGCTGTCAGCACAGAGCTGGGTACGGGGCTTGAACCCACAAACTGTGAGATCATGACCTGGGCCAAAGTTGGACACTTAACCATGCTTAACCAACTGAGCCACCCAGGCACCCCTTTTATTTCCTTTTTAAAAGTAAGCTCTATACCCAACGTGGGGCTTGAACTCATGACCTCAAAATCAGGAGTTGCATGCTCCACCAACTGAGCCAGCCAGGCACCCCTGTAAATGGTTTATTTAAATCAGGCAACAAGGGTAAACCTGAACTTTATAAACATGGAATTGGTAAAGTAAATTATGTTACAGCCACTTGAGGAAATTGAATGTAATCATTACGAAGAAAGAGGTAGCTTTCTACATGCTCATATGAAATGACCTCCAAGATAATATATTAAGTGGAAAAAGCAGGGTACAGAAAAGTGTGTTTTATGCCATTTTTATGAACAAAAGTTTTCATAAATATACGCTTATATCTGCATATATACTTCTGGAAATACACTCCCAAACACATAGTCCTTTTGGACCTTTGGAGAAAGAGACCAGGAATCTGAATGATAAAGGTTGAGGAGAAACCTGCTTTCCATGCTGTTCCATTTTGCGCCTTTTGAATTTTGTACTATGTGCATATGTTACCTAATCAAAAACATGTGACTTAAATAAATAGATATAAAGAAAACCGAGGGGCCTCCCAGAGCCATGGGAAGATTAAAAGCCATCTCACAAAATCTGAGTGAGACCCTCTGGCAGCGGGCAAGTTTTGCTAGAGATAACACTCTAAATAACAGGAATATCCTTGGGGTGCCTGGGTGGTTCAGTCAGTTGAGTGTCCAACTTTGGTTCAGGTCATGATCTCATGGATTCTGAGTTCGAGCCCCGAGTTGGGCTCTGTGCCGACAGCTCAGAGCCTGGAGCCTGCTTCGGATTCTGTGTCTCCCTCTCTCTCTGACTCTCCCCCACTTGAATTCTGTCTCTGTCTCTCTCTCAAATATGAATAAACATTTAAAAAATTAAAAAATAAAATAAAAGGAATATCATTCAAAGGCAAAAAAGAAAACAAAGAGGACAGGATGTTTAATGAGGGGGCGAAGGAGGGGGGGTTGACTGACTCACCAAGTTTGATAGATTTCAGATTCCAAAGTGAGGTGTGAGCCATATGGAAAGTTCACAGTAGATGCCAAGAGCAGGTTAGACAACTGACCCACATTATAGGCCTAACATGTTGAGGGGAGAGGGAGGATCTGGTGAGGAGGATTTCTCTGGAAAGAGCTTGAAAATCTGCTTAAGGGTAGAGGAGCTTCAGCTCAGCATGCCCCCCTAAAACTCGCTTTGTTATCCTTGTGTGGTTAATTCTGGAGGTTGTGAGTGACAACCTTAAAGAGGCCAGGTCACAGAGAAGAGGGAAACGGCCCACCCCGCCAAGGGCATCAACAGAACACCCCGTTAGGTTTTTTTTTTTTAATGTTTTATTTATTTCTAGGAGAGAGAGAGAGACAGCGTGAGCAGGGGAGGGTCAGAGAGAGAGGGAGTCACAGACTGAAACAGGCTCCAGGCTCTGAGCCGGCAGTCAGCACAGAGCACGACGCGGGGCTCGAACCCACGAACCGCGAGATCATGACCTAAGCGGAAGTCGGACGCGTAACCGACTAAGCCACCCAGGCGCCCCATTTTGTTAGTTTTTTTAAAATAAAGTTTACTTATTTATTTTGAGAGAGAGAGAGAGCTGGGGGCGGTGGGGGCGGGGGTGCAGAGAGAGGAGAGAGAATCCTAAGCAGGCTTTGCACTGTCAGTGCAGAGCCCAACTCAGGGCTTGAGACCGTGAGATCATGACCTGAGCTGAAATCAAGAGTGTGACATTTTTTTTTTGGTTTGTTTTTTATGTATAAGTTATTGTCAAGTTGGCTAGCACACAGTGTATACAGCGTACTCTTGGTTTTGGGGGTAGATTCCCATGACTCATCGCTTACATACAACACCCAGTGCTCATCTCAACAACAACAACAAGTGCCCCCCTCAATGCTCATCACCAATTTCTCCCGCCCCCAGTCCCATAAACCCTCAGTTTGTTCTCTGCATTCAAGAGTCTCTTATGGTTTGCCTCCCTCTGTTTGAAACTATTTTTTCCCCTTCCTTTCCCTCACGGTCCTCCCTTAAGTTTCTCAAGTTTCACATATGAGTGAAAACATATGATATCTGTCTTTCTCGGACTTATTTCACTTCACATAACACCCTCCAATTCCATCCATGTTGTTGCAAATGGCAGGATTTCATTCTTTGTCATTGCCAAGTAGAATTCCATGATGTTTAACCTACTGAGACACCCAGGTGCCCCTAGAGGCTATTTTAAATAGATCCTGTCCGAGGGCAGCTGGCTGGGGTGAAGGGCACAGGTAAAAAGAACACTGGCAGGAGCAGACGCCAAGAGGGGAACAGGTACGACCAGCGAATAGACAGGGCACCGCTCAGAGCGCCTGGTGGCTGAATCGGTTAAACGGTTAAGCGACCTACTGTTGATTTGGGCTCAGGTCACAATCTCACGGTCATGAGACCCCACTGGGCGTGGAGCCTGCTTAAGATTCTCTCCCTCTCTCTGCCCCCTCCCCGTTGGACACAAGCTCTCTCGTGCACATCCCTCTCTCTCTCAAAAGAAGGAAGAAAGGGCACTGCTCAGGCCAGTGGGGTTGTCAGTCAAGGCCCAGGAGCAGAATGTGTAAAGGGTCTATGAAGTTGCCCAGGAGAGTGTCTCAAACACTGCCAGGCCCAGAGAGGGGAAGCCAGGCAGTACTCGTGAGTACCTTCCTGCCAGTCACCTCTCTCCTGCCTCCCACACCCACTCCCCGCTCTTGGCAGAGCTCCTCGCAGACAGCATCTCGGGGCGGGAAGACAAGGAACAAAGGGAAGCAGCCTCCCCCTCCCACCTTTCCTGGATCACAGACAGGCCCCAGCCAAAGGAAGGGAGAAGCTGTAATTATGCGGTTGAGGCTGTGTGTGTGACTTCCAGCCACCACGAGGATGCTTATTACCTGCGAGTGATGAGAAATGAAGGAAGTGCTGGAGTCTTCACCCAGAGGGGAGAACAGTAGCACACACAAAGGAAGTTGCTTCCATTGTTCAAGGAGCCAGTCGCACGAAAAGATTAGTTAACAAGAGTAAACTCAAAGATCTGATTTTGTGTGTGAATTGTTTTCATCGTTTTTCACTCTGATTAGGACCAGTAAGATGTATCATGAATGATTAGAAAGATCTATTAACATATAACAAATGTAGATGTTGATCGAGATGTGTGCAGACATCAAGAGAAAGAATGAAAAGGCTACAAATCTTTATGACTTGTATCAATTATCCATGCTTGAAGAAAGCCATATATAATGGCACAGTGTGCAAAAAGCTTCATCTCAATACACAAATTAAAATCAAAGCCAGTGACCACTGCTCACCTGGTTCAAGCTCATAATGGGTGACTTAATTACACCCTTCCATCCATGATTCCACATGTAACAAGGGTTACTGAGTCACTCTTGTCTCTTGCCACAAACTTCCTCCTGGAGTGTCTTTCTCAAACATTCTACAATTTTTTTATCCAAATAAATCAAGGAAAGTTCTTGCGTCCCCGCCATTTGTAGTTCACAAGCTGTCTTCTGCTGGATCGGGGGCCAAATGACATATTTTATTTCTCCATGTCCTGTGAAAACTAGACAGTTTTTAATTTTCTTATGTCTCCTTTCCATTGTATCCTGAGACATAGATGTCTGTGTTGAACATCATGTATGCAGTTTAGAGATAAATACCCAAAACTGTGAACTTATGTTTCATTTCACTATGATGTGATCACCTTGGAGAGCTATGGCGAGAAGCACCCAGAAGAGACCCTTCATCTTTGCATGTGCCTGAAATGAACTGGTGGATACACATGTGTTAATCAGAGAGACCCAGGTCAGCTATATGATGTATGATAAAACACTCACTTTTAACCCTGGGGAGTGATATAAATGTTACCAACAGGACACTGGTGAAACCATGATATTATGAAATTGTGAAATACTCAGAGGCTATGAAAAAGAATGAGGAAGCTCCTTGCGTACCAAGATGGAAGTAGATCCAGGATATCTGAAGTGAAAAAAAGAAATCTATACCTTTGCAGAGTAGGACATATATCATTGTTGAGGTGAAAGGGAGAAGATAACATTGACCTGCCTTTGTTTAAATGTGCGTGACGTCGCCCTGAGGAGACATGGCAGAAACATAAAATGGATTGCCGCTGGGGAGGAAAACGAGCATGCGGGAAAACCAGAGAGGGAAAGAAAGTTTTCACAAATATTTGTATCTTAGAATTTTGAGCGACGTGAAAGAATTACCTACTAACATGAACTCCAGGCCTTCCCGGTATAGTGTTAACAAAATAGTTGTGTGAGATATGGCAGGGGGCTCACTATGAAGATAACCTTCTTTTAGCACCATCGAGGTGTCCTTTACCACCATGAAAACCAAAAACAAAAGCAACGGCATCTGCCTTACTGTTCTCTTCCTACAGGAAAAGGAACCGGGTCTGTTTGTAGGGAATGCGCCGTGTAGACAACCTGGCGGGCCCCTTGTCTTGAAATCCTCTTGTCAATTACAGAAGGTCTCTCACCCTTTGACAAGGATGTGGACGCCCGGGGTGGAGAGCACAAAGGTCACCACTGGGAAGGCTAGAAGTTTTGACTTCAGAACGAAGCTTTCCTGAAGCGAACAGTTTCTTCCCGACGACCTCCATCTCCAGGCACAAATGTCTCTCTGCCAGGAGACTGTGGTCAGGCTGGGGGGTCGGCCCGTCTGCCTGTTGTGCACACAGCACTGCCTGAGAAAAAGAAGTAGCCAGAGAGATTCAAGCATCACAGCGTGAGGTCCCCACTTTAACAATTACAGGCTCGTGTGTGCCAGTGATTTATCAATATTTCTAAATAGCTTCAAGGTTATTTTATTCCATGATAATGAGAAATAATAATTCAGACTCAAAAAGGAAACAAATGTACACGTTCAGACTTGAGGAAACTGTCCCCAGAGCACATTACCATAATAATGACTAGAGCTCGTGAAGTCACAGAATATCAAGAATGCCAATTTAAACTCTTTTCTGTACTGCATTACATCACAGGTGAACATTACTATTTAAAGACAATAAAGATATTGGACATAAGTTATAAGTACACTTATTCCCTGTTAAGTGTTTTCCGTATTAATTCTTATGACACATTCAGTATCTGAGAATATTTCTTGGTCATGAGAGATTCTGAACCGATGTATAAGTTAACACTCTTCCGGTAGCAAGGGAGAGAAAAATCCAATCCAAACACTGGCTTAAATGAAATAGGAATTTACTAGATTATGTAACTGAACAGTCCAAGAATAGGCCTTGCTGCTATGCTTGCTGTGCTGGTTTGAAGGCTGAAATGTATCGCCAGGGAGCCTTTCTGTCTATCTGCCTGTCTGTCTGTCTGTCTGTCTCTCAGCACCATTCTTCTTTTTTTTTTTTAATTTTTATTTTTGAGAGAGAGAGCATGAGCAGAGGAGGGACAGAGAGAGGGAGACACAGAATCTGAAGCAGGCTCCAGGCTTTGAGCTGTCAGCACAGAGCCCGAATGGGGGCTCGAATCCATGAACCGTGAGATCATGACCTGAGCTGAAGTCGGACGCTTAACCAACTGGGCCACCCAGGCGCCCCTCTCGGCTCCATTCTGAGACTAGTTCCCATTCAAGATATCAAAATGGTTTACAGCAACCCTGGGCCTTCCTTGAAAGGTAAAAATGTGACAGGACAGAGAAAGAACCTCTCTCCCAGAAGTCCCAGCAAAAGTGTTACTTCTCACTGGTGCTAAATGAGGCTTCTATTAACCGATCAGTCAGGCCAGGGGAATGCAGCATTTGTAATGATATAGGTCGCAAGCTCTGCGTCTGAGCCAGGGTGAAAGCCCCAGTGGAAGCAACCACACAGGGGAGGCAGGGGTGTCCACAGATGGGAACCTCAGTACGGTTGCCCTCAGAAGGGTGGCTGCATGGTGGACAGTGAAGGGAACAGCTGTCAGTAAGCAGCTGTGGCTGGAGATAATTAGCGTGCAACGGAAATCCAATAGGAATGAGGATCTACCAAGCACAAGAAAGTCACACTCTCAAAGAACAAGGATGGAAAATACATTTTTCCATCCAGCATTTGACATTAATATTTTAAATTAAAGAGTCAATGTTTCTGAACTTGATATGCAACTTCAAAAAGAGAGAATCATTGCTTTATTCTTCAAAACAAAAAAAAAAAAAACACTTCATAGAATAAGCTTTGAGAAGGAAATTTTATCCTGAGAATTACTGCAAATGTAAGATTACTCTCATCTCAAAGTATGTCAGAAATAAAAGACAGTGCTGGGAATCAACTGCTGTCAGTTCCGGATAGAATGTCTAATTAGAAAATGATTTATTCTTTACCATGTAAGGCTCTTCTAGAATATCTAAATTGGAGGGGATTCGTACAACTCACATAGTGGGAAGATAAGCTTTAGAGTAAGAAGTTTGGATTAGAAGCACAGTGACTTTTAAAAACAGTTTTGCAGTCCGTTTCTATACCTAATGTCCATATAATAGCAAGAAATTTAGCCCAAGACTTTTTCTAAGTCACTGCAGAGAATTAATAATTATCAGAGGAAGAAAAACATTTTACTCGTTTCTGTAGAGGCATTGTCCCGCCCTTGGCGCGGGGCCCGATGGATTTAGCGTGTATAATTTCTCCTGAGCTCCTCTGGCATGGGAGATGGGTAGCCTACCCAACAGCTATTTTTACTTAAAAAAAAAAAAAATAAGTACATAAACAAGATAAAAGCCCTATTTCGATTGGGCAATGATGTGCCCAGCTTCAAGGTCTAAGTAAATCATGCCCTTCTCATTTCCCTTTTATCAGTCTAGTCATGGGTATTTGGTCAAGTTCTGGCCCAAGGCGTCTGCTGGGAGCCTCAATGTTTCTTCCTGCTCAGGGGGACTTAGAAGAAGAGAAAAAGAAAGCCCTTCTGCTCTCGCCTCCTCCTTGGCTGCTCCGGAGTCGCCGAGCTGGGCAAGTAGTGTTTAGAGCAGCTCTGCCATCTGCTGGTCAGAAGGGGAAGGCCAGGCGCACAGCCAACTTGTGCCCGGACGGCCAGCTGCTGCATAGCCCAGTCATCACCCGCTTCCACGAGTTTTGTTAAGTGGCACAGTATGGGTCATGTGGTCTGAGCACTTTTAGCTGGATATTCTGTTGCTTCCTTTCGGACAAAGTCATTTGTAAATGATACGGATCCTTTCCAATTTCTGACTTGCGGTTGCCATACTGAACACCACACTGCTAAGTTTGCCTCACGGAGCCTAAAACAAAGGACTGACGAAAACAAAGTGGTTCTTGTAGAACCACTATTTCTTTTTTTATTTTTTATTTTTTTTATTTTTTTTTACAAATAGTTTATTGTCAAATTAGTTTCCACATAACACCCGGTGCTCATCCCAAGTGCCCTCCTCCATGCCCATCCCCCCCTCCCCCCCCACATCCATCAGTCCTCAGTTTTTGTCAGCATTCAAGCGTCTTTCATGGTTTGCCTCTCTCCCTTTCCCCCACATTTCCGCCCTTCTTCTCCGCCTTGTTAGAACCACTGTTTCTTAAACTGTCCTATTTGTTTCAATTTGATCTGGTCAAATTTGTGTAAATTCGATCTCCCCACAAAACAATTCCAGTCAGAATTTTTTTTTTTTAACCAGTTCCTTTGGAAAGCCATTAAATAAATGTACTGGGACGTATTGGTGAGATGACAATTCCCTCACAGCTGACACCTGTCCTCCTGTGTCAAATATGGCAACCAGTACAATCTGAAGAGAGAAGTCGTGAGCTCATGAAAAGGAAGAGCCTTCAGTCAAAGCCACGCGAAGACACAACAGGCCGCTCCTGAGGGTGGCAGCAGATGGCAGACCTCACCCACAGAGGAGTTGAAGTATAAACAGAATGACAGGACTTTGTAAAGGAAATTTAAGTGTCAGATGGAATTATTCAAAATGGTATTTGAGGGTCCTCTCAACTCTGAGATTCAAGGATTGTCTGTTTCTTAAAACTGAAATACATTCTTTTCTTTTGACTCTGCAAAACTGCTTTACTATCCTTCTCTGTAAATACCTGATACACACCCAGGCTTTTGGCTTCTGACTGGCTACTCCTCACCCTTGATATCATATAACCCATACTCTAGTCCCCACCTCTGTACTAAAAGTGTTCTTTTACTAATGACTGAAGATCCAAGCCAAATCCAACATTTTTCTTAATCTTTAAAATATTAGATAATTCATTTCTGCAAATGCTACAAAGAATCAACATGTATTTTGAGAATTCTCATTCTCATACATGTACCTCCACTATTGGAACCTGTTTGGGTTGCTTGCTATCATTGGTGTTCTTGTTGCCCATATCTTTCCTAGTTTTCACATACGCCTTGCTTGATTCACCTCCCACCCCCCCAGCTTTAATGAAATTTTATTGTCATGTAACATATATAAGTTTAAGGTACAATGTGATGATTTGATACATATAAATAATGCAAAATGATTGCCACAATAAGGTTACTTAACACCTCCAACCCTGAACACATAATTACCTGTTTGCGTGTGTGGTGAGAACATTTAAGACATACTCTCTTCACTTGCAAGTCTTCAGCGCATCATAGTCCCCACGCGATGCCTTAGATCCCCGGGACTTACTTATCTTAGAGCTAGAAGTCTGTGGCCCTTTTAATCTTGATGCTGTCTGAATTGTCTGCTGCATCTGAGACTATTTCCCAAGCCCTGCTTGAAACTCTCCTCTTCCTTCCATGACATTCCAGACACTTAAGGGTTTTTTTTTTTTTCTCCTTTGTAGTACTTATCAAGATATAACTGAATCATCTGGGAGAAATTTTAAAAATTACACACATCTAGGGGTGCCTGGGTGGCTCAGTCCTTTAAGTGCCCGACTCTTGATTTCAGCTCAGGTCATGATATTATGAGCCGTGGGATCCAGCCCTGAGTCGGGCTCCACACTGACCGCACGGAGCCTGCTTGGGGTTATCTCTCTCCTCTCTCTGCCTCTTCCCCACTCGCTTGCGCTTTCTCTCTCTCAAAAAAAAAAAAAAAAAAATACACACATCCAAGCTCTTGTCCAAGAACTCTGATTCAGTAAGTCAAATATAGGATGCCTTTGTCCAAATATCCTACATTTTTAGAGTATACCTTTCCCCTAATCCCTTCTCCCATCTATTCTGGTTTGTACGCAGGGAAGAGATAGAAAAGGGCTGTTAATTAGACTCCCAAGTCCTGTTCAATGTCACATGGTTAAATTTAGATTTTAAATTACTGAGGAAAAAGGCTTGGCATGTGTTATTAAAAAGTGACCAAGGGGCACTTCTTTTCAAAAAGGAAAAAAAATACTAGCCATAAGGAAAAGAATGATAAATTAAAGACTTCTGTTTATCCAAAGATACCATTAAGAGAGTGGAAAAGTAAGCCACAGGATGGGAAATCATATTGGTACCACATATTATTGAAAAGAGAAAATAAATAAACAAAGAAGACTTGCATCTACAATGCATACAGAACTCTTACAAATCAGTAAGAAAAATAAGGACAGCCCAATGGGTATTCATGAAGAATTCTGGAAATTGCCCAGGAATGAGCCAGCCTCCAACATTTACTAGCCCTCCAGTCTGTGAGGCCATCTCACAAAAATGTCGGCAGATTTGCCCTTGTTACTCATCCTCTTGGATTCCCACCAGGCCTATGCTCACCTCTACCCTGGCCCCTTGCAGAGTTACTAACAATAAGCACACAGTTTGTAGGTTGCAGAGGAAAAGAGTGAGAAAAAGAAAAACTGTACACACAGCAGGTGCCAGCAGGGAAAAGATTTAATTACTGAGTTGGGGCTATTTTCACACCGTGTCTTAGTGATGTTTTCACCCAGTGTGTAACACTAGTTTGGTAGCTGTTGACTTCAGCACATTAAAGATATCATTCCCCAATCTTTTGGCTTCCAGAACCACTGCTGAGAATTCAGCAGTCAGCCAAACAATTGCCTCTTTGAAGGTAAACTGTCCTTTTCCCTCTGGCTGCTCTTAATAGTTTCTCATTGCCTTTGGTTTTCTTTGCTTCCTTATGATGTGTCTGTGGTGGCTTGCTTTCTGCGATGCTCCTTGCAATTTCTTGAGCTTCTGTGGCTTATGTCTATAGTTGAAAAATTCCAGCTATTCGCTCATTACATGTTGCTTCTGCCCCATTCTCTTTTACTTCTTTTAAGTCTCCCACCGAACTTGTTAGAAATTTTCATTCTCCTTTCTCTTCCATTCTTTTTTTCTCTTTGCACTCCATTCTGAATGGTTTCATCGGATCTTTGTCAGAATTCTTCCTTAACTGTGTCTAATTTGTTCATAAATCATCCACGGATTTAATTTAGGGCACTCTATTTTTTGACGATTTGCATTTCTATCTGGTTCTTTGTCAAATCTATGTCATTTTCTTCTTGAACTTTATAAGCATAACTGCTTTACAGTCTGCATTTGGAATCCCTGAGGGACTATTTCTGCAGTCTCATATATTTTATTTTTCTTGTTCATGGTGTTTTATCATCTTGTATACCTGGCTATTTTTTTCTATGTCCTGATGATTTTGTCATCATTTGTCAAAATAATTTGAGGCCTACTGTGATGTTCCCTTTCTCCAAAGAGAATGTTCATTGCTTCTGCCAGGCACTTGAAGGCACCAACATTCCAACATTACCCCAATCCGATTTCAAGTTTGAGATGTTCCAGGCCACCCAGATGGCTCAAAAACAGCCCACAATATATGCAAGGGCACAATGACCTCCAATTCACTCTTATTTCTAATGTGTGTCAGTATCAATTCAGGGCGTAGGGCGCTGACCCATGTTGGGCCCCAGGCTCCAACTTTTGTCTCCCTAACCGTAAAGGCACTGTTACACCTCTCCATCAGGGCACGTGGGTGGCTGTTGGTTAAGCATCTCAGATCAGGTCACAATCTCACGATTCGGGAGATGGAGGCCCATGATTTGGGAGACAAGATTCTCTCTCTCCCTCACCCTCATGCGTGCACATGTTCTCTCTCTCCAAGTTAAATAAATAAACTTGAAAAAATAAAAAAACCTCTCAGTTACCTGCTGCGGATTACCACATGTCCTCAGGATAAAATGGCACCAGTACTATGTTCATTTTTATGGATTTACATCTTCTCTAGGAACTTAGCCTGGTAATTCCTGTTTGTTAGTTTGCTATTTCTAAAAAGGTGATTTTATATTTTGCTCAGCATTTTGGTTGTCTTCAATGGGAGGATCTGTCTAAATTACTTAACTCATCATTCCTGGAAGTGGAAGACTAACCTTAACTACTTACCGTCCCATGACTCTTTGAGGAAACCCAGACATCGTGGAAGCAATGAAAGGTGAGATTTTGGTATTGCCCTCCCCTTAATTTGTTGTATGGTTTTGAGCAAATTACCTAAGTTTTGAGTCTCAATTTTTAACAAGTTAAAATTAACACACAGCCACAAATCTTTAAGGAAACTTAAGGAAAATGTTGAAGGGAATTAAAAGGAAAATATACAGGCCTGAAAGAACTTTTGTGCTTCCCCCCAAAATGGTTTAATCTGTGCTGATAAACATAGCAAACTAACAGCCTTATAAACTAAACCCTGAAAACAAATTTTGGTTATCAAACTATTCAGATTTAATCCAGATCTTGAATGAGATTAAATTTGACCCTGTTTGGTATTAGTCACAGGTGACATATTTTTCTGTTGGGCTCTCTTCTCAATCAACAAGAAAACATAAGAATTCCCTTGCTGTCAATTTTTTAATTTTTTTTTTTTTATTTTGAGAGAGAGAGAGAGAGAAAGAGAGAGGGATGGAGTGAGAGGGAGAATCCCAAGCAGGCTCCATGCTGACAGCTGTCAAATATTTTTGATGAGATGTTTTACCCATACAAATATGGAGCTTTCAAATCTTTATGAATGTCAAAGATGATAAATTATGTTTTGGATAATTGTGGAAAGTTTAAAACATGACTAATGTAAGATGGTATTGTTAATGTGTTAACTGGAATAGACTAGGCTATGCTGCAGGAATTACTAATCCCAAACCTCCACTGGGTTAACCCAGGAAAGTTTATTTTTCATTCACACGAAGTTGGCTGGAGGCACGGGGGCTTCTCCTGACTCAAGCTCCCTTCCAAGCCCGCCTGACACCCCGGCTGTTGTGGTTACACCACCTCCATGTTTAGCCTCAGCTGTTGTGGCGGCGGGAAAGGAGAGAAGCATCGAGAACTCAAAAGTGCTCTTCTCTCTAGTCTTTGTCCCAGAAGTGACATATGTCACTTCCACTCACAGCTCACTTGTCATAACTCATCACACAGACCCACCTAACTGCAAGGGAGCTGGGGAATGTACGGGAGCACGCAGATATTCAATGACTAATAAATTAGAATAAATTACCTCACTTTAAATGTGATTGAACTTAAAATGAACTCCTTAAAATATTTCCAAGTAAGAGTTGTTCCTGAAACAATAGGAAACCTATAGTGTGATTTCCAGTATTTGAAGAAGCAGATCCTCTGCTGTGTCTCCCACCAAAGTGGTTAATTTTTTAAGAGGTTCTGACAGTTTCAAACATAAACACAGCATGGAACTTTGTTTATTCTTGGATAGTTGTCTTATACTTAAAAGGAAGGAATTGGATGGAATGATCTCTAATGTCACTTAAGAGCCCTCGAAAACATTATTTAACATCCCAAAACATGTTCTATGTCAACTATGAATAATTTTTTTTAGAACTCCGTGTTTTGAACTAAAAGTTTAATTATGCACCAGAATCTAGCCTAAAAGAGTGGTCTGGCCTTTGTCTGGAATTTTCCAACGAGTGTCTGTGATGTCCATGGTGGGCCCCTGGGACCACACCTGAGAGTTACACTAACAAGCTGACCCATGGTGGGCCCCTAGGTAGTCTACGCTAACAAGATGATTCAAGGTGGGGGCTGGTCATGGCACGGAGCAACCATGTGACTAGAAGCCTGGGGCTTTGGGCCGCACGATACCAGCCTGACTTCCAGGGAGGGGAGACAGATTGAGTTCAACCACATGGGAGATAATTCAATCAATCACACCAGCGTAATGAAGCCCCAGTCAAAGTCCTGGACACCGGAGCCCACAGGAGCATCTCTGGCCGGCAGCCCTCTTTGGGTGTCATCACGCTTCAGTGCCAGGAGGGGACCCCCCTGAGGATGATGGAAGCTTTGCATTTGGAACTCTCTCACACTTAGCTCCAGCAGCATCTACCTTGGCTGGTTCTAATCTGTATCCCTCGCCAATAATCAATGGAACTATGAGTTTAATAGCTTTCAGAGAGTTCTGTGAGTCTTTCTAGCAAATTATCAAACCTCCAGCTAGTCATGGGAACCTCTGAATTTATAGCCAGCTGATCTTGAAGTGAGGGTGGCCCTGGGAACCTCCACACTTTATACTAGGTGCCTAGGGACTCTGTCTTCTGATTGCGCAGTTTGCTAAACTCTTTTGCACACACTCAAGAGATTGCTAGAGATGACACAATAACACAAAAAGGGTAAGCAAATTGCCTAAGGTGACAGAGGGAGTAAGAGGAAAAGCCCAGGTTCAAACATGGGCATTGCAACCACCACATTCTATTGCTGTCCCATCACCTCAAACTCAATAGAAAGAGTGCCTAATAGCACCTGAGAAAAGGTTTGTTTACAATTGTTTTTCAAATGTACTGTGATACACAGTAAGAAATCTTGTGTTTTACATGACTGCTCATTATACACACACACACGCACACACACACACACATACCTGAATCAAAATGTGATACATCCTGATATCTTCTAATCTTGATTATTTGAAATTTCTAAATGCTATAAACCTACCAAAGTTGATTTCCTATCCAGTGAAGAATTCTGCACCAGCACTGTAAAGATCGCTGGTTTAGAAAGGTGTTTTTAAAATAGCACTTTCGAGGGGTGCCTGGGTGGCTTAGTCAGTTAAGCGTCCGACTTTCGCTTAGGTCATGATCTCATGGTTCGTGGGTTCGAGCCCCGCGTCGGGCTCTGTGCTGACTGCCAGCTCAGAGCCTGGAGCCTGTTTCAGAATCTGTGTCTCCCTCTCTCTCTGACCCTCCCCTGCTCACGCTGTCTCTCTCTCTCCTAGAAATAAACAAAAATATTTTAAAAATAAAATAAAATAGTACTTTCCAGGGGCACCTAGGTGGCTTAGTCAGTTAAGCGTCCAACTCCAGCTTAGGTCATGATCTCATGGTTCTTGAGTTCAAGGCCCATGTCAGGCTCTATGCAAACAGCTCAGAACCTACAGCCCATTTCGGATTTTATGTCTCCCTCTCTCTCTCTGCCCCTTCCCTGCTCATGCTCTGTCTCTGTCTCTGTCTGTCTCTCAAAAATAAATAAATGTTAAAAAAAATAACAAAATAAAATAGCACTTTCCGGTTCTGGTTTTGAATTGGAATAACCTGGGGGAATTTGTCAAGAAAAATCCAAAGCCCAGTCTCCGCCTCTAGAGATTTTAATTCAATTAGTCAGGGAGGGAGGTGGGGCACCAACGTTTTCTAAAATCTCCGGGTACTTCTGATGTACAGCCAGGAGCTGAGAATCACTATTCACAAATATTACCTACTTTGCTATTTTAAGCAAATGTGTTAAGGAATAAATATGCTATTTTACAATGAAAATGGGGGGTGAACTATGGCGACTTGAATCCTGTCTATAACACCTATGGTAGTTTCATACCTAACCTGAAAACATAACTGTCTGAGCAATTAAAAAAGAAATATGAGAACTGACTCTAACTCTAAAGACATGTAGTCACATAAAGGGGGCGCCTGGTGGCTCCGCCAGTTAAGCTTCCGACTTCGGCTCAGGTCATGATCTCACAGTTTGTGAGTTCGAACCCTGCTTTGGGTTCTGTATTGGCAGCTCAGAGCCTGGAGCCTGCTTGGGATTCTACATCTCCCTCTCTCTCTTCCCTTCCTCTGCTCATGCTCTGTCTCTGACTCTCTCAAAAATAAATTAAAAAATTTTTTTAATTTATTATAAACAAATTTATTATAAACAAAGACATGTAGTTACATATTAGTGACCATATTAATAAAAAGTGATTTTATTAATTATTAAAAAGAGGAAAACATATTATATTGTATTATATAATTATATAATCTATAATTATAGCTATATAATCTTACATATTAATATATAACATATATTAAATGTGTGTTATTAATACATGTGATTTTAATAATATATAAATATATAATGTATAATAAATATATTACTATATAAGACCAAATTCTTTTCCAAAGTCACTGCCTCCATTTACACTCTCAATTAGAGTTTACATTGTTCCATGCCATTGCCAACACTCAATATCAGACATTAATTTTTGTCAGCCTGATGGGTATAAAATTGTACCTTAATGTATCATTTCCTTAAAAATAATGAGGTTGACCATTTTTCCACGTGTTTATTGTCTAAATGGGTTTTTTCTTCTGTGAAATTCCTGTTCTAGTCTTTTGCCCATTTGTACACAGGGTTTTCATTTTGGTACCTTCTTACATGACAGCCTATCAAATCTTCTTAAAGCAAAATATGCCACAGTTAAGATGACCTTCAAACAGAAATCTTCCCAAAGTATGTTTGTATGGAATCCCTTAAAGTTTTTAGATGATCATTCTAAATATACTGAGTTTGTAAATTTAAGTCAGGATATTGAAAATTATCAAAAGGGCGCCTGGCTAGCTCAATCGGTAGAGCACACGACACTTGATCTCAGGATTGTGAGTTTAAGCCCCAAGTTCGGTGTAGCATTTACTTAAAAATAGAATCTTTTTAAAACAAAAAAGAAAATTATCCAAACTACCCATATATCACCAGGGCTTCCTGCTTTTCCAACCCAAATCTCCATTAATACGGAGCTACATTTTTCTAAGAAGTTCTCATAGTAAGATTACATGCAAGGCCCTGTTTTTACTGCAGGACAGAAACCTAGACAGAGAAGAAAAACTTTTGACAAAACCAAATATTGTGGGAAAAAATGAGGATATGACTGGAAAGTAGCTTGTCAAATGGAGTTTTCTTTATGTATCTGCTTCCCTGGCAGAGGATGATAGTAAAGGCAGAAAATTAGTAGCACAAATGAAGGGGGAAAGTATCACAATGCAAATAACAATGACTTCAGTAGTATAGCTGAAACATTAAGAATGGAAGACTCGCCCTAGTGGGTCATACCCATAAGAAATTAATCTCAGTAATCACATCTATAACAAAAGAACTGCTGGGCTCCTTCCTCAGTTTGGATTCCACTCCATCTTAAAACCATTCCTTTGCACAAGGGTCAACTCCTTCATCTTGCTAACCCTCCAGTTTTCTCATCCAGCAAACTCCAACCCTACTGGTATTTTTTAAATAAAATATTATGTCTTCCCCCAAAATGTTATAATTCAGTATATTCTAAGGAGCTTCAGATAATTTGTATAGTTTTTTAAATGTTTATTTATCTATTTTGAGAGAGAGAGAGAGAGTCAGAGAGAGCACATATTCATGCATGAGCAGCAGAGGGGCAGAGAGAGAAGGGAAGAAAGAATCCCAAGCAGGATCTGTGCTATCAGCACAAAGCCCGACACAGGGCTTAATCCCACCAACCATGAGATCATGACCTGAGCTGAAATCAAAAGTCAGTCACTCAACCAACTGAGCCACCCAGGCACCCCAGGAGCTTCAGATAACTTGATTATTTCCCTCTTTTCTTCAAATTTGTTACTTAAAAGTTTTAAGTTTAGTCTGTATATAGTAGAGGTAGGGGTGTGTGTGTGTGTGTTTAAATCTATTTCAGTAAAGCATGCTGTTAGGATATACTTTGAAACATATTATCAGTGTTTCCACATTGCTATGGTTGAGTATTCATTCAGTCACATTAGTTTTTAAAGGCTCATCAACATAAAGGGAGGTGATTTACTTGATTATTACTGAGCTTACCTTATCTTACCTTATTTTTAACTGCTTGTCAATTCTATTTCACTATAAAAAGACAAATATTTCTGTTTTCATTGTTTTTGGGAAAAGAAGCTCTAGATCTGAGCCTGGTATTCTTTTTGTGCTGCAAAGAACTGTACAGAGAAGGCAATTGTACATCATCAGATAAGGGGAGACTGGAACCAGATGAGCCAGTTCAGGTGGAGAGAGCTCCTGTCTGGCCGCCCACAATAAGCTGACTGCCAATGGCAGTGACCTTGAAATCTGGAAGAAAATCTAATTCTGCTGAATCAGAAAACCTCTCTAAGACAGAAGAATGTGATGTTCCCAGACACACACACACACACACACACACACACAAAACCTGCTCTGCCTGGTTTTTCACTGTCCTGGGAACCACAATCCTCTTCCTCCCTCCCACTTTGTCCAGAGAAACTTCTAAACACAATGGATACCTTGGGTTTATCCAGGCTAGACTAATACTAATTAGACTGTTTTTGAAACACAGATAAAAATCAGTAGTTAAGTTCAAAAGGTAGTAAGTCTTAAGCCCCAGAGAAGGCAAGAAAAAAATCCTACAGATGGTCACAGTAAAATCCAAGAATTCATAAAATACAAGGGGAACCTGCCTCAGATCCCATGACAAATGATGAGCTGGAGCCCTTCTACCAGCACCATTCTGATACTAGGTCAGAGTCACAAACACATTGACATCAGGAATTCTTTTTAGTGGATATGAGTTTATTTTCTCAGCCTGTTAATTTGAAAAATTTCAAGCTTACAGAAAGTGATGATATAGAACAACAAACACTCTATACAAAATTCATCCAGATTCAGGAATAGCTGACGTTTTTGTCAGGTTTGCTTTATCTTACCTTCTCTATACATTCTTTCTTTCTCTCTTTTCCCCCTCTTTTCCCTTCCCTCCTTCTACTGGATTATTTACTTTAGAGTTAATTACAGACTGTCATGACACTTCACCCCTAAATCTCACAGATGTTTCTTCTAAGAACAAGGACAAATTCCTACAACCACTATACCATTATCACATTGAGAAGATTGAGTATTGATACAAAACCATTATCTAATACACAGCCCATATTAAATTTCCTTAATTATTCAAGTGGTGTTTAATATTTTTTATGTTTATTTATTTTTGGAAGAGAAAGAGAGAGACAGAGCATGAGCAGAGGAGAGGCAGAGAGATGGAGAAACAGAACCTGAAGTAGGCTCCAGACTCCGAGCGATCCACACAGAACCTGAGGAAGAGCTCAAACTCACAAATGGGGAGATCATGACCTGAGTCGAAGTTGGATGTTTAACCAAGTGAGCTACACAGGTGCCCCTCAAGTAATGTTTATCATAGCTATTGGGCTTTTCAATCCAGGATCCAGGTTTTGTTTTTTTTAAACGAAGAAATAATGACAAAGAAAAAATTAACTCTGAAAGTCACCTTGGGAGCAGTGAAACTTCTAACAAAATCAACACTGAATACTATGAAAAACACCTGGTCAAAAACGGGGACTATAAAGGTGTGTGGGTGGCTCAGTCATTAAGGATCTGACTTCAGCGCAGGTCATGATCTCCTGGTTGATGAGTTCAAGTCCCACATTGGGTTCGTTCATGTCCCGCTTCTGGTGAGTAGGAGCCCTGGTTTGAGTGAGCCCTGCTTCTCTCTCTCTTTCTCTCCCTCTCAGCCCCTCCTGGGATTTTCTGTCTCTCTCTCTACCCCTCGCTCACTTGCACCCTCTCTCTCTCTGCCCCTTGTTCACTTGCACCGCCTCTTGCTCAAAAAAAAAAAAAGTGACTATAAGATATAATAACCATACTCGCCTGGAATACTGGTCCTGAAAAATTTACTACTGGATAACACTAAAACAGAAAACTTTAAATTTTAAGAAGTATATATTACTTGGGGCACCTGGGTGGCTCAGTTGGTTGGGCGCCCAACTTTGGCTCAGGTCATGATCTCACAGTTCATGGTTTCGAGCCCCATGTTGGGCTCTGTGCTGACAGCTAGCTCAGAGCCTGGAGCCTGTTTCAGATTCTGTGTCTCCCTGTCTCTCTGACTCTCCCTTGCTCATGTTGTCTCTCTCTCTCTCTCAGAAATAAATGAAAACACTAAAAAAAATTTTTTTAAGTATATATTACTTTTACCTTTTCTTTTTATGTACAGAGACTGAATAGAGTATATTATATATCATTTTAATTTTTTAAGTTTATTTATTTATTTTGAGAGAGACAGCACAAGTAAGGGAGGGGCAGAGAGAAAGGGAGAGATAGAGAGGGAATCCTAAGTAGGCTCTGCACTGTCAGCATAGAGCCCAATATGGGGCTCAAACTTATGAACCATGAGATCATGACCAGAGCTGAAGTCAGACACACACTTAACTGACTGAGATATCCAGGCACCCCTTTTATATACCATTTAAAAATTTTTTCAAAGTCAATGAGATAAAGTAAAACAACATAAAATTCTTGTTTGATGAGGGAAATGGTATTGTAAAAGTATACAAAAACAGTAACAACAAAGAGGCAACCTTACTTTTAGAAGTGATACGAGGAGCAGATCTTTAACAAATTCCCTAATAGTCTACTTGGCTGTGATGCTGTATAAATGAGATCTTTCTAATCATGTGTAGTGATCACAAGTAGTGGGTCATAGTCTGTAAATCCCAAGGGGTATTAACAATTTTGGAGATAAAAGGATGAGGAGCAAAACAGTAACAACCAGCATGACTTATAAAATTTTATCAAAGACAGAGCTCAAAAATAAAAATTAGAGTTATGTATCAAGTTAAATTTACAAAATAGATGATGCAACATTCAATATTTTCCATGACAATAAACTGTCTTTAAAGATAGACTGCACGTAAATGAATATAGTAAGAATAAGTAAATATGAAAATGCTAATTCCCTAAGAGCTGGATTAGATATAATTATTATCAGACAAAAAAGACTTTAAGGCAAAACTGTTACTAAGACTAAAGAGGGTAACTTCATAACATAAAAGATTTTATTCACCAGAGAGATATAATAATTTTAAATTTATATGTCCTTAATAACATAACCTAGAAATATGTAAAACAAAACAAAACTAAAAGACAAAACTAAAAGAAGGAAACAACAAAAATCATTGTGATGGATTTTAACATACCTCTTTCACTAATTCCAGATAGATTATAGATTTAACTGTGAAGGCAAAATGATAAAGCTTTTAGAAAGCAATTTAGGATAATAATTTTATGAGCTTGAAGTAGAAATCAGTTTCTTTAAAAAGATGCAAATATTTCCTACCTAGACAGAGAAACAGCACACTGACCACAAAGGAGAAAACATTTGATACATCTGACCAAATTAAAATGAAGAATTTTTGTTTATCAAAACACAACATAAAAAGGTGAGAAAAAACAAGCTACAAAATAGGAAAAGATCTTTGCAATACATAAAACTAACAAAAGGTTTACACTGATAATGTATAAAGAAAAAACTGAGGACCTAGAGTCAAAAAGAAGAAACTGAGGACCCAATAGGAAAATGATCAAACACTTGATAAGCCTCCTCAAAAACAGGAAGCATAATGGTTAACAAACATATGAAAAGATGTTAAACTTGATTAGTAATCTGACTAATGTAAATTAAAACAGAACAACTCCTATAAATAAATAAAAGACAACACCCAATAAAAAAAGGACAAAAAATATGAAGAAGTAGTCCACAAAACCCCAAAATGCTAATACTTAATAAACATATGAAAAAATGTTCAGTTTTGCTGGCCATTAGGTAAATGCAAATTAAAAATGAGGTCTTGGGGTGCCTGAGTGGCTCAGTTGTTGAGCGTCTGACTTCTGCTCAGGTCATGATCTCAGGGTTCATGAGTTTGAGCCCTGTATCAGACTCTGTGCTGACAGCTCAGAGCCTGGAGCCTGCTTTGGATTCTGTGTCTCCCTCTCTCTCTACCCCACCCCTACTCAAGCTCTGTCTCTCTGTCTCTCTCAAAAACAAATAAACATTAAAAAATTTTATAAAAAATGAGGTCCTATTTTTGCCCATCAAATTATAAAAAGTTAAAATATATGGATGAAGTCCAGGGTTGCCTTGGATATGAGGAAAGAAAACTCATATACTCATACACATTGTGGCAACCTATTCAGAGTATCAAATAACTGTCAAATAATAAATATCATCATAGTGTGACAATAACTATCAAAGTTTAAAATATTTTTAAAATGTTTTAATGTTTATTCATTTGAGAGAGAGGAGAGAGTTCATGAACAAGTAGGGGAGGGGAAGAGAGAAAATTAGAATGCCAAGCAGGCTCTGCAATGTCAGTGCAGAGCCAAATGCAGGGCTCAAACCCACAAACCATGAGATCATGACCCGAGCCGAAATCAAGAATCAGATGCTTAATCAACTAAGCCACCCAGATGCTCCAAAATTTAAAATATTTTTTTAACTCACAATTTTAGATTTACATTCCATACAGATATTTACACAAGCCTGTGCAAGGATATATGTATATGGAATATTATTTGTAATAGCTCAAACTATGAGACCCCTATGTCAACAGTAGGAGAATGGTTAAAATTGGGATGCCAAAATAGTTGTAAAATGGAAACCTCTATGGCCATTTAAAAATTAGAGGTAAGTCTGGAAGCACCTGGGTGGCTCAGTCAGTTAAGCATCCGATTTCAGCTCAGGTCATGATCTCATAGTCTGTGAGTTTGAGCCCCATGTCAGACTGTGCTGACAGCTCAGAGCCTGGAGCCTGCTTGAGATTCTTTGTCTCCCTCTCTCTCTGCCTCTCCCCTACTTAGGTTCTGTCTCTCTTTGTCTCTCAAAAATGAATAAATGTTAAAAAAAATTTTTACTTAGAGGTAAGTCTGAATTATTATTAATTATGAAGTAAAAAGATCATGTAACAATATGTAAAGTAGGATATCATTTTGTGAAAACAAAGTGTATGCCTGAATATTCTTCAAAAAAGTCTGGAAAGATACCAAAAGTTTGACTGTGTTTACTTCTTGGGGATGGGTGTAGAAAGAGGCGGGGAGATATTGTTAGTGGTTAGAAATTTTTACTTTCTACATTATAAATTATTTATATATGTGTATGTAATCTATAAATAGTTCTGTATTCATTGATTTATTTGTAATCAATAAAATGAACATAGGCAAAAGGAAAAAAGAGAAAACAGAAAACCAAACAACAAAAAACCTCCATGAGATACAATTATACACCTACCAGATTGCCAAAACTTTAAAACCTGGCAATGCCAAATGCTGATGAGCATACGGAACACCCAGGATGCTTAGCATGTGGTATTTATATGACCAAATTTTAAGACCCAAGCCCTAGGGTGCAGAAGCTCAACTCCATATTATATGTCCTGGAGAAACTCATGTACATGTGCACCAAGACATATAATCAAGAATGTGCATAGTAGCATTGCTGGTGATGGAAATGGAATGACCCAAATATCCATCAACAATTGAATGGATAAATTGTGGTGTAAGCATACAATAAAATATTACTCAGAAAGTAAAAAGAAATAATAAAATATTTGATATATATTATAGATGTATTATAGATTAAATATATACATTATGTAATATAAACTTACAATTATATTAAATATAGAGTGTTTCTATATATTTATATGCAAATATATTTATATACACATAGTACATTTATAAATATATAAAATTAAGTACAAAATAGAGGAGCATCCAAGCCAAAAGTTTAGTCATTAAAAAGACAAACCTCTTTAAAGACCAGTCAAGGCAAAAAAGGGAAGGTACAAACAATATTAGAAAGAAAAATACAGGATATAACCATAGATTCTGAAGAGACTTTAAAGATAAGAAGACATTCCTTTAACAAATTTTTAAAAGAAATAGAGCAAAGTTTTGGCAATGAATTTGAAAATAGAAAAATACAGCTTACTAAAACCGACTTGGGAAAATACAGAAAACCTGTAGGATTTTATAATAACTAAAGAAACTAAATCAGCTTAAATTATTCCCACAAAAGAAAACAGTAGACCCAGACAATTTTAGTAGTGAGTTCTCTAAATAATTCAAGCAGCAAATGATTTCAGCCTTATATAAACTATTCCAGAAACTAAAAAAGAGAAACACATCCATACTTCAACATCAAAAACTTAGTGACACCACATGATAGGAAGATTACAAACTAAACTCATTCAAACATAAAAGCAAATACCCTAAACAAAGTGTTAGGAAGAGGAATCTAGCAATATATGAAATGATAATATGCCACATCCAAGTTGGGTTTCACTTAAGAATGTAAAATGAATATATCAGTTATCTATGCTGCATCAAAAGCAAAACAAAACACCAAAACCAAAATGACAACACTCGGAAGCAGTGGCTTGCAGAAGTTTATTATTCCTCACAATGCTATGGGTTGGCTGGGCTGGTCTTGCCCAGGTTACTTTTGTGGCTGCAGTCAGCTTGGAGGTCAGCCGGGGCTGGATGGCCTAAGATGACCTTACTCACATATCTGGGACTTCATTTGGGATGTCTGGAATGGCTGGGATGTGGGGCCTCTCTCTCCATGAGGACAATCCTGGGCTTTTTCTATGTTGCGAGAAGCATTCTAAGGAGAGAACAAAAGAACAAAATTACTTGACGCCAAGGATCAGAAATCACTCAGTGTTTCTCCTGCCACGTTCTAATTAAATAAAACACACGCCAAGCAGGTTCAAGAGGAAGGGGACTCTACCTATTGAGGGGGACAAATAGCAAAGTCACATGGCAAAGGAATATGAAGAATGGGAAGAGAGGACTATTGTGGCCATCTTTGTAAGCAACCTAAACATTGGTTTAATATTAGAAAATCAACTATAATATACCATGTTAAGAGCCAAAACCAATATATACATATATATATATAATATATATACACACACATACATACACAAACATACACACACATATATATACACATATGCACATATATATGCACACATACACACATTTACACACATACACATATACACACATATATAAAAATATAGATACACACACACATATATACACATATGTTCTTCTCTTCAATATATGCAGAAAATACACTTAGTAAAACCCAATACCCTTTAAAGACTTAAACAAAAATACCACCATAAAAAGGTAAGAAAAGAATTTTCTTAGCCTGATAACGTATTTATACCCCAAATAACCTACTCCAAGTGTTTGAGTGAAATATTGAAAATACTCCCTGAAAGACCTGAAGGAAAAAAAGTGTGTCTTTTATCATCACCATTTCTAATTTACCTTATTTTTCTGGAGTAGTTAGCTCACACAATAATGTAAAATAAATAAGCAAATAATCAGAAAGATAGAAACAAAACCTTCATGTCTGCAGATGAAATTAGCAAATTTTCTGGAAATCAAGATTAAAACATCAAATGCATTTCTATTCACCAGCAATAATAATTAGAAAATGTAAAGATACTATTTTTCTAAGTATCAAAAAGTAACACGTTTCTGTTTCCAGTTAAGAGGGAATAAACTACTCCAATCTCTCTCCCACTGACTGCAGCTACAAAACCTGGACAGAATGCATGGAGCTCTTTGATGACTTTAAACATAAACAGGGAAAGATTCTCACTAGCCATCAAGGAAATACAAACTGAAACCACAATGAAATACCACTTTACACCCTCTAGAATGACAATAATCAAAAAGAGGCACTAACAAGTGTTGGTAAGGATGTGGGGAAATTGGAGCCCACATACAAGGCCGGTAGAAATGTAAAACAGTCCACACACATATTGAAGAAAAACCTGAGAGAACTGAAACTTGTCCACACAAAAACTTGCACAAAGATGTTTGTAGCGGCCTTGTTTGTAATATTATAGAAGTAGCAACAACACAAATGTCCATCAACTAATGGATGGAGAAACAAAATGTGGTATATCTGCACAATAGGATATTGTTTGGCCGTAGAAAGGAATGAAGAATCGATTCATGCTGGAACATGGATGGACCCTGAAAAATGTTACGCTAAGTGAAAAAAAAAATCCCAGAAAAGGCACATTTTATATGATTTCAAAGTCTGTATTAGGGTTCTCCAGAGAAGAAACTGGCTCACATGATTGTGTAGACTGGCAAGTTAAAATCGATCAGCAGGCTGGACATTCAGGTAAAAGTTGGTATGCCAGCCTCGAGTCCCTCTATTTCCAGGGACCTCAGGCTTTTTTTTATTAATGCCTTCAACAGATCGGATTATGACTTCTAATGGGAATGGGGTTTCTTTCTGGGTTGATAAAAATATTCTGGACTTAGTAATGATGGTTACACAACTCTGTGAATAGATAAAAAGCCATGGAATTATACACTTTAAAATGGTGAATTTTACAGTATGTGAGTTGTATCTCAATCAAGGTGCTACTAAAAAATTCTAGCAGGGGTTGTTCATGTATATAGACAAACGGATTGAAAAATTTATTAGAAAGGAATAGGAACCAAAATGGCTTTAAAAAATTAAAAGAGAATAAAGCTGAAGGAATCACACTACCCTAAGATTTTCTATAAAACTGCAATAATCAATATAGCTACCATAAATGCAGTCCCAAGTCTTAAGAGATTTTTAATAGAGGGGAAAGTTTTCGTAAAGCTAAAAATCTTTGTTATTTATTTATTCAGTTATCAACATATTCCCCCATTCCAAAAAAAATTTTTTTTTGAGTCACCTTACCAAAATAAATACAGGATTGAATGAATGAATAAAAGACAAGTGAAAACTATAAGGGTAAAACGAAGTCAAAGTCACATAAAAATAATACACAAACATACAGACCGTAGGATGCTTTCTACCCTGTAGAACTACAAGAGTTAGCTAAGCCCTTTCTAGCAGCCAGCCTCCCAAGAGAAGTCAGCCGCAGGTCCACAGTGCTCATAAAACACAAAAGCAGATGCTCAAGAAAGAATATCACTTCCCGAATCTGTGAATTGAGAGAAATTTTTCCCATTTAGCAAAAAGACAATGGGGGGGGGGGACAGTGAGGGTGTTAAATGTTGTCAGCCTTGGAGCCAGCAGCTTCAGGCAGTGACAAGAAGTAGCATCACTGGCACAAACATCAACAACTTGACACCAGGTATTGGCAGCCTTGGGGACAGAGATCAGTGAGAGTCAGCAGCCAGCAGGGGTGTGGCTTTCCGTTGGCCTCTGAAGAGAGAAGAGCAAGAACAGAAACTTCAAGGCAGCCAAAGAATAAATTCACAGAGCACTTGTGAGATACCACATAGAGATTCCAAGAACTCTTTACGAGGAAACAGAGGAGTTCTTAGAATAGGTGGGGAAAGAGAGAGAAATACTGCTATGTGACTACTATCGGGTCCACATATGGGATATGTGTTTCTTTTCGTTATTGTTTGTTTGTTTGTTTTTATGAAACCAATGAGTATATTTCTTTTTTAAAAGCCTAAGTGGAACAGTTAGCTTACAAAAGAAAATAGAATTCTGCCCCTTTGATCCTCATTCCCAAATTCCCACTCCCCTTAAGGAACTTTCTGAACTTTTTTGGCCGTTTATTCTGGTTTTAATTCCATGTTTCTAAACTGTGTGCTTATATGGCCAGCTTTTTCATTTCTTACTTTAGCGACCATCCATTGACTTGCTATTACGGTAAATGGAGATTTAGCTCTCTTAAATTATCTCCCTCAAGTAGGAGCACACCTTGTTTTATTGTGCTTCATGTTACTGCACTTCACAAATACTGCATTTTTTATGAATTGAAGGTCTGTGGCGACCCTGTGTCGGGCAAGTCTATTGGCACCATTTTTCCAAGAGCATTTGCTCACTTCATGTTCCGGTGTCATATTTTGGTAATTTTGCAATATTTTGAACTTTTTCATTTTTCTTACATTTGTCATGGTGATTGGTGATTAGTAATTATGATTCACTGAAAGCTCAGATAATGGCTAGCAATTTTTAGCAATAAAGTATATTTAATTTAAGGTATGTACTGTTTTTAGACATAATATTACACATTTAGTAGACTACATAATAATGTAAACATAACTTTTAGAAGCCCCGCGAAATCAAAAAATTCATTTGACTCGCTTTATTATGATACTTGCTTTATTGCCATGGTCTGGAACTAAATATATCTAAAGTGTGTCCATATATTCACTTAATATTCTTCTTCATTCCCATTTTCCCAAATTTGTTACATTGGCAGTTTTGTTTAAATAAATATTTATTATTTAAACTATATATTGAAGATAATCTATTACTATAGTTTCTACTATTCATAGCTGTGATAGTGTATACTATGATAATGTTTCTTTTTTGAACAACTTTATATTTTTTCCAGTATAAACAATTGCTTTGGTTCTTATTATTTGTTTGCTTAATTTTCCAAGTCAAAATCACTAATTCAACTCCAAAGTAAAACTAAAAATAATTTCTGAATATATTAAAATACACTGGATACTCTATAAGTTTAGTTTTCCCCCTGGAAGACTCTCTTGTGGAGTCCTCTGTCTTCATTCTCTAATTGGTATGGGTTGCTCACTAGGCCTGTTGCCCAGCTGTTATCCTGAAACTTCCTTTCACTAAAATCCAGGGAATTTTTTCCCCCTTGTTTATGTGCTGAATCTTTGTTCTCTGGATCCAGTGTCTTTCTCTTTCTTGCCTTTTTCCTGTCTTACATCATTTAGTGTTTCTGAATAAAAGTGTCATGATTTTACTCATTTATCTGAGTGATAATTTTCCTAGGTATAGAATTTTAGATTGATTAGAATTTGTCCTCAGAATTCTAAGCCACTGGCTCAGGTTGTTTTCCCCTCAGACCACTCTAGTGTTCTTGTTTTATTTCTCTCTCTATCTCTCTCCTTTTTTTTTTCCCTGAGTCCTGAACTGGTTTTCCTTCTCTTGAATTCTTGCTATGGCTTGTTTCTTTCTTTCTTTATGCATTTAGCATTGGTTATCTTGGTCTTTCTTAAGTCTTTTTCAAATATCAACTGATCTTTTGTTACCCATTCAATAGGGCTATTTCAGGGAAGAAAGCCGAACCATCTGGTTGGTGGTGGGTACATGGGGATAGAGCTATGAACATTCTGGCTTTCACCTCTCTTGCCACTAAGAGATTCAAGAGAGTGGGAAGAGAGTCATCTTTTTACTATAGGGACTTTGTCTTAATCTCACTCTTTATAATATGATGCTTCTGCTTTGCCCACCACTGTGCTTGTCCCTGAATTGAGGTCTGTCTTTTTTCAACCTATTCAGATATTAAACCTCCAATCTTCTGCTTTGGACATAGGAGAGAAATCAGTATATTATATCAAAGAAAATAGATATTCTGCATAGGAAAAGATCCTGGAAAAAGGATATCTAACAGTTAAACATAGCAGATTGAACATATGGCACTTATTTCTGTTGCCTCTAGAAACTCTGCTAAAATGAGAATAAAATTTTTGAAATGAATAAACACAGTGAAGAGAGAACATGAACAGCGATGTAGCAGTCAGAGTTCTGGCAGAAAACAGATTGGCACATTCAAATGAGAATTGAATAGAATTTAATAAGAAAACTATTTACAGAGGTGTGGGCAGGATCAAGAAAACCAACAAGGGATGGCAAAGTACATGGGGTCTGACAGCATTCAGAAGCTGTCACCAACTCTAAGCCTTTAGGGGCAAGTGGAAAGTATGGAACGTGGTAAGAGCCCTAAGCATAGGAGAAGAACACTATAGGAGCCACAGAATTAGGTAGCAGTATTATGCCACCACCAAAAAGACAGCGGCCTTCCAGAGAGCAAGTATGGGGAGAAGGCATCAATGGGAATAAATACTCCTACATCTACAACTCTATCTCTTCCTGCTCTCCAGTCTTCTGCCAGCACCTCCAATTAGCTGAATCCAACTAGAAGCCAAAAGTCAAGGGAGTCTACATCCAATGAAGTATCTTCTCTGCACACAGAGCAGAGCAAAAAGAGATGGAGAATGGATTTGGAAGAGCAACATAGATAAAGAACACAAGCACAGACAAGAGATCTCAACCAATTTTTAGAAGATAAAAATTGGATAAAAGAAGTGCTAGAATGGTGAAAGCTTAGTACTGCAGAGGGCTGCTAATAAGAAGCAAGTTGAAATCACCACCACAGCATTTGGTAAATCCCCAGAATTTGGAGGCACCAGTTAACTTGAAAGGCAGAAATTAATGGCAGAGCTGAAAAGAGAAGGACCAGTTGAAAAACTTTAAGTGGCGTGCTCCTATCTATCCATAAAACTCCATTCTGCAGAGACAAGTGGACTCTATTTCCCACTCTAGCAAAAATGAGATGTCAGGAAACTTGCAGTATCTAGACACAGTAATACCAGACATAGCTGAAAGCAAGAATAATTATTTATATGGGATTAAGGGGGGGGGGGCATATCACAATTCTCCTGGAGAGTTTAAGGTTGAATTAGTAATCATTACATAGAAAATTACTAAAACAACCCATAGGCAATTATTCCAAAATAGCTAAAAATTATATGATCAGTAGTATAACAACATAAGCACATTATAAATATTGATTTAAACAAAAAAAAAGTGAAACAAATATATTGGGTGGATGAAGGGAAGGAAGGAGGTATTAAGTATACGTATTATTCTATAATATGAAGTTAATATATAGCATATCAAGAACAATAGAAGAATATTTTGGGGGCCGCCTGGGTGGCTCAGTCATTAAGCATCCAACTTCAGTTCACGTCATGATCTCATGGTCTGTGAGTTCAAGCCCCACATCAGGCTCTGTGCTGATAGCTCAGAGCCCTGAGCCTGTTTCAGATTCTGTGTCTCCCTCTCTCTCTGCCATTCCCCTGCTTGCACTCTCTCTTTCTTTCTCAAAAAAAATTTTTTTTTAATTTTTAATAATACTTTTGGAAATATAGAATTAAAAACAGAAGAAACAGCTAAAATAATTCAAAACTTTGCTTCTTGGGAGAACATTTCAAGGATGGAAATGGTGGTTCAAGGTTCTATTATTATAAACCTTATCATCATATTAGACTTTTTCAAATAATGTATGTATTTCACTTTCATAAAAGCTAAAGTGACTTTTAAACAAAGGAAGAAAAGATATATGTGTTGCCATTAAAATAATAAGGTTTATTCAAGACCTGCAGGGGAAAAAAAACTGAGGAAATGTCTAAGGGGAAGGGATGTGATGAAGGACATATTGGCTCTCATCAAATCCTTCAAAATTCAGATTTGAAATGAAAAAGTTGAAAAAAGTTCGCTGGAGGGATTCAAAGGCATATTTGAGCAAGCAAGAGAGAATCAGTAAACATGAAGATAAGAAAATAAAAAGTATTGAGTCCGAGGGACAGAAAGAAAAACGACTGAAAAAGACAAATAGAACAGCTCTAAAACACCACTAAACAGGCCAACATACACATTGTGGGAGTCCCAGAAGGAAGAGAGAATATTTGAAGAAATAGTGGCTGAAAAATTGCCAAGTTTGATGAAATACATGAATATAAACATCCAAGAAGCTCAGTAAAATCTAAATAAGATGAACTGAAATGGACTCACATCAAAACAGGTTATAATCAAACCTCTAAAAGATGAAAAAAGAATCTTATAAACAGCAAGGGAGAAACAATTCACTGCATGCAAGGGAGATGATTGTCAGCAGATTTCTCCTCAGAAATTTTGGAGGCCAATATAGTCAAACTGCTAAAAGAAAAAAAAAACCTGTCAACAAAGAGTCCTATATCCGGCAAAACTTCCTTTAAAAGTTAAAGAGAGGGGGCGCCTGGGTGGCTCAGTCGGTTGAGCGTCCAACTTCCGCTCAGGTCATGATCTCACAGTTCATGAGTTCTAGCCCTGCATCGGGCTCTGTGCTGACAGCTCAGAGCCTGGAGCCTGCTTCTGATTTTGTGTGTGTGTCTCTCTCTCTGCCCTTCCCCAGCTTATGATCTGTCTCTGTCTCTCTCTCTCTCAAATATAAATAAACATTAAAAGATAAAAAATAAAAAGGAGAAATTGACACATTATTGATAAACAAAAGCTTAGAGAATTTGTGACCATTAAGAAATGGCTCAATTGGTTGAACATCTGACTCTTTTGATTGCAGTTCAGATCATGATCCTGGAGTCATGAGATGGAGCCCTGCATTGGCTCAGCATGGAGCCTTGTTTAACATTCTCTCTCTCCCTCAGCTTGCATGCTCTCTTTCTCTCTCTCTCAAAAAGAAGAGAGAAAAGAAAGAAGCAAAGAAACCAAGAAAGAAACAAAGAAAAGAAGAGAAAGAAATGCTCAAGGGAATCCTGCAAGGTGAAATGAAAGGACACTAAATAGTAACTTGAAGCCATATGAAGAAATAAAAACCTCCCTCAATAACGATAAATACATAGGCAATTATAAGAGCTAGGATTATTGTAACAATAGTTTGTAACTCCCATTTTTTGTTTTCTACATGATTCATGAGACAAATACATTAAAAATATGTTAGTCTACAAGCTAGTATTATTGTAACTTTGGTTTATAACTCTACCTTTTATTTTCTACATAATTTAAGAGAGTAATGTATTTAAAAGAATTTTTATTTTGTGTTTTGGGACATCAACAATTGAAAGGGGTGGGAATGGAACTTTAAGGGTTCAAAGTTTTATAGGCTATTGAAGTTAATTTGGTATAAATTCAAATTGGAGTGTTTTAAATTTAGGATATTAAATGCAACCCCATGGTAACCACCAAAAAATAGCTATAAAATATACACAAAAGGAGAAAAGAATTTAAACATTTCACTACCGAAGAAAATTAACTATATACAAAAGAAGACAATAGTACAGGAAACGAGGGACAAAAAAAGCAATAGAACTTACAGAAAACAAATAGTAAAATGACAGAAGCCCCTCCTTATCAGTATTTACTTTAAATGTAAGTAGATTAAACATTCCTATTAAAAGACAGAGATTCGGGGCGCCTGGGTTGCTCAGTCGGTTAAATGTCCGACTTCGGCTCAGGTTATGATCTTATGGTTTGTGGGTTCGAGCCCCATGTCAGGCTCTGTGCTGACAGCCAGCTCAGGGCCTGGAGCCAGCTTCAGATTCTGTGTCTCCCTCTCTCTCTCTGACCCTTCCCTGCTCACACTGTCGCTCTCTCTCTCAGAAATAAATAACATTTTTTAAAAAGACAGAGATTCTTCAAATGTATAAAAACACATGATCCAAATATATGTTAGGTACAAAAGACTCACTTTATATCTAAAAACACAAATAGATTGAAAATGAAAGGCTGGAGGGGTGTGATGACACCTCAGAACAGTGTGACCCGTAAAATGTAGTTATGGAGAAAAACAATACACAAAACTATATAATGATTAATAAATGATTATTAGAGCTCTAAGAAAATACATATTGTAATGTCTCTCTGGGCAAGCAGGTGATTTATGACACGGGAGCTGGGCAGGCAGGGACGCCTGGCCCGCCCTGGGTGGAACGCTGCCTGCTTCTTTTGTGTTGACTTCTCTGCTTCCTCAGAGACCACCTGTTCAGATGAAACTTCTTGATTATGCCTGATCAACCATAACTTACCTGCCTGAGCAAGTTCTGTTTTTCTCATGAGATCACTTTCTGATCACTAAAAACAATCTTGGCATTGATTAACTATCATATTCTCAATAAATATGAGACTGTGGAGGTGTTCAGGGTGACAGTCATTCTAGGCTGTTGTCCCCTGCTCCCTTTCTCTTTTACAGCTGACTTATTTGTGCCTAATTCTTCTCCCGTGCACCCTTATGGAAAGCGGCAGAGGGGCACCTGGGTGGCTCAGGTGGTTAAATGTCCAACTTTGGCTCAGGTCATGTTCTCACGGTTTGTGGGTTCAAGCCCCATGTTGGGTTCTGTACTGACAGCTCAGAGCCTGGAGCCTGCCTCAGATTCTATGTCTCCCTCTCGCTCTGCCCCTCCCCCACTCATTCCCTCCCTCTCTCTCCCTCTCCTTCCCTCTCTCTCTCCCTCTCTCTCAAAATAAAAAGTAAACACCAGCACCCTGCTACACTGTTGGTGGGAATGTAAACTGGTACAGCCCCTCTGGAAAACAGAGTGGAGGTTCCTCAAAAAATTAACAACAGAACTCCCCTATGACCCAGCAATAGCACTGCTAGGAATTTACCCAAGGGATACAGGAGTGCTGATGCATAGGGGCACATGTATCCCAATGTTCATAGCAGCACTCTCAACAATAGCCAAATCATGGAAAGAGCCTAAATGTCCATCATCTGACGAATGGATCAAGATGATGTGGTTTATCTATACAATGGAATACTACATGGCAATGAGAAAGAATGAAATCTGGCCATGTGTAGCAACGTGGATGGAACCCAGGGGATGTTATGCTGAGCAAAATAAGTCAGGCAGTGAAGGACAGATACCATATGTTTTCACTTATAAGTGGATCAGGAGAGACTTAACGGAGGACCATGGGGGAGGAGAAGGGGAAGAATAGTTGGGGAGAGGGAGGGAGGCAAACAGTGAGAGACTCCTGAATGCTGAGAACAAACTGAGGACTGATGGGAGTCGGGGAGAGGGGAAGGGGGTGATGGGCATGGAGGAGGGCACTTGTTGGGATGAGCATTGGGTGTTCTGTGGAAACCAGCTTGACAATAAACTATAAAAAAATAATAATAAGTGAACATTTTTTAAAAATTAAAGAAAAAAGAAAATTGAAGGTTGGAAAAACATATTCCATGCAAATAGTAACCAAAAGAGAGCAAGGGTGGCTATACTAATATTAGACAAAATAGGCTTTAAGTGAAAAAAGTTTACATGAGACAAAGGACATTATATATTAATAAAAGTTCAATACATCAAGAAGATACAACAGTAATAAGCATTTACACACCTAATGACAGGCCATCAAAAGATATGAAGCAAAACTGACAACTGAAGGGAGAAATAGACAGTTTTACAATAATAGTTGTAGACCAACCCCATTCTCAGTAATGGATAGAACAACCGGACAGAAGATAAGTAAGGAGACAGAAAACTTAAAAAACAAAATAAACCAACTAGATCTAGCAGACATATACAGAATGTTCTACCCAATAATAACATACACATTCTTCTCAAGTGCACATGAGACATTTTCCAGGATCCACTATATGCTAGATGACAAATTAAGTCTCAGTAGAATTTTTAAAAAACTGATATCATATAAAGTATCTTCTCCAACTACAACAGGATTATCAGGAGTAAAACTGGAAAAGTCATAAATGTTGGAAATTAAATAACACACTCTTAAACAACTAAGAGATCAAAGAAGAAATCGCAAGGGAAAAATAGAAAATACTTAAAGAAGAATGAAAATGCAAACACAACATACCAAAACTTATGGGACACCATGAAGGCATTACTGAAGAGGGAAAAATAAGAAAGATTTCCAATCAACAAAGTAACTTTACAATTTAAGAAAGTAGAAACGTAAGAACATACTAAACTGTAAGCTAGCAGAAAGAAAAAAATAACAAAGATGAGAGAAAAGAGAAACGAAACAAAGAATAGAAAAACATTTGAGAAAATTAATAAAAACAAAAGGTGCTTCTTTCAAGATAATAACAAAACTGACAAAACTTTAGCTAGATGAACTAAGAAAAAAAGAGGAAAGACTCAAGGTACTAAAATAATAAATAAAAATGGTAACATTACCAATTCTACAGAAACAAAAAGGACTCTATGAGAATACAGTAAACATACACCAACAATTTGGATAACTAAATGAAATGGACAATTTCCTAGAAACACAAAATCTACAAAGACTAAATTACAAAAAAAATAGGAAATCGGAATAGACATATAACCAGTATGGATGTTGAGTCACTATTCAAAAATCTCCCGACAAAGAAGAGCACTGGTCCTGATAGCTTTACTGGTAAATTCTACCAAATATTTAAAGAAGAACTAATACCAATCCTTCTCACACTTTTCCAAAAACCTTAAGACAAGGTAATGCTTCATGACTCTTTCTTTGAGGCCAGCATTATCCTGCTACCACAGCCAGACAATGACACTATAAGGAAATTATACTACAGACCAATATCCCTTATGAACATTGATGCAAACACCCTCAACAAAATACTAGCAAACTAAACTCAGCAGTATAGTAAGAAGATTATACACCATGACCAAGTGGAATTTATTTCTGAAATGCAAGGATGGTTCAAATTATGAAAAATTAATCAATGTAACACACCACATTAACAGAATGAAAGAGAAAGCCACATGAGCATCTCAATTGATGCAGAAAAAGCACTTGACAAATTCCAATAGCTTTTCATGATAAAAACACTGAACAAACTAGGAAAAGAAATACCTCCACATAATAAGAGCCATATATGAAAAACTCATAGTGAAAATCATACTGAGTGGTGAAAGACTGATAGCGTTTCTTCTAAGATTAGGAACAAGACAGGGATGCCGGCTATCACCACTTCTGTTCAACATAGTACTGGAATTTCTAGCCAGAAAAAGAAATAAAAGGCATTTGTATTAGAAAGGAAGACATAAAATTATGTCTGTTTGCAGGTGATATGACCTGACGTGTAGGAACCCCAATGACTCCATACACATACAAAGAAAAAACCCAGTTATAACTAATAAATGAATTCAGGGAAGTAGCAAGATACAAGGTCAACACACAAAAATCAGCTGCATTTCTATATACTTACAATGAACAACCTGAAAAAAAATTACAAAAACCATTCCATTGTTTACAACAGAATCAAAAAGAATAAAATACTTGGAAACTGACTTACCCAAGGAGGTGAAAGATCTGTACAATGAAAACTATAAAACATTCCCAAAAGAAATTAAAGAAGGTATAAATAAAGGGAAACCGCCATGGTCATGGATTTCCAGATTTAATATTATTAAAATGTCAATAATACCCAAAGTAGTCTATGGATTCAATGCGATCCTTACCAAAATCCCATATTTTTTTGCAGAAATAGAAAATCCTATCCTAAAATTTATACAGAATCTCAAAGGACCCTAAATTGCCAAAACAATCTTGAAAAACAAGAATAAAGCTGAAACTTCCTGATTTCAAGACATATTACAAGACTAGAGTAATCAAAACAATGTGGTTGGTACTGGCATAAAGACAAACATACAGACCAATGAAATTAAATAGAGAGTCCAGAAATAAACCTTACATATGTGGTCAAATGATCTTGACAAGGGTGCCAAGATCATTCAATGGAGAAAAAATAGTCTTTTCTACAAATGGTGCTGGGAAACCTGGATACTCACATACAAAAGAAGTTGGGCCCTTACCTAATACCATGTACAAAAGTTAACTCAAAATTAGTGGAAGACCTAAATGTAAGACTTAAAACTACAATATCCTTAGAGGAAAACATAGGGCAAAATCTTCACAGTGTCGAATTGGCTGTGATTCCTTGGATATGACAACAAAGGCACAAACAACAAAATAAAAACTAGACAAGTTGGACTTTATGAAACTTAAAAATTGTGTATCAAAAGACAGTATCAACAGAATTAAAAGGCAACCCATAGAATGAGGGAAAATATTTGCAGAACTACACCTGCTGGAGCGCCTGGATGGTTCAATCAGTTAAGTGTCTGACTCTTGATTTAGGCTTGGGTCATGACCTCATGGTTCATAACTTTGCATCAGCTCTGCACTGGCATTATGGAGCCTGCTTGGAATTCTCTCTTTCTCCACCTCTCTCTGCCCCTCCCTGGATCATGTGTGCGCTTGTTCTCTCTCTCTCTCGCTCTCTCTCTCTCTCTTTCACTCTCGCTCTCTTTCTTCCTCCCTCCCTCAAAATAAATAAACTTAAAGAAAAAAACTACACTTGTGAAGGGATTAACATCCAGAATATATGGAGAACTCTAGAACTCAACAACAACAAAAAAACCCAAATAACCCAATTCAAAATGGACAAAAGGAAAGAAAAAATTGACAAAGGACTTAAATAGTCCTTTGTCCAGAGAACATATACGAATGGCCAACAAGAACACAAAAAGATGCTCAACATCACTAATCATTAGGATAATGCAAATCAAGAGGGAGTTAAGATGGAGGAGCAGCATGGAGACTCAGAGCTAGTCTCATTCCTGAAATGCAGCTAGATCAGCACCAAATCATTTTTCACACCTAGGAAACTGATCTGAGTATTAATGCAACAATCTGAGTAACTTGAGTCACAGAACTCAGCAGGTACATGGTGTGAAGAGGTTAACTGGGGGAAAGAAAAGTCACAGAGGGTAGGGAGATGTTTTTGCAGAGAGAGGACAAAGAGAAAGGGGGAGAGTGCAATGTGCTGAAATTGATGCAAGAAAAGCACTCCCCCTGAAAGCAGCTGGAGAGAAAGAGAGAGTGAAAACACTTGCAGGGGACTAAATAAGAAATCTGTTCCCCAAAACCATTGATGGGAAGAAAGGAGAGGGTTTTAATACTACCAAGATTCTATAAACAGTGGAGTGCAGAGTCTGAAGTTCTGGAGCTGAGGGCCTGGCAGTGCTCTGCTGGGGAGGAAGGATGAATCCCCAGGAGCAGGCAGCGGGGTCGGAGGGGTCCATGTGCCACACAGGGAGAAGTGGTTCCCTTGCTTGAGTTCATACAGCCTCCCCACAGGCAAAGGTCCCAGTGGACCCCAGAGAGCAGCCACATTTGCTGGTACTGGGACAAAGATGCCAGAGTGTGGTTAAGACCTACCATCGGCTGTGTGTTATGGTTTGCCATAATCTCTGAACCTCTGCCAATGCATGATCACATGAATGTTTTCTGGGCCAAGCTGGCACCCAGTCATTGCTCAGCGAGACCCTCCCCTAGAGCGTCAGTGGGTCCAAGCCCCAGGGGTCTCTGAAGCATGGGGTTTTGAAACACAACCCCATCTGAGATAAAACTCTGGAGGGCAGTGCTGCCTGGCAGGTGGACAGCTTGGACACAGACAGGGTAGAGGTGTGGAGTGGATGGACACCTGAGACAAAAAAGAGGTGCTTGATCATGGATTGCTGAGAGCACAAAGTTTCTATGCCAAAGACTAGGGAACGGGGTGAAGCCATTTTCACCTCTCCCGTGCACACGCATACACACACAAGCATGCACGCCACATTGATCCACCCCAGTAAGCTAAGCAGTGACACCTAGTGGAGAATGAAGCTGTTACACCAAGCCTACCTAACTGCACCTTCAAAGCACATTGCCTAGAAGACCAGCACAAGTCACTCCACCTGTTTAGTGTACAAACTATAAAAGGTTTCATAGTTTCAGTTCTACGGGAAACTGGATGTAACATCATTTGGGTTTCATTATGTTTGTCGTTTCATTTACTTGTTCGTTTTCTTTGCTTCTGTTTTTGCTTAAATTGTTTTGTTTTTTCTTTCTTTTATTCTTCATTCTTGTATATGGAAAGAGAAAATTTTACTTTTTTACCTTATTTTTTATTTCTTTTAATTTTTATTCTATTTCATTTTCTTTATTTCATTTTATTCTATTTTACTATATAAATTTTTAAATTTTTCTTACCTTTTTTCCTTCCCTTTTTTCTCCATTCTATCAAGCTTCTTTCAACAAGCAGACCAAAGCATTTAGAATCTAGTTTCCTTTATTTCATTTTTATTTATTGCTTTTACCTTTTTAATTTTAATTTTTTGTTTCATTAATTATTTTCTTCCTCCAAATGACAAAATGAAGGAATTCACCCCAAAAGAAAGAACAGGAAGAAATGACAGCCAGGGGCTTAATCAACACAGATATAAGCAAGATATCTGAATTCAAATTTAGAACCATGATAATAAGATACTAGCTGGGATTAGAAAAATAAAAACTTAGAATCCCTTTTGTGGAGATAAAAGAAGTAAAATCTAGTCAGGACAAAATTAAAAATGCTATAACCCAGATACAATCCTGAATGGATGCCACGGCAGCAAGGATGGACAAAGCACAGCAGCAAATCAGTGATATAGAAGACAAAATTATGGAGACTAATGAAGCAAAAAAAAAAAAAAAAAGAGGGACACTAAGGCAAAAGAGCACAATACAGGACTTAGAGAATTCAGTGATTTATTAGAAAGGAATAACATCTGAATCATAGGAGTCCTAGAAGATGAAGAGACAGAAAAGGAGGCAGAAGGTTTATGTGAGCAAATTATAGTGGAAAACTTTCCTAATCGGAGGAAGAACACAGACATCAAAATCCAAAAAGCACAAAGAACTCCCATTAGATTCATCATAAACTGCTCCTTTGCTTGCCATCCTCCCCGGCTCGGCCTCGCTGCCCGCCGTTCACAGACGAGGCAGCGAGTGAGCTCAGATCAACCATCCACAAGTTTTCTCTTTCTCCCCAGGGAGAGCGTAAGGCAGACACACCCCAGACGCCAGCAACACCAGGAGGCTGGGCTAAGCGAGAAGGCCTGAAGCCATAGGTCACTGAACCGCAGGAGTCTGGGAGGAAAAGAGACAGAGTCCACTAAGAAGACAGCCTCATAGGTACATGATTGCAAACTAGGGAAGATAAAAACGGGCCGTGACCCAGAGACACAGAGGGGAAGGAGCCCCTTTCGCCGAGAGTCAAAGAGATGAGGGGAAGAGAAAGAGCAGCTGAAACTGCTCATAGAACTGTCCCTGGAGAAGAGAAAAACCTCGGCCCTGGGACGGAGAGGGTCCTAACATCCCATCCCTAACCACAGGGCATTCAGAAAGTGATGTTATTTCTAGCTGTGGCTCTGACTTTGGGCTGGGTGCCCTGATCCCAAGCGGCACCTGAAGAAACTGCTCTGCTGCTCTCCTGGCTCCATCCCCAGCTGGGAAGTGGGCCCCAGCCTGTGGGATTATGTTTCTGGTGGTATCAATAAAGCATGCAGACTAAGATCTGGAAACGAGGTGGGGCTTGGAACATAGAACATGGCCCACCTTGGCTACACCTGCAGCAGGGAAATTGGACCCAAAAGAGTGATTTGCAATGCTTGGTTTGAGAAGGGACTGGGGCACCTCCATTTTTCTCACCACAGCCACAAGGCAGGACCTTAGAGAGCGGCTGGCAGGACTGCAGTGGAGGTGAGACCTGTCTACACCAAACCACACCCATCGCCCCCAAGAGAGCTGCTTTTTTTTTTTTCTTACCGGAGTCTGGGGCAAGACCAACATGGATGCACTGCCGTGATTAATACTAGATCAATTCTTTCTATTCAGATATATTTTCCCTTGTCTAATTTGTATCCCTCCCGTCTCACATCCGTTAGGCTGGCAACTATCAAAAAAAGAGAAAATAACAAGTGTTGGCAGGGATGTGGAGTTGAAACATTGCTGGTGGGAATAAAAAATGGTCCAGTTGCGGAAACAGTTTGGTGGTCATCAAAAAGTTAAACCTAGATTTGCCATATGACCCTGCAATTCCACCCTTAGGGACACACTCAAAAGAACTGAAAACAGGGACTCCGACAAATAGTTGTATGTCAGTGTCCACTGCAGCATTATTCACAATAGCCAACAGGTAGAAACAACCTAAATATCCATCAATAGATGAAAGGATAAACAAGTTGTGTTATATACACACAATGTAGTATTATATAGTCAATAAAATTGAAGTTCTGATACATTCTGCAATATGGAAAAACTCTGAAAATATACTAAATGAAATAAGCCAAACACAAAGGAAAAATGACTGATGCAACCTACCTGAACTATCTAGAATAAGCAAATTCATAGGCAGAAAGTAGGTTAGAAATTACCAAGTGATGGGATGCCTGGCTGGCTCAGTCAGTAGGGCATGTGGCCCTTGATTTCAGGAACATGAGTTCAAGCCCCACACTGGGTATAGAGCCTACTTAAGAAAAAATTACTAAGTGGCTGGGAGAATGGGGAGAACAAGGAGTTACTGCCTAATGCATATAGAGTTTTTGTTGGAGGTAATAAAAAGTTCTGAAAATAGAGAGTGGTGGTAACTACACGACATTGTGAGAATAGTTAATGCCACTGAATTTTATAGTTAAAAATGATTAAAGTGGTACATTTTACATTATGTATATTTTACCACAATGAAGGTTAAAGCTATGGGAAATACACAAAAAACAGTGAAATTACAGCGTCTATGCCACGATTTATTATCCCAAGTCTACTCCCTTTCTGCAGATTAACATTAAATATTTGCTTAGAACTGTAGTTTCTACGATTTATACGGGGCTTGGTTGTAAAATATTCTAGCAATATATTTGCTTGGGAAACTCTGGCATACAAGGCAATGTTTCTTCAAATGTAGTCTGAGGATTGCCTGCATCAGAGCCACCTTAGGATGCTCGATAAAATGTAGATTCCTGGCTCCAACCTAGCAAACAGGAAAACTGGGGGATAAGGCCTATGAATGTGTATTTTAAACATGCTTCCAAAGAGAAATTATGCTTAGATCTTGGGCAATCATATTGATGCACACGTGGTTAGGCTTTCTAAATTTGGTGCAAAGGGCCTGTTTCTGACAGCTCCCTGGAACTCTGGAAAGGTGAGGATACTTGAGAGACTTGGGTTAAATTAACCCAGATTTGGCATAGCTGAAGGAGTAAATAAAACCCCTTTATTAAGACTGAACAGGGGCGCCTGGGTGGCTCAGTTGGTTGAGCGTCCGACTTTGGCTCAGGTCATGATCTCACTAGTGGGTTCATGCCCTGCGTCAGGCTCTGTACTGACAGCTCAGAGCTTGGAGCCTCCTTTGGATTCTGTGTCTCCCTCTCTCTCTCTGTCCCTCCCCTGCTCACACTCTGTCTCTCTCTCAAAATAAATAAACACTAAGAAAATAAAAAAAATAAATAAAGACTGAACAGAATAAGATTTTTTAAGGGAGAAGGAAAGCATTTTCTATGTAACTGAGGATTTAGATTCAGGGATTAAATAAGGGAAGGGTGTCTACTGTGTTGTTTTCAGAGGGAAAGTCTGGCATGCTGCATTATCATAGTGTGCTCATTGTGAATGTAACCTTGTCTGAGGAGTCTGATTACAACATCATGTGCCATAACTGTAAATGAGACATCAAGTGGAGAAACGCCTTCTCAAGGAGCATATAGCACTGGTTTTCAATATTAATGTGCACAAGAATTGCCTTACCACCCCCATCCAACCCCTGAAAATTATGATTCAGAGGTTTGGGGTGGGACCCAGAAATCTTCATTTTAAAGAAACACTCTAGGATATTTTCATGCATGCAGTCCACAAAGCACACTTGGAAAAACACTTGGGCTGTTTTTCATTGAATGTCTTGACCTAACTCTGGCTCCCTGGATAGAACATCAAAGGAACCTTTGTAAAAGGGCTGAACTACCTACCCACTTCATGAATCCCAAGGGGAGAATTAGAAAGGATTAAAGAATCAGCTGCATGATGGTACAGACAGGACATTTCTGATACTCTGCTAAGCTCCCTGGAGAGGGAAAGAAACACCCCAAGTTTCCTTACTTTAACTCCAAAAACACAGCAACAACCCCGCCAACACACACAGATAGTTTACCAGTCAGTGCTGGATGTGCACTCCAACCACTAGAGGGAGCCCAAGGATTTCCACACACAAACCCCGTTCCCTAGCAGGGAGAAATTTAACCCAGGGTCAAGGTTTTTGGGGGGCTTTATTGCTAAGGGAGGAGCAAAATATGGTTGGAGCTAAAGGTTAAAAGCATTTCATTACACATGGAATGTCTTTTCTTTCTGGCTCCCATTTAAATCTTTGCATCTTAAAAAAAAAAAAAAAGTGGTTCTCTGAAGCAGCCCAGGCTGGATTTGCCACAGTTGTTACAGAAAAAATTATTCTAAAAATATTGCAGATTTCAAAGTTACTAAGAGAATAAACCTTAAAAGTTCTCAGTACACCAAAAAAAAAAAAAAAGGACCATGTGAGGTATTATTCATTTTGCAATACAAACGTGTATAAAAATCATCACACTGTACACCTTAAACCTACACAATGTTATGTGCCAATTATATATCAATAAATGGGGGGGGAAATGAAAAAATTACTCCGACACTTGTTAAAATGGTAAGAAAGACTTTATTCAAGAATGTTGGAATGGGTTTCAGCACTATCAAAATCGGGGAAGACATCAGGCTGAACTCTGAATATGGTAAGGACAAGTGGGTATCGATGGCCAAGGAACAGAATGAAGGGGTCACTGGTCAGAAAATTACTAGAGAAGACAGCAAGAGTAAGGGATTTCTTGCTAAACTGACTTAGCAGGATTCTAAGGAAGGCCAAGGACTTAAGACTCAAAGGTGGGGAATGAAGAACTTGATCAGATATGGAGGCTGATCAGATATCACTGCTGGGGGATTCTCTCTCAAATGACTTGGTGGGATTCTGGCTAAAACCGGGCTGTGTAGACCAGGCAAGGGGCCTTGAGAGAGAGGCCAAAATTGAGGTCCAGTCAAGAAGAGGGCACAGGGGAACCCAACTGAAGCTTAGTCAAGGCAAGAGTCCTTGTTGGGGTTTATGGAGAAAGGGTTCTTTTTCTCTTGGGTTCCCTTTTCCACCCTCTTCCTTGCCCTTCCCAGAATAGATCAAAGTATGGCCCCAAGGGCAAAGGACCTGTAAGGCCTGGTTTTTACTTAGCCTTCCTGGCTTAGCAGAAACTAGAATAACAATTGGACCAAATTCCCAGCCTGTAAAAAGGTAAATAATATCCTTATCCTCTATTCAAGCATTTTTGTCAGAGATCTAGTGGGGTATCCATCTGGATGGCTGGTGGAGTGTTTGGGGATCTAAAATCCAAAATCTCTCTTTTACACACACAAACAACCTTGATGATATATAACTGAAAATACAGAAAATATCTATACCACATGTGAACATCCAATCAGATTTAGAGAATATGTATCTAAATACCAAAGCCCCTTTATCTTTATAGACCTAGAAAATAGACTGAATCATATTCCCAAATTTAATCTAAGACATCCCAGAACCTGTCATAAAAAACAAAAATGGAATGAACTATAGAATAATCCAGTCATTAAGACTGTCCTGTGTGTGCTCTTCCATTCAGTGGAGAAGTAGAGAAGGCCTAGGGTGTGTCAGGCAATATACTCATTGCGTCATCACTTGAAATAAACTTATAAAGGACACTGGTATGTCCCCTTTAATGATGAGGAAAAGACTCAGAAAGATTATACATAGCCTGTCCAAGGTAAAACTGTTGGAAAGACATAACCAGAAGTTTAACTGAGGTCTAGGTTTAGAATCTCATTTAAAAATTCTTTCTATCATTTTAAAATAAAATATTCTAAACTCAAATGGGCTCATACACATTTGTAACCTATTTTTTCCAAAAGATATGCAATGAATGTTCTCCTAATTCGTAGCCTTCAAATTCACTGGTTTTTTTTTTTCCATAAAACTTTCATGCTTCTGAAAAAAGATGGCAGCTTGAGAAGACATGATTGATCCCTTTCCCTCCCAATTTCATACACTCCCTTCCCCCCACAAAATGTCCAAAGAAATACAAAGTAAGGAAAATTCTGTATCATCACTGATGATACAGAAGGGAAGCATACAAATATCAGACACTTTGAAGAATTTTACTAGATTTAGGGCAGATGGTATTAAAGAATATCCAGGGAGGACTATCAGATTTAGCAAATAAAAATACAAGATACACAGTTAAATTTGAATTTCAGAGAAACAATCAATAATTTTTACACTATTGGCTCATGCAATATTCATTGTTTATATTTGAATTTAACTGAGTGCCCTGTATTTTGTCTGGCAATCATACAACCTATTCAGAGCTTCCCTGAAGGAACTTCAAGATCAGGAAGGAAGGAAGGAGGGCAGGAAGGCAGGAAGGGAGATGCAAGAGCTTACGTGTGGAGGGACAATGGTTGGGATTGGAAGAGCATGGTGGGGCTGCACAGAAAAGCTGCATCTGGTGTACCAATTAGTTGCTAAGGATCCTGTGGGTTATAGTAACCCTAAGCTCCAGGGATGTCACGAGATATTATGTTGCAGAAACCCTAGGGGGAAATGGGACCCTCTGAAACACTGCTAGTAGATGAATAAATCAATGGGAGTTTATTTCTAGAGGACAGATGGCTGTATATCAAAGGCTTTAAAACACACATAAACTTTAACCTGGGCAATATCTCCACTAGAAATTTATACTAAGAAATGATAAATGTGTTCTTTAAAGTGTTGCTTATAATAACAAAGAAATGGATGCATGGTAAATGATGAGCAACAGGAGAATGTTTAAGTCATGGTGTAGCCACATGCTAAGGTATACTATGCTCACAGTCATTAAAAATGATGCCGTAAAATCTGGCCATTTGTAGCAACGTGGATGGAACTCGAGGGTGTTATGCTAAGTGAAATAAGTCAAGCAGAGAAAGATAGATACCATATGTTTTCACTCATATGTGGAACAGGAGAAACTTAACAGAGGACCATAGGGGAGGGGAAGGGGGGAAAATAGTTAAGGAGAGGGAGGGAGACAAACAACAAGAGACTCTTAAATACTGAGAACTGAGGGTTGATGGGGAGGGGGGGAGAAGGGAAAATGGGTGATGGGCATGGAGGAGGGCACTTGTTGGGATGAGCACTGGGTGTTATATGGAAACCAACCTGACAATATATTAAAAATAAATAAACATAAAAAACATAAAGGCAGTTAAACCAGAAAAAAAAATGATGCCATAGATTACTTATCAATATGAAAGTTTTCACCACCATATACTTTAAGTAAAAAACAAGAAAAAGCAAGCTACAAAACTGCTTAATGATATTTTATATTTTGTAAAACATATAGCTAATGCGTTAAAAAAAATCTCAGAGTATATACCGAAAAGTTAACAATAGTTTTCTCCAAGTAACTGAAATATGGAGAACTACTTTTTTTTTCTTTTTACTTATATTTCACAATCTTCTTAAAAATATATATTACCTAGGTAACTTTTTAAAAGTATTGTTTAAATCTCTCACTGATGAACATATGCTTTTGAGTAAATATAAAATGAGATTGCAATTATAAAATGGGCTTTAAAATTAAGGAGTATCTAGCCAAGATAAGTGAGCACTGATTCTGCTGGGTCCCAGGCCCTGTGCTGCAGGCTGGGGATAGAGATGAATTGGACACACTCTTGGCCCTCCAAGAGTCTAGAGGCCACATTCCTTGGTGAAGTTCCTCGGCTCTCGGCCTTGCTGGCTCTGGAATCCCATTTGTCAGCCCATCTGCGATCATCTCTCATGATTCGAATTTACTGATGAACAAACTAGGACGATGTATTAACTTGTGCTGAGAATCATCACAGTCGCACAGGCCAGAATGTCGCTGCAAGCACGACCAGCACAGTTTTTCCTTGTGTGGTGACATGGGGAAGCAGACTATGATTAGAATGCTGCTTGCTAAGCCTGGAATCAAAGTAGGGGCAGGCAGTAACTTGAAAGTTTCATGGGAACGGACTAAAGTAGGCAGGTAGTAACCTTCTCAATAAACATGGCCTTGCCAATGGAACTATAAATACAAGTCTGAGATTCTCTCTTCTTAGGACAATAGTAGATGGATGGGCACTGCCAAATTTTATCTCAGAGATTCTCCTTTAATAAAAGTCTCCCCAGACTAACAAGCCTCCACTTCCTTTAGAGATTGCACCCTTAGCATCTACAGTCATATTTGCTCAGAACTGGAGCCATTACATTTCTTTAAAGTAATATTTAACAATTTTTTCTTATGAAATGCTATATTCTGATAATTTAACTCTGAAGAGTCTTATTTCCTTAATTTCTCTTTGTAAAGGGCATTTTAACATGCATTTACATACAACAAAGTTTTAAATATTAAATGCATTTTTAAAAAATATTCCAAATTGGGGAGGGGAAATAATGAAAAGCATTTTTGTTGAAGAATTAGGAACCATCACACGAGGAGGCCTTCACCAGCGGCTCACTTGCTCCTCAATCAGGATCACATCGGAGCAAAATTCTTATGCTCCAATATGAAACTGAGCCCCTACCACATTGGGGAGAAGACACCAGTCACAGCTCTGTCTCTTGAGGAGTCATAAAGGAGTTACCCCTTGGTGTAGCCTCCTTGCTTCTTGCTTGCCAACTATTCTATTCAAATTTTCTGTAATTGGAAACAAAGGCCATACAATCCACTTAACATTCTGAATTCTGAAGAATATGGGGTAGCCACTGTGGATCATCCAAAAAGCAGATTAAGCACATCTTAGGGTACTTGCAGCAAAGGCATGCCTTGATCATGAATATCTGCATGTGTGCAAACATGTACACACTGTATTCACACATGGATGCACGTGCGCATGCACACACACAATTATTTGGAAATGCCTCAATATTCGAGAGTTTTTAAAAAAAAGGCATTGCAATAATCACCATGCAAAATTACAAGATAAACAAATCATAGAACTTATTGGACTTCCTGGTTTTCAGGTTTAGTGTATTTTGGCATTTTGTTTTGTTTTAATTTCATACATGGGTACTTTAACTTAAGGGCCTCTAAATTCTTAGTCCAATCTTGATGACATTAAAATGTATAAGTGTTTTTACAACTCTCAACATGAGAACCACCTGATGTTCACATTCATCAGGCACCTACATTTATGTGTTGCAAATGTCAACATGCCTCAGCCAATGGATACATTCTTGACTCCTTCTAAGAAGCCATGAAAAGTTTTTCACATCTCCCTTTCATCACACACCAAAATAGCTCTTAAAGTTAATTAGAGTTTTGTGCCAAATACCTAATACCTAACTATTAATTATTATTTTCTAAGTACTGAGAGTGCAGCATATGCTTCCAGTACATGTCAAACCCTGCTCTCTGTGCTGAGGCTTACATATAAATGACAAAACAAATCAACCCAGACTGAACTACAGCAAATTAAAACCAAGGCTAAATTTGAAGGACACAAAGTTCAAGGTCATTTTTGTAAATCCCTAAGAAGTTACCATAATTTTTTTTTTAGAGAAAAAGAGAATTAGTTGAGGAGAGGGGCAGAGGAGAGAGACAGAATTCCAAGCAGGCTCCATGCTCAGGATGGAACTGACACAGGGCTCGATCTCATGATCCTGAGATCATGACCTGAGCCCAAATCAAGAGTTGGATGCTCAACTAACTGAGGCACCCAAGAAGTTACCATAATTCTAACTAAAATTTGTTGGTTGGAGGGTAGAGTTTTATTTTATTTTTTGTTTGTTTGTTTATATTTGATTTGATTTGAGAGAAAGAGAGAGAGAAGGGAGTAGGGAGGAGTAGAGAGAGAATCCCAAACAGGCTCTGCACTGCCAGCGAGGAGCTTGATGTAGGGCTCGATCCTGCAAACCTGAGATCATGACCTGAGCCAAAATCAAGAGTCAGACAATTAAAAGACTGAGCGACCCAGGCACCCCTAGAACTTTATATTTTTTGTTTTAACCTCTAACAATGTCACTGCCACTGCTCTGGGAAAGAACACTGAACTTAAGAAGAGAATGCTAGGGTTGTAATATAATTTCAGTTACTCTCTCTTGTCCCAGATGATAATCCAAAGAGCAACATAAAACTCTGATATCACCCAGATTCTCCTTAAGCATCTGAACAAACTAAAATATATCATGCCACCATAACAAAGTCTCAAAGACTCTTAGCATACTGCAGAAACATTTTAAAATTTATTTTTTTCTTTCATTAAGAAAATGGCCATCAGTACCAATATGTCTGCCTGACAAAAATATTACAGGAGAAATCTTTTGTCCTATCTGTCCAGTTCCTACTGTTCCTCCTTTCTTCTTTTCCTCCAGACATTAAACTCCCAAATCTCAAGAGTAGGTCCAGTCGGACATGTTTATGCAGTTTGATTCTACCTCTCTGACTGCAGTTGGTTGAACCAGGAGTGGGTACCTGACCTAAGTTGGACCATCAGAGTTTCATCCCAAGCAATTTGGAATTGGAACTGAAGGTTTCAACCTTATTTTAGGTTGAACTTTATTTAGGTTCAACCTTATTATTATATCTATAATATTCACACCCCAAAGAACTAGAAGAAGAAGAATACATGAAGCCCAAAGTTAGTAGAAAGTGAGAAATAACAAAGATCAGAGCAGAAACAAATAGAGAGTAAAAAGACAATAGAAAAGGTAAATGAGGGGTGCTTGGTGGCTCAGTCGGTTGACTGAAAGCAGCTGACTCTTGCTTTCGGCTCAGTTCATGATCCCAGAGTTGTGGGATAAAGCCTTGCATCAGGCTCCACGCTGAGCATAGAGCCTGTTTAAGATTCTCCCTCTCTCTCTCTCTCTCTCTCTCTCTCTCTCTCTCTCTTCCTCTGCCCCTTCCCCCACTCCCCGCACTTGCACTTCTCTCTTTCTAAAATAAAAAATAATAATAAGATAAAATAAAGGAGGGGCACCTGGGTGGTTCAGTCAGTTAAGCATTCAACTTCAGCTCAGGTCATAATCTCACAGTCTGAGTTCAAGCCCTGCTTCTGGCTCTGTACGGACAGCTCAGAGCCTGGAACCTGCTTACAATTCTGTGTCCCCTTCTCTCTGCGCCTCCCCCACTCATGCCTCTGTCTCTCTCTTTCTCTCAAAAGTAAATAAACATTTAAAATTTTTTCTAATAAAAAAAATAAAATAAAGGTAAATGAAACAAGCTGATTTGAAAAAAATAAAAAAATTGAAAAACCTTTAGCCAGATTCACCAAGAAGAGAGAAGACTCAAATAAATAAAATTATAAATGAAATAAATAAAATAAGAAATGAAAGAGGCGACATTACAACTGATACCATAGAAATATAAAGGATCGGGGCGCCTGGGTGGCTTAGTCGGTTAAGCGTCCGACTTTCGCTTAGGTCATGATCTCGTGGTTCGTGGGTTCAAGCCCCGCGTCGGGCTCTGTGCTGACTGCCAGCTCAGAGCCTGGAGCCTGTTTCAGTCTGTGACTCCCTCTCTCTCTGACCCTCCCCTGCTCATGCTGTCTCTCTCTCTCCTAGAAATAAATAAAAACATTAAAAAAAAAAAAAGAAATATAAAGGATCATGAGACTACTATCAACAATTATGCCAACAAATTTAGCAACATGGAAGATACGGATAGGGCCACCAGGGTGGTTCAGTCAGTTGAACATCTGACTTTGGCTCAGGTCATGTTCTTGCAGTTTGTGGGTTGAGCCCCACATCGAGCTCACTGCTGTCAATGCAGAGCCTGCTTTGGATCCTCTGTCCCTCACTCTGTCCTTACCCTGCTTGTATTCTCTCTCTCTCAAAAAATAAACATTAAAAATTTTTTTAAAAAGAAGAAATGGAAAACCTTAGAAACACACAACCTACCAAGACTGAATCAATCATGAAGAAATAGAAAATCTGAATAGATTGATTACTAGTAAGAAGATGGAATCAGTAGTTAAAAACCTCCCAACAAACTAAAGCTTAGGGTCAGATGGCTTCACTGGTAAATTCTACCATACATTTAAAGAAGGATTAATACCAATCCTTCTCAAACTCTTTCACAAGAAATAATAATAAGAGGAGGGAACATTTCCAAATTCATTTTACAAGGCCAGTATTGCCTTGAAACCAAAACCAGAGAACACCACAAGAAAATTATAGGCCAATATTTTGAACATGGATACAATAATCCTCAATAAAATACTAGCAAACCAATTCAATAATAGATTAAGAGGATCATATACCATGATCAAGTGAGATTTATTCCAGAGATGCAGGGATTGCTCATCATTCACAAATCAATCAATATGATACACCACAATAACAAGATGAAAGATAAAAATCATATGATCCTCTCAATAGGTACAGAAAAGGCATTATATAAAATTCAACATCCATTTATGATAAAAACTCTCAACAAAGTGGGTATAGAGGAATTGTACCTCAATATAATAAAGGCTCTATGTGACAAGCCCACAGCAGTATTGTCTCAGAAACAAGACAAGACGAGAGTGTTCTTGAATATTTTTATTCAACATAATATTGGAAGTCCTGGCCAGAGCAATTAGGTAAGAAAAAGAAATAAAAGACATCCAAACCGAAAAGGAAGAAGTAAAACTGTCACTACTTGCAGATGACATATTATATATAGAAAACCCTAAAGACTCCACCAAAAACTTTTAGAATAAAGGAGTAGGTAACGTTGCAGGATACAAAATCAACATACAGAAATCTGCTGTGTTTCTATGTACTAATGATGAACTATCAGAAATAGAAATTAAGAAAATGATTCTATTTACAATTGCATTAAAAATTAATTAAATACCTAGGAATAAATTTAACCAAGAAGGTGAAAGACCTGCACTGATAAAAGAAATTGAAAGAGACACAAATAAATGGAAAGATATTCTATCCTCATGGATTGAAAGACTTAAGTAATAGTTAAAATATCCATACCACCCAAGCCAATCTACAGATTCAATGCAATCCTTATCAAAATTCCAATGGCATTTTTTTTCATAGAAATAAAACAAGCAAACCTAAAATTTATATGTAACCACAAAATATAAAAAAACCAAATAGCCAAAGCAACCTTGAGAAAGAACAAAGCTGGAGATATCACAATGCCTGATTTCAAACTATACTACAAAGCTATAGTAATCAAAACAATATGGTACTAGCATAAAAACAGACACATAGATCAATGAAACATAAAAGAGAGCCCTGAGATAAACCCACACACATATGGTCAATTAATTTAATGACAAAGGAGCCAAGAATATACAGTGGAGAAAGGAAAATCTCTTCAGTCAAAGGTGCTGGGAAAATTGGACAGCCAAATGCAAAAGAATAAAACTGGATCACTTTTTTACACCATATACAAAAATTAAAATAAAATGTATTAAAGACTGAATGTAAGACCTAAACTCCAAGAATAAAACATTGGCAGTAAACTCCTTGACATTGCTCTTGGTAATGATTTTTTTTTTTTTTTTTTTTTGGATTTGACACCAAAAGCAAAGGCAACAAAAACAAAAATAAACAGATGGGGCTACATCAAACTAAAAAGCTTCTACATAGCAAAGGAAACCATCAAAAAAAAAAAAAAAGAAAGAAAGAAAAGTCAACCTAATGAATGGGAGGAAAAAATGGCAAAATATGGATCTAACTAGGAGCTAATATCCAAAATGTATGAATTATTCATAGAACTCAGTAGCAAAAGAAATCCAATTAAAAAATGAACAGAGGACTTGAATGGTCATTTCTCCAAAGAAGACACACTGACAGCCAACAGGTGCATGAAAAGATGTTCAACACCACTAATCACCAGGGAAATGCAAACCAATGAGATATCACCTCACATCTATTAAAATAGGAATTATTAAGAAGAAATGACCAGTATTGGCAAGGATGTAGAGAAAAGGGAATCCTTGTGTGTTGTTGGTGGAATATAAATTGGTGCAGCTGCTATGGAAAACAGAATGGAGGTTCCTCAAAATATTAAAAATAGAATTGCCAAATGATCCAGCACTTTTACTTCTGGGTATTTACCCATAGAAAATGGAAACGTTAACTCAAAAAGATATCACCCCCATGTTCATTGCAGCATAGTTTATAATAGCCAAGATATAGGGGCGCCTGGGTGCCTCAGTCAGGTAAGAGTCCAACTCTTCATTTCAGCTCGGGTCATGATCTCATGGTTCATGAGATCAAGCCCCACACTGGGCTCTGCACTGTCAGCGTGAAACCTGCTCAGGATTCTCTCTCCCTCTCTCTGCCTCTCCCCTGCTCACTGGAGGGCACGTGTGCATGCTCCCTCACTCTCTCAAAATAAATAAATAAACATTTTAATAGCCAAGACACAGAAACAATCAAAGTGTCCATCAATGGATGACTGGATAAAAAAAAGTGGTATAAATATGTACATATACAACAGAATATTATTCATCTATAAAAAGAATTATATCTTGCCATTTGTGACAGCATGGATGGACCTTTAGGTCATTATACTAAGTGAAATAAGTCAGAGGAAGATAAATACCATTATGATCTCACTTATTTATGGCATCTAAAAAAAAAAAACAAAACCCACAAAACAAAAAAAAAAGTTCATAGATAACAGAGAACAGATTTATAGTTGCTGGAAGTATGGGGTGTGGCAGTGGATAAAAAGGGTGAAGGGGGTCAAAAGATACAAATTTTTGTTTGTCATAGGTATGTAAGTCACAGGAATAAGTAAGTCACAGGAAGGTAATGAATAGCATGATGACTATAGTTAATAATACTGTATTGCATCTTTAAAAGTTGCTAACACAGTAAATCTTTGTTCTCATCACAAGAAAAAAAACTGTAACTATGTATGGTGACAGTTGTTAACTAGACTTAATATGCTGATCATTTGGCAATACATACAAATATCGAATCATTATATTGTACAAACGAAACTAATACACATTTATATGCCCATTATATCTCAATGTTTTAAAAGAACTTACTGTATACGAATTGGTAAGACTGAAATACCATAATATGTAAATAAACAGAGAATGAATAATTCTCAGAAGAAAATTTAATTTTCTTAATAAAAGGTAATTTCACTAATTCATAAAGTATAAAAACATTGACCATCAAGTTAGATCATAATGACCTAAGAAAAACAAGTTAAATTGAAAAGTGATTTTGCCTAGTAATTACAATTTTTAAATGCAGATGAAATATCATTTTGAGGAGGGTGTAGTGGAACTGGTATACTCCTACACGGCTATGACAGTAATTAATAATAGTTTTATAGAAACTATCAATAATTATTCTAATGCAGCAATTACAGTTCTGAGAATTTTAATGATGAACACCAAAAGAACACCTATGAAAACATTTACTGTGAAATGTTTTTTGTATATATGTTTAGGTGTTTGGAAAGAAAATGTAATTTATAATAATGAAAAATTAAAATCAGGCAATACTCGGACAATCATTAAGTAAATTACGATGCTTCACGCAAGAGATAGTACGCAGTTTTTTGGTTTGGTTTTTTTTTTTTTTTTTTGGTTTTTTAATGTTTTATTTATTTCTGAGAGAGAGAGAGAGACAGTGTGAGCAGGGGAGGGTCAGAGAGAGAGGGAGACACAGAATCTGAAACATGCTCCAGGCTCTGAGCTGGCTGTCAGCACAGAACCAGATGAGGGGCTCAAACCCATGAACTGAGAGATCATTACTTGAGTCGAAGTTGGACGCTCAACCGACTGAGCCACCCAGGCGCCCCAATAGGACGCAGTTTTTAAAGATAAATGTGGAAAATATAGAAGATATGCTATCATGGAAAAGTATTTATGACTTTCCCCTAAGTGAAGAAAAGTTGAAAATTGTATTATACAATGAATACAGTCAAATAATAAGTACATATCTAAATGCACAAATCCTAGAATGAAAATGAAAGAGGTTTGGTTTGTTGTTACGATGCAGTTGCATCATTTAGAATCTACCTGTAATTCAAAACTTGTTTAGAATTACTGAAATAATGATGTTTGGAAAATAAAAATAAAAAGGAATAAAACCTTTATTTTTTTGAAGAAAAAAATGAATTTTAGAAAATAAAAACATTGCTGGATACGGGGAGGTTGGTCAACAACTTTCTTAAATACCAAAACAACACTGGCATTTTCCAGAACAGAGAATTGAAAATTATTTGTATTGGAACAGAAAGAACTTGCAATTATTTTTTAGAACAAAATGAGAGATGGAGAGACAAATGGATGCAAAACATTTACACAAAGATTTTCACCAATTACTTCTTGATGAAAATAATAGGCAATCTCTTAAAAATGACTTAGTCTGAAATCTTTCATTTATTTAAGAGACAGAGAGACAGAAAAACAGAGAGATAAAGAGACAAGAGAAAGAGAGAAAGCGCACAAAAGTGGGGGAGAGGGGCAGAGGAAGATGAAGGTAGAGAATTTCAAGCAGGCTTCACCCTCAACACAAAGCCTGATGTGGTAGCTGGATCCCACAACCCTGGGATCATGACTTGAGCCAAAATTAAGGGACGCTCAACTGACTGAGCCACCCAAGGGCCCCTCGTCTGAAATCTTTAAAAATTTCTTCTACAAATGAGTGAATTGTAGGAAGTATTTCAAAGTGGGGTAAAAATTCTGTTGCTTCAAAAGAACTGTCTACAGCATCAGGCAGAAGCCAGGCACAGGGAAGGTACATACTGTATTTCACTTATGTAAAATCTAGGCGTTGGCACATTTACAATGTGTATACTTTACCATCTGCAAATTATACCTCAATAAGAAAATGTTCTGTAGTCAGATCATTTCACAGAATTGAGAATCAGACACAGACATTAAGATTTTATTTTCCTTCAGCTGTCTATTTGGAATGTAATGAAACTCTTCTAAGTATTTTGAGTAATCTGACCTTATTGGGTCAACGTGGGTGGTGAACGACAAGATGTCTGTTTAATTAGTTATTATGGCTCACACTGGCCAGACTGGGTGTACATCCATAAGGATACTGCTGCTACTCCTCTTCAAATGATCGGGTGGGATTCTCCTTAAAGAGTTATGTTATTTACATGACAGACCCTTAAAGGAAAATTAGGAATAAGACCATCTAAAATGGCCAACCCCCCAAACACCCTCCAAATCCACGGCCAACACAGAGAACAGGAATGCACTCTGACATGAACTCCTGACTACAGTGGCAGGAATCACAAGTTCCAGGAGCATCAAACCATGTGTCTGACAGCAAAGTGGAAACTCACCTACTATTTGCATCTTCATATTTTGGGGAACTGTTCTTCCAAGATAAATTATTTCAAAAGTTCCTACTCACGTATATTTAATACAAAGACGGAGAAATTGCTGATGCTCTAATATAGTGAGAGGAAGTATTGTAGAGTAGAAAGACCATCGTCTTGATAGTCATAAAAATAAGGATTCAAATCCTAGCTCTTCCAATTTCTAAATATGTGATTGTGGAAAACTGATCCAATTTCTCTAAATGATAGTTTATTTGCCTGTGAAGTGAGGTTTATAATACCTGGCATGCACTGTTACTTTTCATTAGATACTATATTTATATTTATATTTACATTTACATGTACCTGGCACACTAGGCAAGCAATGGTCCTGGTGGTTAAATGTTAGGAAAACTGGATAGTAGACACTCTTCAGCACTTATGGCCAAATGGCTTCATTCAAATGCTGTACTTTTTTCTGACACTCAAGTTGTGCATTTGTAAAAAAGGCAGAAACATCCACCTGTTGAGGAATGGCTTCTAGGTTTCAATTAATTTGCCAGCAAGTCTATTTTTGTGCTTCTTTGCCCTCCTATGTGGTTCTACCAAATTATTTATTTTTTTAATGTTTTATTTATTTCTGAGAGAGAGACAGAGAGAGAGAGAGAGAGAGAGAGAGAGAGAGAGGCAGCATGAGCGGGAAGGGTCAGAGAGAGAGGGAGACACAGAATCCGAAGTAGGCTCCAGGCTCTGAGCTAGCTGTCAGCACAGAGCCTGATGAGGGCCTGAACCCATGAACTGTGAGATCATTACCTGAGGCGAAGTCGGACGCTTAACCGACTGAGCCACCCAGGTGCCCCGGTTCTACCGAATTAAATGTTTTTAATTTTTTTAATATAATTTATTGTCAAATTGGTTTCCATACAACACCCAGGGCTCATTCCAACAAGCACCCTCCTCAATGCCCATCACCCACTTTCCCCTGTCCCCCACCCCCCATCAACCCTCGGTTTGTTCTCAGTATTTAATAGTCTCTTATGGTTTGCTTCCTTCCCTAAACGCTTTTAAACTATAGGTACCTGAGAAAAAACAAGGCCTATTTAATGGATACATATAACACAAAAGCAGGGAGCGGGGGGAGGGGGGGAGGCGGATAAGAAATGGCAAATAGCACCAAGCACCCAATCCTAATCTCAATCTGAGTCCCAGCACAGAGAATTCTCCTGGGTGGAGAATTTCCTGGGTGGAGAATTCTGGTCATTATGCCCTAGGGTAGATGAGGATGGCAACCATCCTGAGGTTGCTGACACCATTTTGGGCAGTGATTTCATTGCCCTAATTTTTACATGTTCATCCTGTTCTTGAGGGGTCAAGACAGGGCAAGTTGTAAGTGTATCATCTAAATGGGGCTTCCCATTTGCCAGGGGTCTACCTGGCAAAACTTGAGATGGGGGTCTTACTTCTTTCTAAGATATTATACTTAGAAAGAAGAAAATGGTAATTCTAGAAATAAAAATGTTTGTCCAGCTAGACTGGGTCACACAGTACAAAATTATCTGATCCACTGTACATTTTTTAAACTAAAACAATGTTGCTATCTGAACCCAGAATCGCACAGTCTGTGTTTCTCTACTCAAAAAGGGGAAAAAGAAAAATCACAACTAGGCATGGGAAAAATACACATACAAGACTGAGTGAGGCCTGATTTTACCTCTTTTCTTTCATACCAACCAAGGTTAGAGGGTCACAAACAGATCCTTACCCTGCTTCCCAGGATTGTTGTGAGGATTAAATGAAATAACAAAATTACTCCGTCAAGTGCAAAATGCCACATAAATATTAGTGAGGTTATTACAAGAAGGGAACTGGAATCGCTCCAGGTTTGCGCTGGAGACGGCAGCAGTGAACTGGACAGACAGCTGGGCAACTCTGCCAGACAGGAAGCACATCTGACTTCTGACCACAGGCTGGATTCCCTTTCACTGAGCTACACCTGCCAGACTGGAAGCCCCTAGTGCTTCAGTCATGAATGGGCATGTCCTGTCCAGAGCTCTAGGGCCTTGCCCCAGTGTGGCCTTTGGCTCCACCCTGCTGTGCGGGCCCAGAGCCAAGTCTAGGCTGACTTCCCCTCTAATATGCCTGGTACTGCCTCTTCCAGTACATCAGGCCTTAAGCCAGCATCTCAAGTTTTGCATGACACAGTGGCCCAATAATGAAAACACTCCTTCCTGCGTGCTCGGGAATTTCCCTTCCCTCCTCTTTCCCCTTAAATCATTCGTATTTCTGCTTCTTCTGTATTTCTCATCTATGCCAGGGCTCCAAAATAGGATGCAGGAGGTTAGCAAGCTGGTAACAGGACAAAGGAACTAATTTGGCCCATTAACCACACCTCTGAATTGGGTCAGCTGCTTCCACCAGTGCTAATTCCTTGCTAACTCCTTGTTTCCAGCAGCTAAAACATGAGAGTTTCTTAATAACTGTTTGCTGAATGGAAACAAATATCAAATTAATGAATTGGCAAATGTATACCAGATGAAACCCTAGGCCTTTTCCTGGGTCCTGACTTTCCCTATCCCTGACCTGCTTTTCAACTGCTCTTATGGTCAAAATACTGGGGCAGCCTCAGCTTGGTTTCCCAGATTGACTTTGACTTTATGTTCTTTATGCACAAAGAGTGACTGTCAGCACATCTGTTCTTTTGTGTGGGTTTTGAAAAGAGAAACTAAAAAAGAGACAAACCTCACTTTCCAGCTATTTCTCAGAAGGAATAGAATCATTCTTATACTATGTTTGTAGGTATGTCTGTATCTGTGTGTGTGTGTGTGTGTGTGTGTGTGTGTGTTCAGAGCAGTATAGAGATATTGTAAGGGTTTTCTTTCCTACAGAATAAAACAGACACCCTGGCTAAAAAGCACAGTAGCTAACAATAGAGGCAGATTACTCCCACCCAAAATAGAAGGTAAAAGGGGCACAGCTTTAGATTCCCACTATGCACTGCTCCTATCTTCAGATGCTCTGAGGATCAGGAGGGTAGAGCCATTTTTTTCTGGTGTTCAATACTGTTACATCTATATGAACCCAGATGATATCAAACAATCAAATATATGTGTAATGACAAAAGGAGATGAGAGAGAGAATGGGGCAGAAAAAAAGTATTTGAAGAAATAGTCTGGGATGCCTGGGTGGCTCAGTGGGTTAACTGCCCTACTTGGGCTCAGGTCATGATTTCAAGGTTTGTGGGTTTGAGCCCCAGGTGGGTCTCTGCGATGACAGTGCAGATTCTGTGAAGAGCCAGCTTCACATTCTGTGTCTCCTTCTCTCTCTGCCCCTCCCCTGCTCATGCTCTGTCTCTCTCTCTCTCTCAAAAATAATCATTAAAATATTTTTTAAAGAAGTAATTTCTAAGACTTTTCCTAATTTGATGAAAGACAGAAATTTGCAGATACAGGATTGTAAATGAATGCTACACGAATTAAAAAAAAAAAAGGGAAACACTGGTGCACATCAGAGTCAAGTTATTGAAAGGCAAAGATAAAGAGCAAATACTGAAAGCTGCAAGAGAAAATGGCATATTACATAGAGAAGAAAATGATCTGATCAACACCTTTCAGTGGAAACCAAGAACCCCAGAAGAGAATGGAAAAACATCTTTAAAATGTTGAAAGAGAAAAAACCCTGTCAATCTGTAATTCTATATTCAGGGGTTACATAATTCTAGTATGAAAGTAAAATAATATTTTCAGATAAAACTAAGACTTATAGCCAACTGACCTGCACTACAAGAAACAATAAAGGAAGTTCTAAATTATTTATTTATTGCATTGTCTTGGAGATTTATTACTAGTGGAGGCATTACATATGGGCTCCAGATTTTCAGCCTTCTATAGGATAGATAATTTGTTCATCTCATGGGATGCTTAGAGTCCAGAATTGCTTATGTTCTCTATTCTAGCCTCTTCTCACCATTGTGGGTTTGTTTTGAGGGTAGACTGGGTAGGAACGGGGTTAAGGATGGAATCTAATTAATTAAAACCAACAGAGAGATTGATAGAGCATAGCATATATATGGTTGGGGTGGAAAGAATCAGTGCAGGTAAGGAAAACAGACTGAGATTAAATGCTTCCATGGTAAAAACTAGATTATCAGGAATAGACCTAAGAATCTATCCTAAATTGTGGAAGAAGCTGGGGAAGAAAAATATACTTAGTCCCTTCCTGACCTCTCAGCCTTCTCATCCTACAGTAATTCCTAACCTTCTTTAGACTTGAAAGGTATGCCTATACGTCTAAGGTAGGACTTAGTTCCTCCAAGTATCTGATCACTCATTAGGCTGGGGGTAAACAAGAGTGGCGGGATTTGGGAAATACCAAGGGGAAAAATTACAGATACAGTTCCAAGGTATGCTCTGTGAGCAGGAGAGGACATCAAAGAAGTAGGATGGTGGCTATATCACCTATGTAAATCATAAACACTGAATGAGTATGAGAGGATGAACAAACTGGCTTCAAAATTCCTTACGGAACCCTGAGATACAATGTTTTAGCAGTTGGGATACTATAAGCTCCCAGTTGTATACAAAACACCAATTTCTGTGACAGGTAGGTTGCTAAATTTTTGGCTTGTTTTAGAGAGATGTTTAAATATGTTTTTATTTGTTTATAAATATTCTTTTTTACAAACTTCATTTTTGTCCAGACATGGGTTCAGCACCTCCTTCAGAAAGAAAAAGGACTCAGGGTGGGGCGCCTGGGTGGCTCAGTCGGTTGAGCGTCTGACTTCAGCTCAGGTCATGAGCTCATGGTTCGTGGGTTCGAGCCCTGCGTCAGGCTCTGTGCTGACAGCTAGCTCAGAGCCTGGAGCCTGCATCAGAGTCTGTGTCTCCCTCTCTCTGACCCTCCCCTGTTCACGCTGTTTCTCTATCTCTCTCTCTCAGAAATAAATAAAAATATAAAAGAAAAAAGAAAAGAAAAAGAAAAAAGAAAAGAAAAAGGACTCAGGGTGAATCTCACCAGGTCCAAAACCCAGAAACATAAGTGACACTGACCAAATGGTGAGAGGGATATAGAGACTGGCTACCTGCCTATCAGGAATAAAAAAAAACAAAAAACAAAAATCAAAAAACAGGTTTCACACTAGGCCACGTCTCTGGATCATTATGTTGAGGAGGATTCACAGGCTTAGACTCTAGAATATTGGCTCCGAAAGGGAGTACCACAATTAATTGGTGATGGCTGCCACGAGAATGAGATCATATGCTCCAGAGTGTTGTCGCTAGCTTGGGTAGTTTGTTTACACATTGACTGGTCTCCAGTAGATAAGGGACTTCCTGGACCAACACAAGGAGTCAGGCCTCACTGTGTCACCAAAGCACAGGACCTGTCGGTCAGGTCTTGGTCAGGTCCTAATCGAAGAGTTGGGAAAAACACTGAGTGTGAGAGCGGGAAAAGCCTGTTTATCATCATTGATGTTTGTTAAGTCCCTCACATGGGTTGGTTGGCCAGATGGGCCTAAGCTTTGGGACCATCCCTCTCAAGCCAGCCTTCCACCTTCACCTCCCCTAACAGGTAAGTAATGATGGGATCATCTGATCTGCACAAATTTCTCCTTTACTTGCTGAAGTCCTGGGGATGGGGGGGGCGGGGGGATATGAGTTTTGTACATGGGATCAGCCCCCACTCTGCCTCAAAAAGCCAAAAGAAATATTGGGTCTTGTAATCCCATTTTGTTATACCTATAGAAACCGTGACTCCTCCTCTAACCCCAGCTAACAGATAGCCTTTTTCTTGAAAGAATGCTGTGTCAAGGGCAAGGGTATGTGGTAGTAACTTGAGTTGAAGTCTAGTGTTTTGTGGGGAGACCAGGGACCAGAAGGGTTGAGAAAAAAGTGATACTCTGATCTTCAGTTGTCAGGCAGCTATAGTGTGAGGAAGAATGTTCAGGAGGGTAGTGGAGTTTGGGCAGAGATGAACGTCTTCCTACTGCTCATGAGAGCATATGGGGTAGTTGCTCTCCCAAGTGGAGGCAGATGGGGAAGTCCCTACCTTGTTGGCCTTTGTCATGTGTTATAGAGGAGTGAGGAATGCTGAATGGACATGGTCAGTTCTTCTGCGGACTGTAATAAGCAAGGGCGGGATCAGCCTCCTCCTGGCCCAGATTCCCATTCCAGGAGATTCTCAGCTCTCAGATCAGCGTATTAACCCGAGACAGAGAGAGAGAGAGGTTGAGAGAAAGAGAGAAGACGCCGGACTGTACCCCATGTGGGGTGCAACAGGCACGTGTCAGACTCGGCTAGGCCTTCCCTGAAACCCTGGGGGTTCTGCAGTGGCAGGAAACGCACCACCCAACCTCAACATGTCACCTCGGGGAGGAGGAGCCAGGTGGGCCGTCGCTGCTCCAGGAAGGGCTGCCGTGTCTGGGGGGCTTCGGGGCCTCCCCGAGGGGAGAGCGGGGCGCTGGCACCAGGCCCGCGGGGTTCGGTGCCCCAGGACTCGGCGGGTGCGGAGCTGCGCGCGGGCCAACTTCGGGTTCCCGACAGTGGGGGAGTCAGTGGCGGGCGCTGGCGGGCGGGCCGTCAGCTGCCCGGCCCGTCGCCTACCTCCCCGCCCCCCGGCTTCCTGCGGAGGCCGCGGCCGCCATGTTGTTGTGGGGCTGAGGCGGCGCCGCGGAGCCCGAGCGGCCGTGACAGGCTGCGCAACAGGTTCTCCGTCGGCGGCCTGGCGACGAACCGGGCGGCGGCGGCGACTGCCGAGCAAGGTCTCCCGGCGTCCGCCCGCGCCCGCGCTGCCGGTGCCGAAGGGCACGGGGTCGCGCTGTGACGTACGGGAGGCGCGGCGGGGGCGCCAGGTGGGTGAAGCGGCCGGCCGGGGCTGCGGCAGGGCGCGGGGCAGGTGCGGGCGCTGCCGCGCTCGCCGCGGGGAGGCTCGGCGGGCCGGGCTGGGGGGCGGCTGGGCGCCCCCGCCGCCGCGGACGGGCCCCCGGGAGCCCGAGCTAGGCCCCTGGCGGGCTTGGCGGCGCCGGGCGGAAACCTCCGGCCCCGGTTCCTGCCCCAGCGGTGGGGCCAGGGCGGACGCCGGGGGCGCCGGGCCGCCCCTTCCCCTGCGGCCGATCCCCGGCCCCCCAGCCTCTCCTGGCAGGGACGGACGCCGCTCAGGGCGGAGGGTGGCGTGGCCCCTCGCTTTCGGGGTGCCGGCAGAAGGGGGTCCTTAGGGGCACCCGCACGCTTTCGCGGGGACACCCCCCCCCTTTTCCCCGCAGAGTTGGGATTCCCCGGTAATGGCTGGTGCGGAATGTCAGGTGAGCCGCATCCCGGTGCGTCAAAGTAGCCCGAGTCACGAGAGGCCAGTGGGCGGATGCTCGGCGTCCACCGCTCGCATTAAACCAAAGTTGGGGAATGTTACAATTTCACTTCAGCGTTATTGATTTTCAGGGTATACAAGAAGCGAGGAGAGATGTAATCTCTCAGGCCAGAGTAAAGTTTATTGCTTATTGTTGTTATTTTTTAATTTAAAAAGCTGCCTGCCTGTGCTTAGTGAATGGGTAAACCGAGGCGGAAACTGCAGATGGCTTTGCATTCTGTAAAAAGATGCTGTATTTGGGTGATTAGTCATGCGCTTTGTCGTTGAATGATTGCCGATGGCAAGTTTGCTTCATTTGAGACTTAAATTAATTATGAATTAGGAGTATGCTTGATAGAGCCAACCAGTTTATTTTTGGAATTAAGGTTAACACAAAAATGATTGCTTGATTAGTGCTCTAGTTTGTTTTTTTTTTTTTTACTAGTGTTTACTTGCTTACCCAGAGATTTGCGAAATGTGACTTGAAATTTTGTGTTGTTTTAGTCAGCTTAATTTAGGTGGCATAGACTCTGTAGGTTAAGCTTCTTAAGCCTCTTAAGAAAATTGCCTCTTTCCCTCTGCTTGTTTGCTGTTTTGTTAATCAGTGATAAAATCTAAACGTGATCTAGAAACATTCCCCTAAAATCTTTACATAAATTAATAATAATGTCCCTCAAATTTTAAAGATAATAGCAACTCTGGTCTGCATACTTTTCGGGTTTTTTGGCTATGCTTATGATTCTGTAGTAATAGCTATCTCCTCTCCAACTTTATTGAGATATGATTGACATACATCCCTTGTAATTTCAAAAGTGTAGAAGGTGGAAGTTGTTTTCGAAAGCTTAGTTTAAGAACAACAGTTTTGTATTTTTGGAAGGCACGAGAAAATGTGGATTATTGCTATTGTAATGTAATATTAATGAGCAGCAGCAGAGGTTGTATTTTTTAATGCTTTAATACATTTCTTCCCTCCACTCACCTTTATAGTGAAAGGTAGAATTGTCTGACAAAACTTGACCTGCACTGAATTATTGAGCAGGGAGGTACTATTGTTCAACAGTTTTCAGAGCTAAAAATCCCAGTCCCTTCTGAATATGAGAAAATGTGTTAGGCATGTTCTGGGATTGTAATTATAGTTATAAAAATTTATATTTTTGCAAAAATAGAATAATATAAGGAACCTCTATGCACCCATCACCCACACAAGAGCTTTCAGGATTTTCTTTATCCATCTCTTTTTCTTTCGTGCCTTTATTTTTTGTCATTTCATCCTAGATAACACAGCTCTTTTTTTAAAAAGTGGAGATTTTTTTCCATAACCTTAAGACTTTAATTTTTAATGTATCTTTAATATCAAGTTTCACAAATTTCCATCTTTCTAGAAAGACATAAAGAACATTTATTGGACATCTTCAACAACTTTCCTCAGTATTAACGTGTATTTACTGTGGTTATCATTAATTGGACACTTATTACTGCTAGGCCCTGTGCTGTTTTGCATAATCAGTTAAAGCATAATCAACAAATATCCTGTGAGTAGTTCTTTTTCTCCTGTCAAATAAATAGGTGAAATGCTAACCTGAAGGTTAACTGTTAGTACATGTTAGTAACATGTTACTAACATGTTAGTAACATGTTAGTCCACTGGTAAGTAACTAGCATTTGTATGTACTTTATTTACTTGTAAAGCAATTTATGAACAGAAATTTATCCAAAAATGATTCAGGATAAACTAATTATATAACTAAGTTATATCACTAACATTTATATTACTAAAAATGTATGTTTATAATAGTATATTTGCTTTTTTAAATATTCTAATTTTTTCAATACCTTATTTATGGAAACATTTGTGGAATAATTGTTTTTGAAGAAAGACTAAGAAAAGGCAGACTTTTTTTTTGGCATCTTAATTGTTAAAGGCAGGATTCCAAGTGTGAAGTAGGAAAATAAGAATGTTTAGAATTAATTCTGTAAATGAATAGGTCTAAAGATGAAGGCGCATTAGAAATGCTGTTGTTTTTTTCTTGAGTTCATTTTTTGCTTTGTACCCTCCTGTAACTGCAAAGCATAGCCGCTGATGCTAGCTAGAGTCCTGTTGGGTAGATGGTGCATGTTTGTAGGTATTCTTTTGAAAATGAGGAACTGAACTGGTCTTAAAGGATCTTAAGGCAGAGAGGAAGTGGGGGAGGAAAGGAGGAAACTGAGCAGAAATAGGGCAGTGAATACATCACGAAATAAGGTATTTATACAACTCTACGAGGGCAGCATATTTCATTTGCAAAGAGTATTTTAAGAGAGTCACTTGAAAAATCATTTCACAGCTATATCAGGACACTGAATGATTTAGTTACTTGTAAAGCTATTCAACAGTGGTTATGGGAGACATTTAGGGGATTTATTACCAGACGGTAAACATTTAACTTGTTTGACTTAAGCAACTCTTCTATGTTTTCTAGATTATTTTCTTCACTAATGCATACTCATTTTAGAAAAAGTATATGTGGTTAATAAAAATGTCATTTATTTTCATTATAACCATAGTAGATAATATATAGGCTTTCAAGTGAAACTTCCTGTTCCTAACTCCAACATGAAGTCCCCATGTGGCCTTGAGCGACTGATTTTAATTCTCTAAGCTCCTGTTTCTCATCTACAAAACGTACCTGTCTCATAGTGGTGCTGTGTGTAATATAAAGTGTTGAGCACAGTGACTCTTGCTTAGTATGGGTGCTCAGTAAATGTTACCATTGTCCAACTAGCTTCACGGAGAAATCTCAAACTAGTTTCATCTTTTGTTTTGGTTTTGGTCTTTCTACCTAATGACTGGAAAAGAAATCCCCTTTTTTACCCCTTAATTTTTAATCTTCTCAAAACAATCCATGTAAAAAGTCGGGAAAACAAAAGAGCTGACCCACGATCTCATATCCCCCTAAAGAATCTGCCTCCCCACCCTCCTTAATTTAGGGGGCAGGGGGGAACATAGCCTGAAGGAGGCAAGTATCTATATCTGTAAAAGAAACTACTGCTTTGGATTATCACTTCCAAGTCTTCAAATCCAGGTGCTTAAACAGCTGATACTTTTCAGTTTGAGGAGCACTTGACTGGTATGAGGTTGACAATGAGAAAGAATGGCAAGAATGGTGGGTAGTTGGGGTGCCTGGTGGCTCTGTAGGTTAAGCATCCAACTTTGGCTCAGGTTCTGATCTCAACGATTTGTGGGTTCGAGCCCCACGTCAGGCTCTATGCTGACAGCTCGGAGCCTGGAGCCTACTTCAGATTCTGTGTCTCTCTGTCTGCCCCTCCCACACTCATGCTCTGTCTGTGTGTGTCTCTCTCTCAAAAATAAATAAAACATTAAATAATAATAATAAAAAAGAATGGTGGGTAGTGGCGAACTGTAGAGTCCATGTAGATAAACCCCAGCAGGGTTTTGTCTGACAGGAGGACACTCATAACTGCTGCTTTATCATTTTCTCTTTGCTTAACCACATTGGCCTGAATTTAATGAATTTCACAACATGTGGAGCATTTGGCGATTTTACTTTTTAGTGGACGTGAAATACATTTTGGTGAGTATAAGTGAGAAATTCAAGATTCATGAAATTTGCAGAGAGTGATGTGGACTCGGATGCTTGAGTAACATGCATTTTCTAAATTTGTGATAAGTTCTGAAAACCTGAATCATAAAAGAGAAGTAAGTCATGGCTTAATTTCCATTTACCTTCTTTCACTGCGAGCATTTTAGGCTTCCCCTTTGCTAAAGTTCCAGTGAAATGCTTATAAATTGATGTTGCCTTGCTGCAGAGACAGCCAGTATTGGAAGGCTTTCCCTGTCCACCTCCTTCCTTCTAATGCCTGGTCCTTTCTGTGATTCCGACTTGGAGTTTTTGGCTCCTTCAGGATCCACAGAACAGAGTCACTTATATGAGATGCTAAGAGCCATTTAGACTAGACACAGATAACCCCCAACCTTTTTCTGAACATTACTCTCTCATACCTGGGTTTATAGTCTTTGTAGCAAGGCGGTAGTCTCATCTTGAAAAAGTACATGCTGCAGCTCCCTCTTAAGTACATCTTTGTTATTGCTTTCCTCATTAGGTTGACTACCTCATCTTTGTCTTTAAGGGCTTTTTGGTGGGGGGGAAATGCCTTTTCCCTCTGTTTTCTGTCATCTGCTTTAATTTTTTCTTTGTTTTTAACAACCATCTTTCATTCTAAGAATTAAACCCAACAAATTACTGATAATTCATGGTACCAAATTAATCCTTTTAACAACTATTGAGTGTCTACAGGCCGGGAACTGGTCCAAACTGAGCATATAAGCAGTTAACAGAATATACAAAAATCTCTGCCCTTATGCTGCTTATATTCAAGAAGAAGGAGGAGAGACAATAAAATACCTAGAAGTTAGAATTTGCCAGGTGCTACAGAGAAAAAGTAAGGCAGGAAATGGGCATAGGGAATGTGTGGGTAGTTGGATGGGGGAGGCAGTAATTGAGAGAAGTAAATTTGCCTTATTTAAGGTTATTATTAAAAAATTCAAGGGGCACCTGGGTGGCTCAGTCGGTTAAGCAGCCTCACGGCTGCTTAGGTCATGATCTCACGGTTCATGGGTTCGAGCCCCACATCAGGCTCTGTGCTGACAGCTCGCTCAGAGCCTGGAGCCTGCTTCAGATTCTGTGTCTCCCTCTCTCTCTGACCCTCCCCTGCTCATGCTGTCTCTATCTCTCTCTCAAAAATAAATAAAATATTTAAAAAAAAAAATTCAAGATCTGGGAAAAGATTATTGTTTGTGTTTTAGGTGAAAACTTGTATTTCACATTATTGTATTTAACAAAAATTATTATTTAAAGTTTTTTTTAGCGTTTATTCATTTTTGAGAGAGAGAGACAGAGCATGAATGAGGGAGGGGCAGAAAGAGAGGGAGACACAGAATCTGAAACAGGCTCCAGGCTCTGAGCTGTCAGCACAGAGCCCGATGAGGGGAGCTGTGAGATCATGACCTGAGCTAAAGTCAGACGCCTAACTGACTGAGCCACCCAGGCGCCCCTATCATTTTAATATTACTGTTGGGTTTGTACCCAGCAGATCTATGTTCTAATAACCTAAAGGCAGACAAACAAACCTCAGGCACAACATGATTCTAGAGTAGAGATTTATCAAATGGTTTAGAAGAGTTTTCTTAAAAGTGCTACATTGTGGTTGTTTTTAAATCTTATAGGCTTTCTGATTATACCATTTTTATTGTGATGAGTAATATATGTTCTTTTGGAAAACTGGAAAGCAACAGGAGAAATTTAAAGAAGAAAATAATAGTCACTAATGATCATATTACCCAGAGAAATGGTCTCTCTTAATATTTTGGTAGATCTCTTTCTAGAAATTTTTCTTTGCAGAATGTAGAATTATATACTGTGTTGTGTAACCTGCTTTTTCGCTTACTAGCATTGATCAAAAACATAGTTCTCTTTTATTGTATACTTATCTACAAGATAATTTTCTTGGCTAAATAATACTGCCTTGCTACTATAGAATGTTAACAGTGTCTAATACTTACTAGCATTTACTGTATTATGGTTACTTTTGAGACACTTTACATATTTTTTTATTCATTTAAGTCTTCAGCCTCCATAAAAGCTATTCTGTTGTTATTTATTTTGCACTTGAGAACATTTAACAAGGACAGGTTTAGTAATTTTACCAAGATCTCGCAACTAATAAGTGCTAGACAACGAATATGAACTCAATCTGACTCTGCATCCTCTGCTCATGTTATCATCTCATATTTGTTCTGTAACTTTAAGTAGTTCGTATTTTTTAAATTTAATTTAATTTTTATTATTTGTTTGCAAAACGTTATTTAGGTAGGCTTCACACCCAATATGGGGCTTAAACTCATGACTCTGAGATCAAGAATTGCAGGCTCTCCCTAAAAAGAGAGGGGATGCCTGGGTGGCTCAGTTGGTTGAGCGTCCGACTTCAGTGCAGGTCTTGATTCCGCGGTTTGTTGGTTTGAGCCTTGCATGGGGCTCCGCACTGACAGTGCAGAGCCTGCTTGGGATCGATCTCTCTCTCTCTCTCTCTCTCTCTCTCTCTCCCCCTCTCCCCCTCTCCCCCTCTCCCCCTCTCTCCCTCTCTCCCTCTCTCCCTCTCTCTCTCTCCCTCTCCCTCCCTCCTTGCTCTCCGCCCCTCCCCCACTTGTGCATTTTCTCTTTCTCTCAAAAAAGTAATAGTAGTAGTCATGGATCAAAAGGTATGGACACTTCCTATGTCCCATATGCCTATAAAGAAAGGACAAAAGATATGGAATTCCAAGTGTTGGTCCTTTTCCTCTTTTGTATTTCCTGCTCTTTTTTTTTTTTTTTTTAAAGTTTATTTAAGTTTTTTGAGAGAGAATACAAGAAGGCACTTATGTGTAGGGGAGGGTCAGAGAGAGAGGGAAGAGAATCCCAAGCAGGCTCCATGCTCCCCTCAGAGCTTGATGTGGGCTCAGTCTTAAAGATGTGAGATCATGACCTGAGTCAAGATCAAGAGTTGGGGGCTTAACCGACTAAGCCACCCAGGCGCCTCTGTTCCCTGCTGTTATAGATCTTATCCAAGTGTTATACATCTGGTAACTTGGTAAATATTTGTCAGTTTGAATTAAAGGTGCTCATGGTGATGTTGTTGATATTAAGAAGGGACTCAACCTTCCAAGTATATAAGATAGAGAAACTTACATGGAGAAAGTAGCTTTGGAATTGGGCTTTGAAGGCCAATGAGAAAGAGGGGAAAGGGAAGGGCCCAGAGATAAATTAAATGAAAACAGAGTCGGAAATTTCCTGTTCTGGGAACATCAAGTTACTTACAGGATTACTAGCCTTGCCTCTGGGAAAGCCTGATAAAATAAATAACTCTCTCACCCCACTATACCTTTTCTGGTGTTTAGAATATTTGAATCTTCCTTCTGGATCTCTTTTATGAAACAAGGCTCAGTTTCTCTTACTTCCCTCATTTTTCCAGTTATAATGGGGGAAGTTGGAGGGTCCTGATGTAATCTTGGTAAGATTTTGAAATGCCCTGGGAGGTTTTGTGAACTAGTGGAGTAGGCTTACTGGTAGCTTCTGCCAGAAGTCAGAACCTTAGGAGAAAGAACAAACCCTGAAGACTTGGGATTCTAGTCACACCTCTCCCTGGCTGTTGGCTCATTTGATTATATTTCACTTCCTTTTCTCTCCAGCATTCATTATGTTTTTGTTGTAGTTTTGTTAAATTTTTCTCTAAATTTACTAGTTTAATTTTGAAGTATACTGATTGCTTGTCTCTGAGTTGTATTAACAATATAACTTGTCATTTTATGTAAATATTTTTCCAAATTCCTTTTGTCTTTCACCTTAACGTTCTCACTCTGTAACTTAAACTTCTTTTTATTGTGGAAATATGTGTTGATTAAAGAAACCTTGTAGATTCGGGGGAAAAAAAGTAGGAGAAAAAGTCATTCCAAGTCCAACAACCAATAACCACATTTTGGTGTTTCCTACCCACCCTGTCTTTTGTGTTTTTAGATATATATTATTGTGTATGTTTTATAATACAGCCTGGTAGTTGAGAATAACATGGCTTTTGCTGAGTAGGGTTTTAGTTCCAGCTTGGCTTTTTATTAGCTTTATGAATGTAAGTCTTGCTAAGACTTGGTATTCTCTTCCTTAAAAAAGTGAAGATTTCATAATACTTATCCACAGAGTTGTTATGAGGATGAAGAGATAATGCATGTTTAGTGTGGCCATCTCATAATAAATTCTTTATAAATTTAACAACAATAATCAGGCCTGTCTTTGGCTTAGATCAGCCAAGGGAAGGGCTGCTGCTTGGAGGAAAGGGGACATGTCAGGGGCGCTGCCGCTCTCGTTTCTGAAATAATTATTCTGAAATAATTAAAATTCAATTTCAAAATTCTTTTTTTTAACGTTCTCACGGGACCTATGAAAATGTTTACAGTAAGGCCTTCTTTAAAGTATAATTTATCTTGGGCCAGCCCTATAGTTGGTGAGTGGCCTTTGAGCCTCAGACCCTTCTAGTATGGCCTTGTTGATGATGTCAGTGATTACACACACATAGAAACCTGGGAGTGAGGCTTGGAATTTGGTAAGCATACAGTGATTATTGGCTGCTATTATTTTCATTATAATACACATTTATATCATAAATTTTAATTATAAGAATGTAAACCGTTTCCAGGTATCATATGATCTAGCCAAACTAGTGTTTTTAAAAATAGGCTTATTGAGAGGTGCCTGGGTGGCTTAGTCGGTTGCATGTCCAACTCTTGATTTTGCTCAGGTCATGATCTCATAGTTCATGAGTTTGAGCCCCACATCAGATTCTGAGCTTACAGCACAGAGCCTGCTTGGGATTCTCTCTCTACCTCTCTCTCTGCCTCTCTCAGAGACACTCACGCTGTCTCTGAAAATAAACTTACCCCCAAAAAGTAGGTTTATTGAGATACAGTTTACATATCATTATGAATTTGATTTAAGTAGTAACATAATACTTGATTCAGTGTATTCTCCATTGTTGGGGACTCAGGTCATTTCTGGATTTTTGTTTCTATAATAACTAATGATTGCAGCAAATATCTTCACATTTACCCTATTTATCATTATTTTCTTATGACAGATTCCCAGAAGTGAAGTTATTGGTTTATTGGATATGAACACTGGTAGGGCTCTTGCTGTCTGTCCTCTAACTGCCCTCTGAAGAGCAATACCAGTGTGCACTCCCGTGAGTCAGGTGTGCAGCGCTCATTCCCCTCACCTTTGCTAGCCTTGGGGCTTAGCCATGTTTCTTTTTAAAAAAGTAAGTTTATCAGGAGAAACAAAACAAACCTTAATTTGCATTTCCTTGATTATTTGTGACATTGACATTTATTAGTTTCATTTCCCCTTTGGAAAACTATTTGAGAACTTAGTGTTTTCATTAACTGTTTTAATAGTTCTCTGTACATTAAAAATACTGATTTGGAGTGCCTGGGTGGCTCAGTCGATTAAGTGTCTGACTTCAGCTCAGGTCATGATCTCGCTGTTTGTGGGTTCGAGCCCCATGTCAGGCTCTGTGCTGACAGCTTAGAGCCTGGAGCCTGCTTCAGATTCTGTGTCTCCCTCTCTCTCTGCCTCTTCCTCACTTGCATTCTGTCTCTCTCTCTTTCAAAAATAAATCTTAAAATTAAAAAAAAAATATTGACTAAATTTTACTATATTTGTTCCCCATTTTCCCCATTTACCTTGTAACTTTGTCTTCAACAAACATTTAAAATATTTATATAGATGTATCTTCCTTTGTGTTTCCTTAAATGGTTTCAGAACTTATAAAGTGATCTTTGTTTCAGAGAAGTAATATTTTACTTGAAGGTGAAACATCTGTATGAATGTTTTCCCCCTATACTTCTTATTCAAGACGAGAAAATAATTTTGTTTTCATATTTAGTCCTGATAGGAGACTGAAGAGAACAGACCTAATAGCCGGCTCCTGCACCTTCTTCCCCTCAGAGCAGTGCAGGCTGAGTCACACGCTATTCTTAGGTGTTTTTTTCCCCTTTGTGTGGGTGAATTGTCTTCTTCAAAGTTGTTGACTAGTTCTTCTAGAATTGATTTAATTAAATCTGCAATATTATTGGAGTAGTACCTACTTGAGCATTTACCATTTTTGTTCTTCTATACCTGCTCAGTTTATTGGTTGATTCTTTGTAGGCTAAACTTAACATTTATAAAAGTTAAAGCTTAGAATTTATATTTAAACATCTTAAACCAAAGATGCCTAAGTTGCAGAACTAGATCTAGAAATAAGTTTGTATAGAAAAGTTACCTTCTTTGAAGCTTTTAAGTTTCAACCTGCTTTGAATTTGGGGCTCTAAGCCTTTAGGTAAGAAATAATAGTAACGTTTTTCTCAAATATTGATTAAAGTGAGAAAAATATGTACTTCTTATTAGTAATTGGTAACTTTAGTTTGTTGTACCTGTTCAGTAAAATCAAGATAACTAAATGTGTTACAGAGAACAAACTCAGGGTTGCTGGTGGGTGTTGGGTGGAGGGAAGGTTAAAGGGATGAGGGGCATCAAGGAGAACACTGGCTGGGATGAGCACTGGGTGTTATATGTAACTGATGAATCACTAAATTCTATTCCTGAAATTATTATCACACTATATATTATGTAACTTGGATTTAGATTTTTTAATATAGTAAATATTAAATAAATTGACCAGAAAAAAAAAGAAATGACAACACTAACTCAAAAAGATATACATACCCTATGTTTATTGTAGCATTATTTACAATAGCCAAGAAATGGAAGTAAGTCCATCAGTGGATAAATGGATAAAGAAACTGTGGCATATAAGAGATGTTGGGGAGGATGTAAAGAAAGGGGAACACTTTTGCATTGTTGGTGGGAATGGAAACTGGTGCAGCTACTCTGGAAAACAATATGGAGGCTCCTCAAAAAATTAAAAATAGAGCTACCTGACAACCCAGCAATTGCACTGCTAGGTATTTTATGTAAATGGCAACATAAAATATTGGTTTCTTCTACAACCATAGTGTTTTTAAGGTGCATGTTTGTTATAGCATATATGAATAGTTCATTCCTTTTTATAACCAAATATTCCGTTGTATGGGTATACCACATTTTGTTTTTCCATTCGTCACTGGTTGGACATTCGGGTTGTTTCCACATTTTGGCCATAATGAATAATATTGCTGTGAGCATCTGTATACAGACTTTTGTATGGACATAGGTTTATGTTTTCATTTGTCTTGGGTTCATACCTAGGGGTGGAATTGCTAAGTTATGTGGTAGTCTTTGCCTAACATTTTGAGGAACTGCCAAATTGTTTCCCAAAGCAGCTGAATCATTTTACATTCCCACCAGCAATGTATGAGGGATCCAATTTAGGAGATTAGATTTTATGCTACTGATGAGTTATTATACAGAATCACAGTGAGAAAATGGCTGAAACTTTTTGGATCAGATTGCTGCTTCTCCAGTATGGCTCAAGACACATGCTGGGGCAGAAGTTTTTCCTGATGAATGAAACTAAAATGCAAGTTATTTCCTTATTTCTTAGGGACTATTGTTATTCATGTCCTTTGTCTTCGATTTTTGTATATCAGTATGAGCTACTTACTGGTACTCTGAGTTACTAAGGATTACTGAAATTTAGTGTTCATAAACGAAAATTAACCAATTTCTAGAGCTTACTGAGGGCTCTAATTTAGTTTTCTTCTACAAAACCTGTTAGCTATACAATGCTTAGGCAGCATTGAAAAATTCCTGCTGTATACACCCACATTCAGATTTTCAGTGCATCATTCGTATTGAGTTTGATGTGGTTTCAGTTGCTTTCTTGAGTTTACTATAATTAATTAAAGAATTGGGGCGTCTAGGTGGCTCAGTCAGTTAAGTGTCTGACTCTTGATTTCAGCTCAGGCTATGGGATTAAGCCCCATGTCTGGCTCTGTGCTGACAGTGCAGAGCCTGCTTGGGATTCTCTCTCTCTCCCTCTGCCCATCTCCTGCCCATGCATGCACACACTTGCTCTCAAATAAATAAACATTTAAAAAATTATAGAATCAGATTTAGTTTTGCTGCCTCCCCCCTTTTTTTTAGTTTATTTATTTTTGAGAGAGCGAGCAGGGGGAGGGGCAGAGAGAGAGGAAGACACAGAATCTGAAGCAGGCTCCAGGCTCCCAGCTGTTAGCACAGAGCCCGACGTGAGGCTCAAACTCACGAACCATGAGATCATGATGTGAGCCGAAGTCAGACACTTAACCACCTGAGCCACCCAAGTGTCCCATTACCCGATTTTTTTTTAAGTATGACTCAGAATTGAGATTGGTGAAGAGAATTTGTAAATTTATGATTTTGAACTATTTGAGGGAAGTAAGACCTTGTTTTGCTGAGGTGTTATTGCTCAGAGATATTTTCTGGATACACTGTTGGTTTTAGTATGACTAATTCCGTATAAGAGTATCTCTGTTTTGTTGTTTTGTGGTAGTTTTTCTCCCTGTCAGAACTTGGAGTTTGCTTTTAAAGTCTTTGTTCCACATTTATTTATATTTGCTGTCTCAGTAAATTGGGGCTTTCTACTTTAGAGCATTCTTTTTGCTGCAGTGATAGCATACTTTCCAGTAATTGAAACATATTGATATTAAAAAAAAAAAAAACCTTTAAATTGGCCTGATAGAATAGGAAAATGGATGAATGCTTTTGTATCCATTGGCTACTAGTTTCATTTTCTTTCCTCTGCTCTTATTTCTGTTTGTGTTTTGGTTGAGATTGGAAACTACGAATCACAAGTAGAGGCTATTCCCACACAGGACCTTCGGGAGTCTGGCACTGGTTTTGGATGCCAGTCTCTTTAGGCCTCTAGTAGGCTGTGTGTGGAGGACTGTATTTTTCCTTTGTAGTTGTTAGCACTAGATGTAGCCTGGCTGAGTTTGAGAAGAGATTGGTAATTTTAGTTAATTGTTTTTGGTAAAACAGACTTGTTACTTAATATTGTTTATAATAGACTAACATGTAGACAAGAGCAAGGCTCTGGGTTATATTTGCTATTGTGTTAAAAGAATACAGAAATATATTTGGTCTTTGTCTCTGGTTCCTAGCACAGAGCTCCTAAAACCTTTGGAATTTCCTGAGTGATAGGGGTATCTTTTATTTATAATAAACCCCTTGCCATCATACCTGAGGTATGCTAATGAGGTAACTTAGAATGGTACCCCTAGGTAGCCTCAGGATGAGGCTGGACAACCAGAAAGACCTCTATCCTATGAGATAGAGGGTTGGAACCTCCCACCCTACCCACTGACCTCTAGGAAGAGGAGGGGGGCACTGGAGATTGAGCTCTATAAAAACTCGAGAACAGTGATTCAGAGAGCCTCCAGGTTCATAAATGCATTGAAGTGCTGGGAGGGTGACATGCCTGGAGTGCCCCATGCCCTGCCCCCCATACCTTGCCCATTTGGCTGTTCCTGAATTTAATCCTTTATATTAAAACAGTAAACATAAATCAGCTCTTTTTCTGGGTTCCGTCAGCTTTCCTAGTATATTGTCAAATCCAAGGGAGGGGGTCATGGAAACCCCTGATTTATAGCCAGCTGGTTAGAAGATGGCCCAGGACTTGTGACTGGTGTCTGAAGTGGAGGCAGTCTTGTGGGACTGAGGCCTTAACCTGTGGGGATTGCATTACTCTAGGTAGTGTCAAAATTCAGTGGGATTGTTGGACATCCAATTGGTGTGAAACAATTGGAGAATTGATTGGTGTCAGAGAAGAAACTCCATAGAAGGCATTACTAATTTTTGAAAGACAAGTTGTAAATTTACCAAAGACTTCTTTGAATTACTAAGGTCTGTTTTTAATTGCTTGACCTTTTGCTATATGTGGTTCCTATGAGATTAAAAAAATAGCAACAACAAAACTTGAAAACTAGAGAAAAGAAAAAAATTCACTTACAATCTTTCAGCCTCAGTCAACTGCTTTTAGCATATTAATGCGTTTGAATCAGAATATATACTACATACATATATATATATAATTTTTACATAATTGTAGTCAATGTAGGGTTTTTTTTTTTAAATTTTTAACGGTTTTATTTATTTTTGAGAGAGAGATAGAGACCACGTGAGCAGGGGAGGGTCAGAGAGAGAGGGAGACACGGAATCTGAATCAGGCACCAGGCTCTGAGCTAGCTGTCAGCACAGAGCCTGATGTGGGGCTCGAACCCACGAACCATGAGATCATGACCTGAGCCAAAGTTGGCCGCTTAACTGACTGAGCCATCCAGGCGCCCCAGTCAGTGTAGGTTTTTGTCCACTTATTGCATGGAAGATATGTTTTCTGTGTTACTCCATAATTTTCGTAAGTATTAATGGCTGTGTTGTTTTTATCTAGTAGATAGACTTTGATTTATTATCCATGCTCCTGTTTTCACATGTTTAGGTTGTTTTAAGTTTTTTGTATTACAAATAAAATGGTGATAAACATCATTTTGGGAATATATATTAAACATATTCTCTGTCATACTCTATTAGGTGCTTCACAAGGATAAGGTCCTTTCCCTTAAGAGGTTTTTTTTTTCCTAATCCTTGACATGTACGTATGTAATTTTGAGTATTTGTATCCATATTCTAGAATTTTATATTTTTTAAATTTATGTCATAGATATTACCTATCTCCTATAGCCTTGAAATTATAATTTGTAATAGATGTGTAGTATTCTAAGTGAAATTTATTTTCTTATTTCTTTTTCTCTATTGGAGAAAGTAACCTTATTTGTATTTTCTTTTAGTATTGATGGCGCTATAATATGCATCTTTACATTCTGTTTTCCTTCTTTGGATTGTTTTCTTAAGATAAATTCCTATAAATGCACTAAGTAGATATTTTGTTTTCGATGAATGTTGTCAAATTTAGAGGAACATGTTTTACCTTTACTCTGCCTGAAGCTTTCTACTTCTGTGGTATTTCCCTTTTTTACGAAAAAATGTGTACACAGTGTATTTGCCTTTTTTGAACAGTTTAAAATTTACAGAAAAACTGAGCAGTTAGTGCTGAGTTTTCCATCTATCCTTCAACCCATTTTTACCTATTTATTAGTATCTTACATTAATATGGTATATTTGTTACAGTTAACCAATATAATGCATTTATTATGAACTAACATCCACGCTTTATTCAGTTTTCTGTAGTTTTTTCCTGGTGCCTTTTCTTCTGCTCCAGAACCCCATCTAAAATCCCGTCTAGAGTATCACAGTACATTTAGTTGTCATGGCTCCTTAGGCTCCTTTTGGTTGTAACAGTTACTCAGACTTTTCCCTGTTTTGGGTGACTTTGACCATGTTGAAGGGTACTGGTTATATTGTAGGGTGCTCCCCTGTTGGAATTTGTCTGATGTGTTTCTTGTGAGGCAAATAAACATGGGCCAGGCAGGCAAATTAACCAGACACATTCATTGTGATACAAATTTACCAATGGGCATCTGCATGGCTCAGTTGACTAAATGTCCAACTCTTGATTTGGGCTCAGGAGCCCCATGTCAGGCTCTGCACTGACAGCACGGAGCCTGCTTCGGATTCTCCCTCTCTCTCTGCCCATCCCTCAAAATAAATAATAAAAATAAAACTTAAAAAAAAATAAATTTACCAAAATGAAAAGGTTTCTTATATACCAAAAATATGTAAAATTAATATGTAATTTTTTACTATAACCATAAAGTACCTAGATTTAAATTATTAAGATTCCACTGAAAGACATAAAAGTAAGCATCTGAAAATAGGAAAATTATAGAAAAAGATGATAGTGGGTGATAGGGATTTGCGTATTCTAATACTGTGATAATTAGAAGTTTCATATGAAAGTACATGGGAAGATCCACAGAACTGAAATAAGTGTAGCCTTATGTGTACACTTAGTGTATGAGAAAAGAGATGCATTTTAGATCAGTTGGGAAAGCTGAATTATTTCATAAATGGTCTCACAAAATACTAGACATTGTAAGTGGTGATGATGGTAGAGGAGTAAACAATTTAGATTCATAGCTGTTCTTTCCATTCCAAAATAAAAATCCAGATAGATTAAATGTGTAATTAAAAAAAATACATATTCGAGGGATGCCTAGGTGGCTCAGTCCATTAAATGTCCAACTTTGGCTCAGGTCATGATCTCACAGCTCGTGGGTAGGAGCTCCACATCAGGCTCTGTGCTAACAGCTCAGGGCCTGGAGCCTGGCTCAGATTCTGTGTCTCCCTCACTCTGTGCCCCTCCCCCACTCATGTGCAAGTGCTCTCTCTCTTGCTCTCTCTCTCAAAAATAAACATTAAAAGCAAATTTTTATTTTTTACTTATTTTTAAAAAATTTTTAATGTTTTATTTATTTCTGAGAGAGAGAGGGTGGGGCAGCATGAGCAGGGGAGGTTCAGAGAGAGAGAGGGAGACGAATCGGAAGCAGGCTCCAGGCTCTGAGCTAGCTGTCAGCACAGAGCCCGACGCGGGACTCGAACCCACGAACTGTGAGATCATGACCTGAGCTGAAGTCTGATGCTTAACCGACTGAACCACCCAGGCACCCCAAAAGCAAATTTTTAAATACATATTTGGTGTGTATGGTATGAGACAGGGCTTTCGTAGCATAACGACAATCAGTAGTCCATGATGGAAAAGATTGACAAATTTTGGTATAAAAATAAAGAGGTTGGAATAGTAAAAGATGCCTTCAAATCAAAAGGCAACAAAGCTGGATGAAAAGATTTTAAGATACTTGTTACAAGTCTGGGAGAGTGAGGGAGAGGAGTGTTGAAATGGTCTTCAGAGAGAGGGGAGCAGATAGTCCAAGGAAACATGAACTTGTCAGGCAGGCAGGAGTGGTCAGGAGTTTAAAGTGATGCCTGTCAGCACCTTCATTTGTGTGGCCATAGTATAGCAGTGAGATTTTACCAGATGCATAGCATAAAGGGAGAGGAGCATGAACCTGAGGATGTATACAATGAGTTACTTAATAATAGTGGTAATTATTTGGTTAAGGAGGGATATTAGGACCCAAGGGAGGAGAATATTAGGGCATAAGGAAGAATGAGGGACAGTGAAGGTTGTTGAGGCCAATAGTTTGTACGTCCTGGTAGGGTTAAAGAATTGCTGGATTCTGAGAACTAGAGTGGGCTGTTGAGTGAGGCTCTGGTGAAGGGAGAGTGGGGGGCTTGAAGTGGGTTACAGAGGAGTGCAGTCTTCAGTGATAACAAGGCCTAGGGTATGACCTGGGAGTGCCTGGCTGAGGTAAGATAGAGGATAAGATGTTTGGAATATAGGGGTCAGCCACTTGGAAGCCAGATGTGGGTGGGATCATCTGTGTGTATATTGACATCACCAAGAAGTATGGAAATAAAGTTGGAGAGGGGATAGTGAGGTGGATATGAAAGCAGTCAAGGAATTGCCCTGGTGGTTGTAGGGACAACAGTGAAGGAGAGCTAGTGGTCAAGTCAGATGTATGAAGGTCAAAACTCATTTTCTGTTTCAACTTTTATTAATGAAAACGGTCAGACATATGCAAAAGTTAAAAGCATAAGTGATCACTTATTTTCTGTTTACCTTCATTTACCCATCTACTTTTTAATTTAATGTTTTTTATATTTTGCAGGAGCTTTAATTCTTTTGGAAGAAGGGTAGGCTATAAATGAGTACCTCTCCAAACAGCTTTCTAAACAGTTGTGCTAATTTATATTTCTATCAGCTAGGTGGTATTACTGTTTTTAAAAATTATTTAAATTCAAGTTAGTAAACATACAGTGTAGTATTGGTTTCAGGAGTAGAACCCAGTGATTCATCATTTACATAGAACACCCAGTGCACAGCTCAACAAGTGCCCTCCTAATGCTCATCACCCATTTAACCCATCTACCCACCCACTTTACCTCCAGCAACTCTGTTTGTTCTTTGTATTTAAGAGTCTCTTATGGTTTACCTCCTTCTCTGTTCTTATCTTATTTTTTTCTTCTCTTCCTCTTTGTTCATCTGTTGAGTTTCTTAAATTCTACATAAGAGTGGTAGCACCTGGATGGTTCAGTCAGTTAAGTGTCCGACTTAAGCCCAGGTCATGATCTCATGATACATGAGTTTGAGCCCCTCGTCCGGCGCTGTGCTGACAGCTCAGAGCCTGAAGCCTGCTTCAGATTCTGTGTCTCCCTCACTGTGTGCCCTTCTTCCAATCGTACTCTCTTTCTCACTCAAAAATAAACATTAAAAATTTTATTTAAAAAATTACACATATGAGTGAAATCATATGTTTGTCTTTCTCTGGCTGACTTATTTTGCTTAGCATAATACACTCTAGTTCCATCCACAGTGTTGTAAATGGCAAGATATCATTGTTTTTGATCCCTCAGTAGTATTTCATCGTGTGTGTGTGTATGTGTATACACACTATATCTTCTCTTCACACACACACATACACACACACTATATCTTTATCCATTCATGAACTGATGGACATTTGGGCTCTTTCATAATTTGGCTATTGTTGATAGCACTGCATTAAACATTGGGGTGCATGTGCCCCTTCAAATCAGCATTTTTGTATCTTTTAGATAAATACCCAGTAGTACAATTGCTATGTCCTAGGATAGTTCTATTTTTAATTTTTTGAGGAACCTCCATACTGTTCTCCAGAGTGGCTGCACCAGTTTGCATTTCCACCAGCAGTGCAAGAGATCCTCTTTCTTCACATCCTTGTCAACATCTGTCGTTGCCGAGTTGTTACTGTTAGCCATTCTGACAGGTGTGAGGTGGTATCTCACTGTGGTTTTGGTTTGTATTTTCCCTGATGATGAGAGATGTTGAGCTTTTTTTCATGTGTCAGTTGGCTGTCTGGATGTCTTCTTTGGAGAAGTGTCTATTCATGTCTTCTGCCCATTTCTATACTGGATTATTTGTTTTTTGGGTATTGAGTTTGATAAGTTCTTTATATTTTGAATACTAACCCTTTATCTGACATGTCATTTGCAAATATCTTCTCCCATTCCATCCTTTGCCTGTTAGTTTTGTTGTTTCCATTGCTGTGTGGAAGCTTTTTATCTTGATGAGGTCGTAATAGTTCATTTTTGCTTTTATTTCCCTTGCCTCTGGAGACATGTCTAGGAAGAAGCTGCTGCAGCTGAGGTCAGAGAGGTTGTTGCCTGTTTTCTCCTGTAAGATTTTGGTGGTTTGGTTTCCTGTCTCACATTTAGGTCTTCCATCTGTTTTTTAATTTATTTTTGTGTATGGTATAAGAAAGTGCTCCAGATTCATTCTACATGTCACTCTCCAGTTTTCTGAACACCGTTTGTTGAAGAGACTGTCTTTATTCCATTAGATATTCTTTCCTGCTTTGTCAAAAATTAGTTGGCCATATGTTTGTGGGTCCATTTCTGGGTTCTCTATTCTGTTCCATTGATCTAAGTGTCTGTTTTTGTGCCAGTATCATTCTGTCTTGATGATTATAACTTTGTAATACAGCCTAAAGTCCGGAATTGTGATGCCTCCTGCTTTGGTTTTCTTTTTCAGGATTGCTTTGGCTATTCAGGATCTTTTCTATTTGCATACAAATTTTAGGATTGTTTGTTCTAGTTCTGTGAAGAACGTTGATGTAGTTTTTGATAGGGATTGCATTGAATGTGTAGATTGTTTTGGATAGTATTGACATTTTAACAATATTTGTCCTTCCAATCCATGAGCATGGAATGTTTTTCCATTATTTTGTGTTTTCTTCAGTTTCTTTCATAAGCTTTCTATAGTTTTCAGTGTACAGATCTTTTACCTTTGGTTAGATTTATTCCTAGCTATATTATGGGTTTTGGTGCAATTGTAAATGGGATCGATTCCTTGATTTCTCTTTCTGCTGTTTCATTTTTGGTGTACAGAAGTGCAGCCAATTTCTGTACATTGATTTTATATACTGAGACCTTGCTGAATTCACGTACCAGTTCTAGCAATTTTTTGGTGGAGTCATTTACGTTTTCCATGTAAAGTACCATGTCATCTGTGAAGACAAAGTTTGACGTCTTTGCCAATTTGTATGCCTTTCGTTTTGTTTTTTTTAAGTGTCTGATTGCTGAGATTAGGGTGTTCCTGACCTTAGAGGGAAAGCTCTCAGTTTGTCCCCGTTGAGGATTATATGAACTGTGGGCCTTTCATGTATGTTTGCAGTGTATTATTATTATAATACTTACTTTTACTGCTATTGTTACAGTTCTTTGCCTTGTTAAGCTCTTCACTATTTCTTTTTTTTTTTTTAATTTTTTTTATTTATTTCTAGGAGAGAGAGAGAGAGAGAGAGAGAGACAGCGTGAGCAGGGGAGGGTCAGAGAGAGAGGGAGACACAGACTGAAACAGGCTCCAGGCTCTGAGCTGGCAGTCAGCACAGAGCCCGACGCAGGGCTTGAACCCACGAACTGCGAGATCATGACCTAAGCGAAAGTCGGACGCTTAACCGGCTAAGCCACCCAGGCGCCCCAGCTTTTCACTATTTCCTATCAATAAGCTGCTACCTATTTTCCCAGCCCACGCTCTTTACTCTGCTTTTTTTTTTAAAAGTTTTTTAATGTTTGTTTTTGAGAGAGAGAGAGAGAGAATATGAATAGGGGAGGGGCAGAGAGAGGGGGAGACAGGATTTGAAGCAGGCAGGCTCTGTGCTGAGAGCAGAGGGTCCAGTGTGGGGCTCGAACCCACAAACCACAAGATCATGACCTAAGCTGAAGTCAGTGGTTTAACTGATAGAGCCACCCAGGTACCCCATCTTCACTCTGCTTTTGCACATGCAATTACGTCTGCCTAGGATGTTTCTCTCCCACATTCCTTCATGTAACATGTTTCTGTGTGTAAGGTATAAGCTAATTGAACACAAGCTGAAATGCACTTATCTTTTTTTTTTTTTTTTTTTAAATTTTTATTTCTAGGAAAGAGAGAGACAGCGTGAGCAGGGGAGGGCCAGAGAGAGAGAGGGAGATACAGACTCTGAAACAGGCTCCAGGCTCTGAGCTGGCAGTCAGCACAGAGCCCGACGCGGGGCTCGAACCCACGAACCGCGAGATCATGACCCAAGCGAAAGTCAGACGCTTAACCGACTAAGCCACCCAGGCGCCCCTGAAATGCACGTATCTAATTGATTCATGGAAACAAACGTATTTGCATGTGACCTTCTTTTGTTGCTTGAAGAGAAGAGAAATTTGTGCGTAGACACCTGGGGGTCCAGGAGATCCAAGAGTTTGTTTTCAGCCTTGCCCTTAGGACTGTGGGCCAAAGAGAAGAGAGAAAAAGGGTTGTAAAGAAAAGCTGTATTTTCTCAACTCCTTTTCCTTTTTTTTTTTTTTTTTTTAATATTTATTTACTTTTGGGAGAGTGCAAGTAGGGGAGAGGCAGAGAGAGGAGGACAGAGGATCCGAAGTGGGCCCTGTGCTGACAGGCTGATGGCAGCAAGCCCAACATGGGGCTCGAACCCACGAACCGTGAGATCATGACCTGAGCCAAAGTCGGACGCTCAACCGACTGAGCCACTCAGGTGCCCCCCAACTCCTTTTCCTTTTGCTTCCAAACTTATATGTATTTTTATTCATCCTTATGTATCTTTCCTGTCCTATATTCCCAGAGCCAGAACTGTCTGCCCCATGTTCTTGCTTTATACTCTAGAGCTGTCTACTTTCTCTGGACTCCAGCTTCCATTATTAGGTAACCTCCTTTCCTCCTCCTTTTGGAAATTAAATCTCTCCCTCTTCCTCTAAAAATAGTTTTGTTCTCCCATCTAAAAGGAAAGCCTTATAACCTTGCCTCTTTTCTAAAGCCTCTTATCTCTCCTCTGGCCGTTTTTTCCTCTGTCCTTTTGAGTCACCTGCACTTCACCTCCCAGTTACTGCCTCGTTTACTTCAGATTGACTTTTATAGCCAGTTCCCTGCACTGAAACTGCTCTTAAGCAGATTGCCAAAACCAGTGGCTTAGTCTTGACTTATGTGACATTTGACAATTATGACCATCATCTCTTTGAAACACTTTCTTTATATCCAAATTTCTCCTTTTTCTTGACCTCTTTTCTGCTGTTCTCTTGTTTCCTGTACATGCTTTTCATGGATAATGTCATTCACTGACATGTGTACAACTCTTCCCAATCCCTGAGAACTGTCAAATCTGGGTCTGCAGCCTGGACAGAATCCTTACTGTCTCTTAGATGTTTCCACTTGTGTGTGTTTATAGGTATGTCAGATTAGGTAAGCTGAAAATGGAACATTTTGTTGCCCACCCCCCAAATCTAATATCCAGATTTCTACTTTCTTAGAGCTCCTGTCTTGGTTAATATTACCACCCTACGATCACCCAAAATAGAAACCGATCTTGATGCTCTTCTTTCATCAGCATTTAGCTGATCAGAAAATGCTGTCCATTCTACCTTGGAAATGCCTCATCTCTATTGTCTGCATTCAAATTCACACTGTCTGAATTATGCCAGTCATTTCATAACCGGTGTCCCTGTCTCAAGAATACTCAAGTCTGGTTCAGTTGCTATATTTTCAGAATTATCTTCCTCTGCCCTTAAAAGATCAGGTTCTTCTCCTGTTTCTTATATATGGTTTCCCTGGATAAAGTCACTCACTGACATCAAGACACCTACTCCTAGTCCTTGGTGACTGCCAAATCTGGGTCTCTAGCTGGAACATACATTGTGTTTCAAATACTGGCTCCCTATGACTTGCACAGTGAAATCCAAAATCATTAGCATGACGTACTTTGTTCTTTAAATTCTGTGATGTTGGCAAGTTACTTAATCTATTTGGCTTGTCTTTAATTGCTTCTAAAATGAAGGGGATGGAATTCAGTATGCTGTTTAACTCTTTCTTTTTTTTTTTTCTTTTAGAAAATCATCAGATAAAGTATTATAGAGAAGCCTCAGTATGCAAAACACAAAAACAGAGAGCTACCTTCATTGAACTTGATATCTTCTCCCAGTGCTCCTCCTTCCTTCTTCCTTACCCTACCTCTGTTGTATCACTTTGAAATTTCTAGAACTGGAAGGAGCAAAATTTAAAACTACTGAGTTTTTTTTTTTTTTTAATGTTTGTTTATTTTTGGGAGAGGGAAAGACCAAGTTCAAGAGGGGGAAGAGCAGAGAGAGAGAGACACAGGATCTGAAGCAGGCTCCACATGCTGAGCTGTCAGCACAGAGTTTGATATGGGGCTCGAACTCACAAATGTGAGATTATGACCTGAGCCAAAGTTGGTTGCTTAACCAACTTGAGCCAACCAGGCACCCCATGTCTACTGGTTTTTTTTTAAAGTCTCTTTTAACGCTTAAGATTAAGTGAGTTCTTTGAAATCACATGGCTCTCACATCACACTGTCTTTGAACAGGAAAGGCTTTACTGTGATACTCGCTGTGTACTTTCCTTTTAACCAGTCCTTCTGTTAGATTCAGGTACTTTTCCTTTCTTTGTATCAGTGCCTGTACACACACCTGTACAGTGTCTTTCGCTCTGAACATGCATGGGACCCACTTACTTTGTCACTGACCTCACAATAGGTCATTCTCACACAAATATTACCTCCTTTGTGATATGTGCCCTAGTTTAATTTACCTCTCTAGGAATGTTAATTCTGTCCTCTGGGTTCTCATAACATTTTTCAAATCCTTTTATTATAGTGACTCTTCATGTTTGATGAATATATAAATGATGAATTAAAGAAGGGATGATAAATAGGGAACAGGTGTAGAGAATTTATGTACTCTCTAAATTTCAATCTTACTGCAGAAACTATAAAGAAGTAGGTAATTTTGCTTCAGTCATTCTCTCATGGGACTCCTTTAGAGAGTCCTTGATCTCCTTAGGAATCATATGAGGAAGAAACATTTTCTCCCAACTAATCAGTAAGTTTGGAGAGTTGGCTCTATGTACATAGCACGTGAAGTGGAGGAGGCACTGGAGAAAGTTTTCTAAGATATGCCTTCAGGAACTTGATTATCTTGGCTTTTGAATAGCAGACCTTAAGTCAAATTTACTTAAGCTAACCAGCAGTATTCAAAGTAGAATTGAAAAACCCAAGCCTTCCTTCCTATCCCAATATAAAATCAGAATTCAACAGGCAATAAAATTTAATCTCTAAAAGCATACTTAAAAGAAAAACCAAATATGAAAGGGATGTTGTAAGGAACAGTTTGCTCTAAAAGCCACAGCTCTGAGACCTGCAGGGTTTCAAGGAAGTCATTTGTGTAGTCAGTTTCTTTTCTGTATATTCAGTTCCACAGTGCCTCTTTCCATGCTTCCCTTGCTTTCCTTTTGTTTATCTTACCCATACTCCTCATTTACCCAGTCCATTTGTTCAGCAAATTTTTATTGAGTATTTCCTCTGGGAGATCTGTTTTAGGCACTAGGCCTAAATAAAAAGTGGTCTCTGCCCAGAACAAGTGAAACAGGTGAAATTGAAATACACTATGATAAATGAGGTTACTATGGGATGCACTGGCTTGTGGACAGCCTAGGAGACCATGACTAACTGGGCGGGCACACATCTCTCAGAGAAGCGGTGAGCTTTGAGTCGAGAGTTGAAGAATGAGAAGGAAGTATGGTAAATGTGACAGAGCAGGTCTTTACAGAGAAATAGGGGGTGAAAAAAGCATCACTGTTCCCCCTCCCCTCAAAAGCTGATGTACTTAGAACATGTGAATCAAGGGGCTAGAGATGAATGTGGCAAAGTAGATTGAGGTGAGATTCTGAATCATGTTTCATACTTACCACATTTCATACTAACAAATTTGGGCAGAACTTGCAATCATGACATAATTTTATCAAGAGAAGGGCATTAGTAGGTATGGTGGAAGAAAAAAAACCTAGTAGCTTTCTGGAAGGGTCTCAAGGCAGAAAGACCATTTTAGGAGGTTCATGCCCTAATTCCTACAATCTCCCAGTGATCCACCTGACAGTCTCTATCAAGATTACTAAGTATCCCCAGTGAAATAGTCAGGTGAGTTGGGAAACTCATGGCCTGAGCATTTGATAGAAGAGATACGGTTTCTAGGACCAGTTTTGCTGCTGACTAGCTCTGTGAGCTTGTACAAGTCTCTTAGTTTTCCCATCCTGAAAATTGAGGGTTTTGGACTAAATAATTACTGGGATTGTTTCCTTTTAAAATTCTGTTCTTCTAAACAGACAAAAAAATCCAACCTTATTTTTAACTTACAATGGCTACACTTTTCCCCCCTCTGGGTTTTAAAGGATTTCCTACTCCTGTTGAAACATTTCTAATTTTCTCTGCCTTAGTGTGAACATAGTTCCTGTATTTTCTACAAGTGGTATTTGCATTGTATTAATCCACTGCTTTCTTCTTTTTCCTTGTGCCTGCCATCTACCACACCTGTGTTTGTGGTGTCTTAAAAGGTAACAGTGGCAGTTCTCTGTTTATAATGTGCAAGAAAGTCTCCACATGAATATCCTAAAGCCATAGGTAATTAATACAATGTTTTAAATACATGGTAACTGCAAACTGCCAAGATTGCCCATCATTACATGTTACCCCTTTTCAGGAATAGAGACAAGTGTTTGTTGGATGTTGACTCCAACCACACATGCCTGAAACTGGCAGCAGGCATGTAGCTGGGGAGATGCTGATTACTCCTTTCTTCCTCTGAAAGGGTTCCACCAAGAGGAAAGAATTAGCTATCCCCTCATTTATGTACATGCTAGACCTATGTGTGTGGACCTGTGTGTTGGAAGACATCTCTGGTATGTTTTCCTTCTTCCCTTCAAATGTGCCGACATTAAGTTGACCTGTTGCTTGCAGGAAGCTCTGACCCATTCATCATTAATTATTATGCCCATTTACGAGAAGAAGCCCCTGTGAAGTTCATGAGTTTTAGAATTAGACAGGTTTGGTATTGCATCCTGGCTTCATCATTTAGTGAATTTAGGCAAGTAACTTAACCTTTCAGTTTCCTCATCTGTGAACTGAGTACAGTATCATCTGCCCTGCAGGGATATCGTGAAGATTATTAGTGTTATTACAGGTGTCCAGCAGTATCTGGCACCTGGAAGTCTAACCTGAAGCTTCTCTGTGTCTCCTCTGAAGCTCCTGGAACATATTAGATTCTCAGTATCGAGCATGATACATAAGTGATTAATAGAAATGCATTAACAGTAGGCACTTATTAAATGGTAGCTGTTACGATTACATAAAGTTAAACAATAGATTTTTTTTAATGTAAAATGTACCTGTTGAATTTTTCAAAATTCCAGTTGTTATTTTTTTGCACAGATACTATTCTGCAGGTAGATTAGTAGAATTGTTAAACAATTCAATGGCAGGGCAGAGAGAATTGCTACAAAGACAACATCTGAAATAGTGTGCTTTACAATTTTTTTAATGTTTTTTATTTATTTCTGAGAGAGAGAGACAGCATGAACAGGGGAGGGTCAGAGAGAGAGGGAGACACAGAATCTAAAACAGGCTCCAGGCTCTGAACTAGCTGTCAGCACAGAGCCTGGTGCAGGGCTTGAACCCATGAACTGTGAGATCATGACCTGAGCCAAAGTCGGGCGCTTAACCGACTGAGCCACCCAGGCACCCCATGAAATAGTATGCTTTAAAAGCTTTTTGGTTCTAGGGCACCTGGGTGGCTCAGTCGGTTAGGCGTCCAACTTCTGTTTAGGTCATGATCTCATGGTTCGTGGGTTCGGGCTCTGTGCTGACAGTTCAGAGCCTGGAGCCTGATTCAGATTCTGTGTCTCCCTCTCTCTCTGACCCTTCCCTGCACACACACACACACACACACACACTCTCTCTCTCTCTCTCTCTCAGAAATGAATAAAATATTTTTTAAAAAAAGCTTATTGGTTCCAACAAATTGTGCTACCATAGTCAGATGTTACCGCAGTCAATCAAATGTCACATGTATACATACAAGTAAGAATATGATACCTGTAGTCATGGCTGGCTGGATCCTGTGTACCAGGTAAAGAAGATTCTGTAATACCAGTACCTTCAGCTTCTTTGAAGGGATTTGCCCTCCCTGCCCTTTATATTATTTGATTCATTCTTGGGTCTTATTTTAGAATTATACCTGTGATTATTGAGCATCTGTTAATGTGGCATTCTGGTGTATTCATTGAGTATGTAATGACTAGCCGGAAGTCCTAGACAGATAATCTTTAAGTTTTAGTCCTAGATCTAACTGATGAAGGCTTTGTCATCTTGGGATCCAATTCTTTATCTTTTGTAAGTGCATGCTCTCACTTCAAACTGCCTTTGGTAATAATTCACATACTTTTATACAGTTATACATTGTGTTTATTGCATGTAATGCTTTGGGAGGATTTTTCTCAAACATTTTAAAACTGTCTCTCTCAGAGACCCAATAAAATAGGGGCCTTTGCGACCGCGTATTTGTAAATAAATAGATTCTTTGCAGGCATATAACTTATTTTGGTTTACCATTACTGATGATAATTTAAAATTGGGGAAGTAAAAGTATTATACTTTTTGTAGAATTTCTATATTGAGGAAGTCTTCATCATAAGTTGATATATGAGACCTCCTCTGTGTTCACATTTTTTTTTAAACTAGTGAGACCATAGTTCACCCAGTCTCACAAATTCTTTTTTTTTTAGTTTTATCCTTTTTTTTGTTATTTTTATTTTTATTTATTTTTTTATTTATTTATTTTTTACAAATAGTTTATTGTCAAATTAGTTTCCACGTAACACTCAGTGCTTATCCCCACAAGTGCCCTCCTCCATGCCCATCCCTCCCCCCCCACATCCAACAGTCCTCAGTTTTTGTCAGCATTCAAGAGTCTCTCATGGTTTGCCTCTCTCCCTTTCCCCCACCATTTTCCCCCTTCTTCTCCCCCTTGTTCCTCACTTAAGTTCCTCCTAATCCTCCTATACGTGCAAACATATGATATTTGTCTTTCTCTGCCTGGCTTATTTCGCTCAGCATAACACCCTCAAGGTCCATCCATGTTGCTACACATGGCCAGATTTCATTCTTTTTCATTCCCATGTAGTATTCCATCGTATAGATAAACCACATCTTCTTGATCCATTCCTCTGTTGATGGACACTTAGGCTCTTTCCATGTTTTAGCTATTGTGGAGAGTGCTGCTATGAACATTGGGGTCCATGTGCTCCTATGCCTCAGCATTTCTGTATCCCTTGGGTAAATTCCTAGCAGTGCTATTGCTGGGTCCTAGGGGAGTTCTATTGTTAGTTTCCTGAGGAACCTCCACACTGTTTTCCAGAGGGGCTGTACGAGTTTACATTCCCACCAACAGTGTAGGAGGGTGCCCGTTTCTCCACATCCTCGCCAGCATCTAGAGTTCTCTGATTTGCTCATTTTAGCCACTCTGACTGGCGTGAGGTGGTATCTCAGTGTGATTTTGATTTGCATTTCCCTGATGAGGAGGGATGCTGAGCATCGTTTCATGTGTCTGTTGGCCATCTGGATGTCCTCTTTGGAGAAGTGTCTCACAGACAACTTCTAAGAGTCATCTCTTTGATTGCTTTTACTTCACAGTCCTTCATATATAAAGAGTTGCTGAGATCTATCTGGCTTAAAGCCTTCATTGTTTTTCCAGTTCATCTTATCTGTTCTGTTCTGTCTGTCACTATTATTTTTTTTAACGTTTATTTATTTTTGAGAGAGAGAGAGAGAGAGACAGACAGTACATGAGTGGGGGAGGGACAGAGAGAGAGAGAGGAAGACCCAGAATCCGAAGCAGGCTCCAGGCTCTGAGCTGTCAGTACAGAGTCTGATGCTGGGCTCGAAGTCATGAACAGTAAGATCGTGACCTGAGCCAAAGTCAGATGTTTAACTGACTGAGCCACCCAGACACCCCGTCTGTCTGTCACTATTTTAGATCAGGTGCCAGTTGGTGTTTTCATCTCTTACCTGATTTCCATGATGTAGGGTTGGTATTTTTTTTCACCATTGATTGTCTTAAATGAAATCTGTGTCCCTCTCCTTAAAACCTTTTAAAACTCCTTGTGAGCTAGGGGTTCAAATTAAGTGTTCTTAATGTTACAATTATAACTAATTCTTACCCTTTAAATGAGTTCTTGACTACTTCACCATGGATTAGATACTACTTTTCTGTGTAGTAGACAACTCCAATATCTGAACTTTATATTACCTTTGAGAAAGGAGTGAAGAAAAAAAATAACTTGTACATAGGTAGAATTTCCTCCTACCTAAGAAGAGTATAGTGACAGGTGAAGTCTAAGTGTGGTAACAGGTTTAAAGCTCCATTGCAGTAAAGCTTTTTTTTTTTTTTTTTTGGTTCCAATAAAGTTAACGTACAGTGTTATATTAGTTTCCAGTGTGCAATATAGTGATTCAGCGACTCTCTACATTACTTAGTGCTTATCATGTTAAGTGTATTCTTAATCCCCTTCACCTACTGCATACATTCCCGACCCCCCTCCACCCCCCATATCCACTCTGGTAACCATCTCTTCTCTGTAATTAAGAGTCTGTTTTTTGATTTGTCTCTTTTTCTCTTTGTTTAGTTTCTTAAATTCTACATATGAGCAAAATCATGTTATTTGTGTTTATCTGATTTATTTCACTTAGCATTATACCCTGTAGATCCATCAATGTTGTTGCAAATGGCAAGGTTTTATTCCTTTTTATGGCTAAGTAGTATTCCATTTTATTTGTATACCACATTTTCTTTATTATCTATTAATGGACAATTGGGCTACTTCCATAATTTGGCTATTGTAAATAATGCTGCTATAAACATAGGGGTGCATATATCTTTTCAAAGTGTTTTCATGTTCTTTGGAAAAATATCCATTAATGGAATTACTCGATCATATGGTAATTCTCTTTTTAATTTTTGAGGAACCTCCATACTGGCTTCCATAGTGGTTGAACCAGCTCACATTCCTACCAGTAGTGCAGGAGTGTTCCTTTTTCTCCACATCCTCAACAACACTTGTTGTTTCTTGTGTTTTTTATTTTAGCCATTCTGACAGTGTGAGGTGATATCTCATTGTGGTTTTGATTTGCATTTCCCTGATGATGAGTGATGATGAACATCTTTTCATGTGTCCATTGACCATCTATATATCTTTTTTTTTTATTGCCTGTTCATCCGCCCATTTTTAATTAGGTTATTTGTTTTTGGGGTGTTGGGTTTTATATGTACTTTATATATTTTGGATACTAACCCTTTATCAGATATGTCATTCACAAATACCTTCTCCTGGGGCGCCTGGGTGGCTCAGTCGGTTAAGCGTCCGACTTCAGCTCTGGTCATGATCTCATGGTTCATAGGTTTGAGCCCTGCATCGGGCTGTGTGCTGGCAGCTCAGAGCCTGGAGCCTGCTTCAGATTCTGTGTCCCCCTCTCTCTCTGACCCTCCCCTGCTATGCTGTCTCTCTCTCTCAGAAATAAATAAAAAATTTTTTATTTATTAAAAAAAATTTTTTTTAAAACAAATACCTTCTCCCATTCAGTAGATTGTCTTGTAGTTTTGTTGACAGTTTCCTTTGGTATGTAGAAGGTGCACGAAAGCAAGCAAGCAAGCAAGAAAGAAAGAAGGAAAGAAAGAAAGAAAGAACTAACATTCTAAAGAAAGATTGTACACTTTAAGAGGGAGGATGGTAGCATACAGAAAAGCTGGGTGTCAGAAGAGAAAAGTTGGCAGTGCCATTCAAAACATTATTGGAGATTTAACCATCCCTATTGGGCAGTCCTGGCATGTTCTTGTATCAGTCCTGGCATGTTCTTGTTGTGTAGATAAAATGTATCGGCCTGTCAGTGCCTGATAGCATTCAGCATTCTAATCACAGTCAACTCCCTTTGCTTACCACACGATGATCTGGTTGACATTTAGGAGACATTATGGTTTGCTTTATAGGAAGAAAGACTACTGTTAGTTTTCTTGGCTATTAAATTTCTCTTTGTAAATCAGTACATTGGATTTATATACCAATCTTTTGTAGTGTCACTAACTTGGTGGTTATACTGATCCAGTTATACATCTCTTCAACACACTGCAGTCACTAAGACATAGTACCTAGTAGCACTTCTTGCCAGCTGGTTAGCCAGCTTCTCCAGTGACACCTTCCACCATGATATGTAACTCTTTATGATTTCTTTGTTCCAATGGCCTGTGCAAACATTTTTCTATGGGCTTCTAAAAATGTTAATATTTAAATGATTTGGGTAAATCGAAGAGCTATTGAATGGTCTTTTAATATAGTGATGTTTCCCTACAATGTTCTAATCCATGGTTTTAATTACTAAGTACATTATTATAAATTTGCTAGGTCTTCACTCTCCCTAACCAGTCCTACCCTCAAGATTTGTATAATAAATGTTGAATTTTGAATTTATTCATAGTAAAACAGTGAATTCAGGGCTCAAAATTATACTGTACTCTCCCTTCCTGGATGTTTGCAAAGTAGCAGGCATTTATCAGACACTCACTGTGTGTCCAGCAGTGTATTGAATTATGTTTAATACTTAAAAAAAAAAAAAAAAAAAAAAAAAACCTCTCCTGCAAAGCACTTTTTAGAGATGAGGAATCTGAGACTCAGAAAGATTAATAATTCTCNTGCTGTGGGCTTTACCTGTAATAAATATATTCTTCAAAAAAAAAAAAAAAAAAAAAAAAAAACATCCCTCCCCTAAATAAATGGTTTAAGAAGCCTGGAGGTCAGGTGGGTGCTCTTCCGGTCTGATGTAAATTATTGTTTGCAAAGTAGCATGCATATGGGACCTACTCACTTCTTGTTAAAAAATATAAAAAAAAAAAAAAAAAACTTAAAAAAAAAAAAAAAAAAAAAAAAAACCTCTCCTGCAAAGCACTTTTTAGAGATGAGGAATCTGAGACTCAGAAAGATTAATAATTCTCCCATAGTCACAGCTAGGAAAACAGCAGAGTTGAGGTTTAAATCACAGCTGTTAATTTCCAAAGTTACTTCTCTCCCTAGAACATTTAGTTATGTTTAGATAAACATACATGTTTTAGTAATTCTAGATAATTTTTATAAACCTATAGAACTCTGTGCTACATTTATTTTGGATATTTGTCAAATATACTTGGGATTTTTTTAAAGAAAATATTTTGGCTTCCATGTAATTATAAGCACTTAATTTATACAATTGATTTCTCTGAAATAACATCTTGCCTCGTTAAAACAACCTTTCTTTCTCCCAAGCTAATTTCTGCAAGCTTGGTTCATGCCAACAGTTTCTTTATTCAGTATTTTCTATGACATATGTGACTGTTTTTCTTACAAATGTTTCTATTTTAAAAGGTAGCACCATTTCCCAACAAAGTCTCCCTATCCTTCCCCAAATGTAAATCCTGCCCTTCAGCAGCGGCAGGCGCTCTCTGCATTGTTTTCCGCTGGAAGTGTGAGCTGGAGGGGACAGACATTCCCACTGCTAAGCTGGTGCACTAAAGCTCCGATCTGCCCTTGTTGTATTATTAATGGCACACTGTTTTTATGTTGCAGATGGCTGAGAGCTAGCAAGGAAAATTCAGGACACCATGATGGCTCAGTTTCCCACAGCTATGAATGGTAAGCCGCTTTGTGCTTGTGGCAAGATAAAGAGGTTATGGGGGTTTTGTGGGGTTTTTTGGTAGAGGTTATAAAAATACTCATTTCGATATTTTTCCTTAAACTTATAAATGCAAAACTTAAAGTGTTCTTATTGAAAATGTTTTGCTAGTTTACTTCAGAACACTGCAGTAAATCCTGTGACTCAGTATAAGCATGTCTGCAGTATCCTCTGGAATGTGTGCTTGCCTTTGAGCAGTTAAGAATAACCTAAAGGTATTTTGTGTTTGATGCATAAAATGGGAGGACAAAAAGCAGAGTGCTATAAGGTGAAGAATATTAAAGATGTTTTCTATAGTGGGATGATTGTATACTAATTGAGCCAATAAAGATTCATTTAGTAATCTATACATATAATTAAGTTTTCCTTTTATAAAGGATTGTGTATGCCTACCCACATCATTGTTTAATATGAAACATTTTTAAAGAAAATGTTTTGGTAATTTCAGTAACAGAAAGTCTTTAAAGTTTCTTTTCTGATTCTAGTTTTAATTCTTTTCCCAAAAACAAATTGACCCACCCTTAGAGAGTATGAAGTTACTATATATGTCATTTAGAATTAATTGAAAAATACATTATGTTTTTAAATTGCTAAAGAAATCTAAGGTGCAAAGTTCTTAATTTTGAGGTAAATTTCATTAGCCAGTTATAAAATAAAAAGTAATAGTCTAGTCAGTAACTCTTTTAACATTTAAATTGAAAGCAGTTACATTAAAGAACATTAGGGGAAAAAAGAGGGAAGCATCATGAATAATTCTAGCACTTGCAAAAAGCAATTCTGTTTTAATGTTACCATGAAGTATTTGATCAGTTACATTTTTTAAAAAACCACGTTTTCAGTCAAAGGACCAAATTAAGCACATCATTAATACAAAAATACATGTTGTATATCTAAAGTTTAAAGATTCAGTATTGACCTTGTGAGATTTAGGAAAGTTTTGGAAAGATGAATTATTTGTGTAAAAAGTAAAACTAAATTCTCTGTGGAAGAATTCAGTGTTGAGTCAGGATGAACTTGAAATAAAGGTTTTGTTTTTGCCTTTTTAGAACTCTTAATTAAAGATCAGTGTAAGCTTTGCTGGAAATGGTGCGGGATTATGAAAATTATTTGATGCCACAGACAGTTTTTAAAAATGAGATAATGGGGTTTTTCCCCCATAATGAGTGATAAACATAAGTTTAGAATCAGGGCAGTAATTATAGTACTAATGTGCTCTTCCCAAATTTGAAGATTTCTGTGCAGTATACAAAGGAGTTTGTATTAAATACATAGTTTAGTTGTAAACTTCAACCAAAGTATTTAGAAGTATTGTAAATAAAATGAACATAAAAGAAAACCGTATAGACCCAGTCTTACTTGATTCTGTTTCTTCCATTCCCTTAACATTTATGTATCTACTTTGCAGCTCATTGCATTATATACAAAAGAATGAATAATATTGGGCAAAATGTTGGACAATAACTTATAAGTGATATATAGGAATAAAGGTAGTAATTTTTTACAACTTCTGAAGAATTGTTAACAAATGTAGAATGTGGTATCCTCTCACTTAGGTATAATGTATTGAAGATAATCTTTTATGTATCTAAGTGAAGTGCAATTCATAGTTTCAGAGCTTACTGGGAGAGGCACCCACATATATAGCACAAAGCCTTCAAAAGCAATGTTTGCTCTTCTAGTAAATCCTCAATTATAGATGGTGTTAAATCTTTTCAATGCCCAGTACTGTTGGAACTTGTCTATAAATGCCCTAGACCAAGCTGTGTGTCTAAACACTTCTGATGTATTTCTCATATTTTGCCCTGTTTTATTATCCCAAGACTAACCAGAGACTTTAGGCTTATTTGGTCCTCACAGAGCTGTGCTGCCTATATAGTAGCCATTAGCTACATGTGACTATTTCAACTTAAATTTAAATTAATAAAAATTAAATAAATTCAGTCCCTCAGTCACATAGCCACATGTCAAGTTCTGAAAGCCACATGTGGCCAGTGGCCATTCTGTTGGAAATGGTGTGGGGTACAGATACAGAACATTTACGTCATCTCAGAAAGTTCTATTGAGCAGATATTCTTTTCTTAGTCTCTTTGATGCTTCACTTCCCATCTCCTCAACAGAGCAAAAAAGATCAGTGCGTCATAATTTTACCACTCGTGACTCTAATTCTGGTGTCTTCTGCACCAGCAGAATCATCCTTGCCAGAGTCTTCTTTAATCATGGTAGGTTTGCTTTCTGCTTTTCAAACATGTAATAAAACTGTAAATACAGAGAGCCTGATATTTGAGTCATCAGGTGATAAGCAAGAGGGTACTTCAGATTCATGTCGCTGCCTGTTGATTGTAGTGTAATGTGGCTTGTTCCAGCCTTAAAATCATGGGGGTACTGAAGCCTGGTTCTAGAAATAAGGAGTTCTGAAGCCTGTGGCAGTGGTCATATCCAAAATAGGGAAGAGGAGAGGGACGCCAGGGAGAGAACAGGAATAGCGAATGGCTAGAAAAACTGCCACTTTATTTTTAGAGTTTTATTACCTTTTTAGAATTTGAGAGTTCATTAGTCTTTTCATCTCTGTAACTAGGAAATTGTAACATTGGGCCTCCAGAATCATATGGAGTACTGTCTACGTTTCCATCAGCCCAAGAGTTTATTATTCAAGTCCCCGTTGAGGCTTTAGTTCTATCTAGGCCAGTATTCTAGTTGTGTTTTAGAGATTTAAGTTTGTATTGGGTCAACATCCATGATTTGACTGTTATTTTGAACTGGACCCAGAAATAGCCTTCATTTAATTTCACAGCCTATGAGGAGGGTATAACATGTTTGAATTGTGTACATTCAGAACTAAGTGTTAGAATACTGCTAACTCCTCAGCTCTGTGACTTAACCTTGTGGGACGTGTGTGTGTGTGTGTGTGTGTGTGTGTGTGTACATATATGTAAAACAGGGATGATACTATTTACTGTAGGAGATTTAGCATATAGTGGATGTTCTATAAATCTGTGTTTTTCCTTCTGCATAGACCATAAGAACATTTTTGACAGAGCCAGTAGGTGAGAAGATGAGAATAAGCAACAGAAATCTTTATGAAAATACCACATTCTCAATTTAGTGATAAGTGGGGGAAGTGGATAGAATTTCAATACATTTCTAAAGCGATCAGACAATGTAAAAGGTTGTTAGCTTTTTAAGGAAATATTAAATGTTAACCCCATAAGCTTTCCTGACTTTGTACAAGGCTTACAAATAAATAAAGATCAATATTGGGAGATGTTTTACTGGAAGTTCAAAATAATAAACTGTTGGCTCTTTAAAAGATGCTGTTAGTATATATTCTAAGAAAGCTAGAATTGGATAAAGTATTTTAAAATTGTTTTTGAGGTATATAGATTCCCTAGTTTTCTTATTTCTATTTAATTTGTCTTTTCTGTGAAATTTTTAGTGCATTAATATTTTTCACTTTAATGTGGTCATTTTTTGGAAGTGCCCATGTTTAAAGATTATTTAAATACTACTTAAAAATTATTCCTTTTCATAATGCTTTAGAACATTTTTAATCTGTAAGTGACATTAATCATAATATTTAATTGTGATTGTTGTATGTGATTCTTTTGGCTGAGGAAGTCTCTGAGCTCCTTTAAGGAGTTCATTTTATTCATCCTTGTACCCCCAGTCCTTGATCACAGTGGTGCCCCATGTTTTTTTGACTGAATGCATACAAAGGTGTAAGGGTTACTGGTTGGAGTAATGAAGAACTAAGCAAGAAGTCAGATAGGTTGCGTTGGCCACTGTGAAGACATGTAGCCAAGGGAAGCTGAGGAGGTAGTGGGACATAGGAAAGCACTCTCCTGATGCCATGGATCCCTGCAGTCTTACGAAGCCGGCTGCCACTCTCTGGGGACGTACCCTGGTGTGTGTTAAAGCAGCTCAGGCCTTCCTAACCAGACTCTCCAAACTTAAAATAGTCTTTAAGTTTTCTGACTAAAAAGCCTCACTCTCAGTATTTTCTGGCAAGGGTACCTTTACCAGAAAGGAAAGAGCCTGAGAAAGATTTCAGTGCTCTGACTTCTCCTTAATTATACTGTTCCCTGGGATTGGGTTGAGTAAGGAAACTAATTTATTGAGTAGCCTCCATGTAGCAAGCATGTATTAATTAGATGCTGTATTTTTATTTTAATTCTTAAGTTGGGTTTATAATTCATCCTTCTTAAGGATATCGTTTGATGAGTTTTAACAAATGTATACAGTCACGTAAATCAGGATATGGAACATTTCCATCACCCACAAGGTTCTCTCACCCTCCTTTGCCGCTGGCAACCACTGGTCATGTATCTGTCCCTGCAGTTTTGCTCTTTCCAGAATGTCATATAAATGAAATTCTTTCATTGCTGAGTAGAATTCCGTTTTATAAATGTGTACCACAAGTTGTTTATATATTCATCTGCAGAACACCTCTGGATTATTTCCAGGTTTTGGTGTCTAAACCAAATGTCTAAAGCTGCTGTAATCATCAGAGGACAGATTTTTATTTGGAAAAAGTCTTCATTTCTCTTGGGTAAATACCTAGGAGTTTACTGCTGGGTTGCAAAGGAAAATGTGTATTTAACTTCATAAGAAATTACCAGACTCTTTTCTAAATTGTTTCTTTCCCCATCAGCAGTATGTGAGAGTTTGAGTTCCTCAGTATCCTTGCCAACAGACTTTTTAAAAAATTTCAGGCATTCTATAGGCATGGAACGATATCTTAACTGTAGTTTTATCTTTTTTTTTTTTTAGTTTTAGAGAGAGAAAGAGAATCTCAAACAGGCTTCACACTCAGTGTGGTATTACTGTAGTTTTAATATGCATTTCTCTGATGATCAATGACACTGAACATCGTATCACATGCTCTTTGCCATCTGTATCTTTAGTATGTCTGTTCGAATCTTTTGCCCGTTATTTGAGGCAGGGAACAGGGATTGTCTTAATGAGTTGAATAGTTCTTTATATGTGCTGGATACATGTTATTGTGTTTTACAAATATTTTCTTCCAGTCTGTAGCTTCTTTTTTATTTTCTTAACAGTGTCTTTAAGAAAGGAGAAGTCCAACTTTAATAAGCTTAAATCATTTGGGTAGTTTGTGCATTAAAAAGTCATTCCCGTATCCAAAGTCACAAAAATTTTCTTCCTTGTTTTCTTCAAGAAGTTTCATAGTTTGGCTCCTGCCTTTAGTTCTATGATCCATTTAGACTTAATTTTTGTATATGGTGCAGGATTGAAGTGGTTTGGTTTGTTGTTGTTTTTGGTGCATGTGGATGTCTGGTTCTTTCAGCATGTTTCAGTGGAAGGGCTGTCTTTTCCTATCGAATTATTTTGATGTCTTTGTTGAAATCAACTGGCAACATATTTGTGGGTCTATTTCTTTTTAATGACTATCAGAGCAGATAGTTTAAGATTCTTAATTAAGTCTGTGGATTCTAATCCTGTCTTTTAACACTTACCAACTTTGATACCTTGGGCAAATTATTTAATTTTGCCATGCTGCTGTTTCCTCCTCTGATAAATAGTGATAGTAATAATAGTTCCCTCATAGAATTCCTGTGAGACTTTTAGAAACAATACACATAAAGCTCTTAGAAAAATATCTAATATGTGACAGGTTTTATTAAATGTTAGCTGTTGTTATTTTACCAATCTAATAGATGAAAAATTATATTAGTGTTATTTTTAGAGTAGATACATTACATAGGGTCTTTACAACAACCCCTAAAGCTTAAAAAATCTTCCTGATTTTTGGAGGTGGCAGCTAAGATACAGGGAATGTGAGCACCTTTTCCATAAATATTGGGAGACTGTGTAGCCCAGAGTTTGGCCTGTCTGGGTTCTAATCTCAGCTCTGCCACTTGTGAGTTATTTGTGTGACCTGACCAACTAGCTTTGTGGTCTGGGGTTTTGCTTTCCTCACCTGTCATAGGGATAATAATAGTACCTAATGTATAGGGGAGTGGTGGGAATCCGTGAGTTTACTGCATAAAAAGTCCCTGACATAGAGTCAAGGCTCAGTAAAAGCGAGCTGCTTCCCTCTGTCATCCTTTGGTGTTGTCGTTCTATTTTTTTTTTTGTCGTCATCATTTTTCCAAATTGTCACAGGAGGCATGACAGGATAATTTGTTTACTTTATAATAAACTGATAAACCAAGTCGGTTTTTACTATGTGTGTGATATTTATTTAGAAAGTGTGTAGGTTTTGCTATTTTAGGAACTTAGCTCTTCAGTACATCTGTTTCTTTATTTTTAACTGTAATCTTAAAACTTGTCTTTAAAAGAGGATGTTTATAGATTTTTTTAATCCATTCATTTAGGGCTACGAAATATTTGTTAAATCAGATCCATCTTAATGTTTCAAATTAGAGTGGGCACCTACTTTTCAAGGAAATGCATTCCTGGGAACAGCTTTGTAAGGCAGATTTTCATATAATAGACAGCCAATATGTATGAGTTTATTTAAACATTGGGTTTCTTATTGTTGCAAGTTGAGTAAACTGAAAAGGTAGTCAGAAGTGAGGTGTACATGGTTATCAACTCTGTTGAATGTGCAGAGAGGATGGGAATAATATTTTATTCATCTTTTTATTTCCAGAATTTAGCTTGTTGCCCTTTGCCAGTGAGTGGTATACAGTAATTGTTCCATAGATGTTATTTGAATGAATGAGTAAAGAGCCTCAGGACTGTGCTAAGTATATATGGTCATGAAAGTGTTTTACTCTTTGTGTCATGTGGGGATAGAGAACTATCAGTAAATGGACACTTGTGATTCATATATACATTTTAGAATTATTTTGAGCATTCTCATATATATATACTACAATTTCTTTGTCTTTCACTTATTTTTAGGAGGGCCAAATATGTGGGCTATTACCTCTGAAGAACGGACTAAGCATGACAAGCAGTTTGATAACCTCAAACCCTCAGGAGGTTACATAACAGGTTTGTGTTTATATTTCAAATACGAATTAAGTTCCTTTTCATGTAATGCCTTAGAATTTAGAATTTTAACTTGGTCACCATCAAATTTGTATTATTATGTGATAAAATTCCTATCAGAATTCATGAATTTTTTCTCCTTTTTTTTTTTTTTTTTACAAATAGTTTGTTGTCAAATTGGTTTCCACATAACACCCAGTGCTCATCCCCACAAGTACCCTCCTCCATGCCCACCCCCCCCTCCCCTCCCACATCCATCAGTCCTCAGTTTTTGTCAGCATTCAAGAGTCTCTCATGGTTTGCCTCTCTCCCTTTCCCCCACCATTTCCCCCCTTCTTCTCCCCCTTGTTCCTCAGTTAAGTTCCTCCTAATCCTCCTATACATGCAAACATATGATATTTGTCCTTCTCTGCCTTATTTCGCTCAGCATAACACCCTCAAGGTCCATCCATGTTGCTACACATGGCCAGATTTCATTGTTTCTCATTGCCAAGAATTCATGAATTTTAAAAAGAACAGTGGTTTTATTTTATCTGGAATTGTCTTAATTTGTTGTTTTGGAATTGGCATATGGAAGATATTTTCCTAATCCTAAATGGATAATCACAAATTTCAGTTTAATTGTCCGGCTTCACACTTTAACATTATTTCTAGAATGTTTTCAGGTTATTTCTTGAGGTAATTGAGACTTTTTTCCAAGCAGATTTATTAATGTGCTCCTAATATGTTGTGCCAATTACCTGTATAACAATCAGTATTACTAAGTCTAGAAGAAGTATGTATCAGGTCCATTTCCTTGAAAATAATCTAGAATTGGGGCGGCTGGGTGGCTTAGTCAGTTGAGCATCCGACTTTCGCTTAGGTCATGATCTCGCAGTTCGTGGGTTCGAGCCCCGTGTCAGGCTCTGTGCTGACTGCCAGCTCAGAGCCTGGAGCCTTTTTCAGAGTCTGTGACTCCCTCTCTCTCTGACCCTCCCCTGCTCACGCTGTCTCTCTCTCTCTCCTAGAAATAAATAAAACATTAAAAAAAAATAATCTAGAATTTTTTTTCTGCAATCTGTTTTTATAATGCTAGTCCTCTGTTTTTGAGAGGCAATACCAAGTTGATTGTTAGCACTAGCCCTTGTTCTGCAAGATGACCTACGAAGCCTAAGGAGGATTAATTTAGGTGTATCTTTCAAATTTTTTTGTATAAATCAAACTTTTTTCCTGTGCCAAAGCACGTGAGCACTTTATTTACAGTAATATAATGAATAATATTTACCAAATCTGTACTGTATTTCAGATGCTGTACATAAGTGCATTATCTCATTTAGTCTTGTAATAGCCTTGTAAGATAGCTACTATTGTCTATATTTACAGATGGTTAGTATTGATCTGGGCTTTGAAACTTTTTAGTCTGATTTTGGAATCCATCTTCTTAGCCATCAGACTTTGATATTATTTGTACTTCTATAATACTAGCTCCCTTTCCTGGTATCAGGGCTAGGATTTGATTACCCTACTTATAGGTTAACAGTGTAGTCTGTTACTGTCTCATGGATGCTGGCATAAGACCCAAGGTTCCTGATCAGAGACAATGGAATGAATTATTACATGCTGTTATTATGAATAGCACGGCTAGCAGCTTGGAGTATCAGCATGTTCCTCTTGGATTCTCTTGTCCCACTGAGGCCTGAGGGCCCAAAAGTGATGTAGAGAGCCCAAAAGGATGTTAAACATGCAGTGATTGTGTTATAGGACAGGAACACTGAGCCTGTGGGGGGACCCACCATTTTTAGGACGCAGGCTTCTTTTTTGGCCCAGGGGAAAACATTACCTCATGCTTCAAGATTGCTCAATGCAAACCCAACTCTGAGAAATGATCCAGGTAGGAAGTAGTTAAGGGTCTTGCCTCCTTGTGCCACACAGCAGGACACAGAGGATTGTGGGAGACCCATGGGGGACTGTCTTTCCCAACACTTGTTATTTTTTATTTAGAACTTTTCTAGAGAATAGTGTTTTTCAATTATAAATTCTATTAAATGGAAATATTAAATAATACCCTAGTTAATATGGAAAAACTAAGATGAATAATGTAACCTTTCATTATTGATTAATGCATATAACATCATTTTTTTTAAGTATTTATTTTAGAAAGCACAAGTCGGGGAGAGAGGCAAGAGGAGAGAAGGAGAGAGAGAGAGACAGAGACAGAGAGAGAGAAAGACAGAGAGAGAAAATCCCAAGCAGGCTCCACACTCAGAGCGGAGCCCCACACAGGGGTCAGTGCCACGACCCTGGAATCGTGACCTGAGCCAAAACCAAGAGCCGGACGCTCAACCAGCTGAGCCACCCAGGTGTCCCATGTATAACTTTACTTATGAGTTTTTTGTTTTAAAACATCTAAGCCTTATTATTGTAATGTAATTAATTGTATATGTGTATTTCTGTTTAATTCTTTAATAATTAAAATTAAAATGATAATTCAATAGCATTATTATTATTGTCCATTATTATTATTCAGAGGCATTGGAGGAATTCCATTTACTAATGTGCTATTTGATGTTTATTTTTATTACCTTCAGGTGACCAAGCGCGTACCTTTTTCTTACAGTCAGGCCTGCCAGCTCCTGTTTTAGCTGAAATATGGTAAAGTGTTCTTTTTTGTAAATGAACTTAAATTTCTGGTAGTTTGGCTTTGTTTTGTTTTTTGATACTGTGTTAATAAAAAGTTGTTTTTACTTGCAGTCTGTGTCATTAAGTATTCAGCTATTAAAATAATTAATTTTATTGAGTAAATGAGAATAATTGGGATTTTATTCTATTGGACAAATTTTTTTTTTTTTTTTACAAATAGTTTATTGTCAAATTAGTTTCTACATAACACTCAGTGCTCATCCCCAAAGTGCCCTCCTCCATGCCCATCCCCCCCTCCCCCCCACATCCATCAGTCCTCAGTTTTTGTCAGCATTCAAGAGTCTCTCATGGTTTGCCTCTCTCCCTTTCCCCCACCATTTTCCCCCTTCTTCTCCCCCTTGTTCCTCCGTCAAGTTCCTCCTAATCCTCCTATACGTGCAAACATATGATATTTGTCCTTCTCTGCCTGACTTATTTCGCTCAGCATAACACCCTCAAGGTCCATCCGTGTTGCTACACATGGCCAGATTTCATTGTTTCTCATTGCCATGTAGTATTCCATGGTATAGATAAACCACATCTTCTTGATCCATTCGTCTGTTGATGGACACTTAGGCTCTTTCCATGTTTTAGCTATTGTGGAGAGTGCTGCTATGAACATTGGGGTCCATGTGCTCCTATGCCTCAGCATTTCTGTATCCCTTGGGTAAATTCCTAGCAGTGCTATTGCTGGGTCATAAGGGAGTTCTATTGTTAGTTTCCTGAGGAACCTCCACACTGTTTTCCAGAGGGGCTGTACCAGTTTACATTCCCACCAACAGTGCAGGAGGGTGCCCGTTTCTCCACATCCTCGCCAGCATCTAGAGTTCTCTGATTTGCTCATTTTAGCCACTCTGACTGGCGTGAGGTGGTATCTCAGTGTGGTTTTGATTTGTATTTCCCTGATGAGGAGGGATGCTGAGCATCGTTTCATGTGTCTGTTGGCCATCTGGATGTATTGGACAAATTTTTAATGTCCTTAGAATTTTTGAGGAGAGATGTATACATTGCCATTGAAAAACATTTCTTTATAATTTGGCATACTCTCAAAATCTTTCATTTCTTTCATCATCTGTAAACTCCACAAATTAGCCTGCCCTTTCCCTGCTCTGACCTTAAACAGAATTGCATTTTATATTATTTAGGATTTTGCCTTTTAATGTATACAATAAATATCAACTGCTACCTCATCTTCCTTTCCACTTGGAATATTCCCATGCCTGGCGGAGTACCGAGCACATTGCAAGCTTTAAATAAATATTTGAACAAATTAATAAATTAAATTTAGAATGATTATACTCTTGGATAATTTCTTTCTGTCCACACTGGTGGAATTCATACCAGAGGTCTCATAGGTTCTCTCTACATGGATTCTCAGTAGACCGGCAGTATTTTATAAGATGATATCCTTGTTCATTATTTCTTAATGTATCAGTCTTAGCTTTTGGGGTTTTGTTTATTTTTAAGTGTATGATTATCACTAGGTGATGATCTACATGTGCATGCTATGTCATTGTTTGTATTTTATGATCCTCAAAAATAATGGTGACCTTACATACCATTTTGCCCACCTCATGGTCCTTTTAGGGCTTTATCGGACCTGAACAAGGATGGGAAGATGGATCAGCAGGAGTTCTCCATAGCGATGAAACTCATCAAACTGAAGCTGCAAGGCCAACAGTTGCCTGTGGTCCTCCCTCCTATTATGAAACAACCTCCTATGTTCTCTCCGTTAATTTCTGCTCGTTTTGGTATGCATTATTAATTGAATCAGCTGCATTTGATAGTTAAGCTTGTCCTGGACAGAATAACAGAAAAGGATTTGTTAGCAAAAACAGTAGTCCTCAGACTCCACGTTAGATTTCATGTCTGAAATAAGAAATATTAAAGTCGCTGTCATAGCAGCATCCCAGTTTTCCAGGGACAGTTCTGATTTATGCCTGTTGCCCTGGCCTCAAGTCTGGCTAGTGTCCCCTTTCACAGTTCCCAGTTGGATGAAAAATTGCATGACCCCACCCATAGTTAGAGCTGATCTTAAATACTATTCTTAGTTTCCTCTATACCCTGTATGAGTAACAGAAAAATTGCGAACAACTTTAAACTCACTTGAAATGGTTTAATTTAGGGGGTAGTTTAAAATTATTCCTAAGTAAAGGTTTTTCTAATTTAAACATTAATTATCTAGCTAAATTTAGGGCTAAAAGTTATGGACTTTTTGCTCATCAATTTACATTTTCATCAGAGGGAATCAGTTTTCTGTTAATTTTTATTAGGCAGTTTCTTATTATATATGAGAAGTACTCATTAGAATAGAACATTCAGTTTGACATTTTTGCGTACCTGAAACCTGTTCTTTCATTCCAGATGTTAGATCTTAAAACACTAAACTCTTTTCACTACTGCAGTGAGCTCTGGACATAAATACCAAATTGTTGTGTGACCGTACTTTTATGGTGCACCAAGTAGCCTGCAGTTAGTAAATGAATAAAAGTCATCATCTTGTTCTTTTTAAAGAATTGTCCTTAGGGCCCATGGGTGGCTCAGTCAGTTGAGCATCCAACATCAGCTCAGGTCATGATCTTGCAGTTCTTGGGTTCAAGCCCTGCGTCAGGCTCTGTGCTGACAGCTGAGAGCCTACCTAGAGCCTGCTTCAGATTCTGTGTCTCCGTTTCTCTCTGCCCTTTCACTGCTCATGTTCTGTCTCTCACTCTCTCAAAAATAAACATTAAAAAAATAATAATAATGCAGGTGCCTGAGTGGCTCAGTCGGTTAAGCATCCAACTTTGGCTCAGGTCATGATCTCATGGTTCATGGGTTCGAGCCCCACGTCAGGCTCTGTGCTGGCAGCTCAGCCAGCCTGG